>NC_062980.1:1161342-1525123 GCF_023078275.1 Leguminivora glycinivorella | reverse complement strand
TTATTAATAACTCCCCGACGATATAGGGGATTCATTTGGATTAGTTTTCTTAGATCAAAAGACCATTTGCTCATGTTTCAGACCAAGATAACGATGCACAGATTTTGCAATCAGTACCTACAGTCCGACAAAAAAATTGTAATAACCTAACCACAAAATTAAAATTTTGAAAAAACCCCCGACTGCGACATAGTAGACCGATTTGCATGAAACATGGCAACACTACCGAGTCCGACTAAGTCAGCTTTCAGACAAAAAAAAGTAAATCTAAATCGGTTCATCCGTTCGGGAGCTACGATGCCACAGACAGACGCACACACACAGACAGACACGTCAAACTTATAACACCCCGTCGTTTTTGCGTTAAAAATTATAAAGTGGTAACATTGTAGCGTCCTTCCTTTTGTAACTTCTGTGTTCCTTTTGTGTTTGTTTGGGTGTTATAAGTTTGGCGTGTCTGTCTATGCGTGTGTGTCTGTCTGTGGCATAGTAGCTTTTGAACGGGTGAACCGATTAAGATTTCGGTTTTTTTTTTGTTTGAAGGCTAAATTAGTCGGGAGTGTACTTAGGTACGTATGATGAAAATCGGTCCCACTATGTCAGGGTTTTTTTCCAAATTAAATGTTTGTCTTATAAAAGGACTACACTCCAGTCATACCACTTTTTTATTATCTACTAGCCAAAGGCAAAGACGTGGCCTAAGATGGAGCGAGCTTGCCCAGAAGATGCCTGTTCACTCTTGATTTGAATGATATTCTACAATTTCTTCTCAGATTGTATTTGTAGAAGTGTCACGTAAATGTCAAAATAACAAAGTTTTATTCTGTCAAATTCGATTCGTAGTTAGCATTGTTCATTGGCTTACATTCGTTCAAACTTCCTGACCTCAACATTACTGCAAAGGTCTACAAGGGGCTATTTTAATTAAGTATAATATGGTCATAAAACTCATAAAACGATACATCGAATGTAAAATGTAGGATGTATGCAACATGGATACTATTTTATTTATTCAAAAATATACACACATTTATCACCTTATTGCACAATAAGTGTAAGTTTGTATACATTTTTAATATGTTTCTAATAATTTCTAGAAAGCCGTGCAGAATGGAATAGCCATGTACACAAAATTCTACGTTTCACTAACAAGATTGCTTAAGTTTAACTCGTATGGGTCAATAACATTGATACCCTTATTTATACTGGTTTTCATATCACTTTTAGGGGCATGTTTTATATTCCTATTTTCAAACGGTGTGTTATTATTTTAGCGAAATGCCTCTTAGTAAGGTCGTCTAGAGATAAAAGAAATGCCTTTATCTTTAGGCATTTTTCACAGAGATAGTACGTATTTGAATTGAGATTCGTGGCATTTTTTCGCAATAGAGACTTTTTGCAAGAGTCTTTATTATAACTTCCCTATTTTAATGAGACTAAAGAACTTCATTATTTAATACGTCTTTAGAAATATTTATGTACTTCTAAAAGGCGTAAGATTTTTTTCTATAATTCACAAAGCACTCCTTCAATTCACAAAGTCACTAAAATAGTTTGTTATCTAACGTATTTATTTTCACAAGTCGTACAAACGCATGTTTCAAATTAATTACTATAAACATTTACGTTTGTACGAGACACGTTACTTGGGCTATTTTCATATGGATGACTATTTCTGTGTGTCTTACAATCAAGTTCCTCCCGTATTATTTACTATGCGAGTCTAAGCAGAACTGCATAACAGCTTTCATACCACGTACGTTGCGTCTACAGGCCCCGTAGCCGAATGGCATTTCTCCGACGCCAAACGAAAGCGATACGCCACTGGCTCTGTCGCGCCAATACGCAAGCGCGATAGAGATAGATATCTACTAGCGCTTCGTTTCGTGAGCGTTTCGTGAGCGATTGTGCCATTCGGCTAGCCACCCTGATGTGCCGACGGAAAGTTTCCAAAATTCTGAAGTTTTCACATAGGAAAACTTCGGAAACTTTCCATACTTTGTATGGACAATTGTATGGATGGTAACTTTCCATTTCATAAATTTAAATTTCCTTTATTTTTCGTGAAAGTTTCGTGAATTTTTCAAGAAATTTAAGATATTTTTGGAAGTTTTCGCAACTTGCACATCATTAAACGCGTCACATAGGGGAGGCAAATACCCCCGTGTTTAGTCAAGATACATTTTGAATAGTGATCTTGAATCATCGAATGCGAAGTTAGATCAGTGTGTTAACTGATAAAGAACACTCTTTCGTCTGTGACAAGTCTCGAGTCGATTCTTTCATTGCGCAATTCTAAGCTTATGTTTTTAAGTCTCAAGTCACTATTCAAATAACACATTACTGACAAGCCACAGAGCAGTTAAACTTCATATGTTGCACTCGACACAAAGGGAAGGTGCTCTGTATAATATGTCTAGACAGTGTCTTTATTATAACTACGTCGTTGACAAAGCATACCGCCTGATGGTAAAGTTTCTGTGAGCATTTCCCGGCAACTTTGTACATAGCCACGTCAGCAAATTTTAATTGATCCTATTTTGTTACCAACATTTAGTAATATAAGTTGACTTTCGTAAGATATATTCGGGTTAATTGTTATAATTAAGAAAATATAGATACTAGAGAACCTCAATGACGAAAAAAAACTTAATAAAATCTCAATTATAAAACTATGGAAAAAATCGTATGGTAATTTAAAATAGGAATTCATAAAAACAAATTTAACTTTTTCCTTAATTTTTGTACAAACTTTTCGAGAAGAACGGGAGTATGTCGCCGCGAGATAGACTACCTGTCCTTATGTCATTAATACAATTAGACAAAGACGTGTCATCTATCTCGCGGCGATTCCCAAGTCTACAAATCTTGATAGTCTTTATTTGATATTGTTCGTATTAGACACCCAGGCGGATAAGATTATCAACGTGGATAAGACACTCGTTCCTTACACTGGCATACTTGACAGGACGTGACGGATGCTTTATCCACGTAGATAGGTGATAAAATTGCAAGCATCATAGGCCTGCAGGGGTGGTAAACAGTTTCCATAATGGTAGTGTTATCACCGCGTTCTATAAATATGTTAACATGATATCGAAGTTTGTACTAGCCACCAGGGTCCCCGATGTACCTAGGCCTCCAGCGTGGAGGGGGTGGAGCGCCGCATCACCTGGAGGGGCAGGAGCTGGCGGCGGACTTGCCGCTGAGGCAGGAGAACCCGGAGGCTCCGGACTGCAGGCTGGACATCGAGCCCCTGAACAGATTCAAAGGTAAGTTGGTAAGGGCCACATGCACCAACGAAAAAGGAGGGTTAACCCACCATTTTATATGGAATTTGACAGATGACAGCCCACTAACTTTGAGTTAAGTCACAGTATAATAAAGAGTACTATCGTACAGTATGGCCACTCCCGCTCCCCGCTGAAAGTCCCTCTCGGTTACCTCCTGTCAAAAACACGAACAGTCGACCTGTCTTATTTCACTCATACAAGCATAGTACGCGTTCACCTACACGAGCTAAGACTGTGTGCTAGGAATGCGCCTCTTTCAATATATTTGATCGCCAGTGTCCGAGGTGGGGTTAAGTGGTTGGTGCAAGTGAGCCGAAATAATACTTTTTTTTTAATTTTAATATATTTTTTTTTATTATACAGCACAAGGTAATACAGAATTCTTTGCTCCGAAAAACGATACAATTATAATTTAAAAATGATGATATAAATTAGAGATGGGCCGAATATTCGGTAAATATTAGCTATTCGGCATATTCGGCAAACTTTTCAATGTTCGTAAAGAACGAAAAGATAGCCGAATATTTACCGAATAAACAAAGTAAATAAAAGAGTAAGCTGTATCGATTTGGGATAATGACATCCTATTTTTCTAATGACCAAAGGGGGTTAAAAATGCGTTAAATATAAGAACCTACAATAATTATGTAAAAAAGTAAAAATAACGTAGCTTAAGAAAAAAAATCAAAATTTTCTTATGCACTAGAATTTATAGAACATTAAAAGCCTAGTAGTACCCATTACCAATAAAAAATTTTACCTCTAACGATTTTTTCTTATTTTATTACCGAATTTTCCATACATATTGTTGCGGTAACAAAAGCTGAACTAACAAAAATGTTGCCGAATATTCGTATTCGGAAACGTATTTGTCTCCCAGTCTAATATGAAAGTACTGTGATTCTGAGTACAATTGAAAAAATATCGGCCTAAAACAATCAAAATTTTTTTATTGGCAAAAAAAAAGAAATGCTCATTTATAGTTCATCGCTCGGCGACCTCTGTTGTTTACGCGGGAGCCATTATTTTTTGTTCATTTCTATCACCGATAACTCATCGCTTACTCGTTTTTATAGGACCAGTGCCTAAAGCGTTTGGACTAATTGGACTACTAGTCTAGTTATAATCGCTCGCGTGAAAAACGTCGCTCGCTGTCGACGTGATTCACAACTCATGTATAGTATGAATTTTCTGAGATGAACTTTTCGCTTTTGTCCTAATATGTTAAACAAAGGCCTTTGTTTCTATTATTCGCGGCGGTTAGCTCCCGTTTAAACGGCACGTGCTATAGTCTCAGTGTAGGTAAAAAGCAACTATCAATGATAGCAATGAGGTTCATTGCCATAAAAAGCCCTTTGAGATAAGTTTTGTCATCTTCAAAAAAGTTACCTGCATACTGCAAACTGTTTAATAAATTTGAACCTTATTGCTATCCACAGTTGCTTCTACGACACCCACGGGAGAGAAAGGGGTGGTGAAACGTGCCGTGGAACACGGACTAACCACGCGAATAACGAAACAATGGACCTAGTTGTTTAATCGCTCGCGTGAAAAACGTCGAAAAGTTAATCTCAGAAAATTCATACTATAAGAGAGACGATCTTCTTTGAACATTTCATTTACATTCTCCCGGTTTGAGTCTCCGCTTAAGTGACAGTAGGAGATCACTTTTCGTGAGATATTTCATGGACCGATAGCTTTTCCAGACGTTTTCAGGCCGATATACTCGACTACAGACTTATGACTTTCTAATTTCTACAATTTACAAGACAAAACCAATACAAGCATTTTCTGATGCAAAGGCTGTCTATCGCAATTCAGCGTGGGAACGCATCGAGTGTGATGGGCACCTTTGCATCTGAGAGGGCTCGGAACGATGAATGAATTTAGTTTTAGAGTAATGTTAGTTTTAAATGTATTATATTAATTAGTTTTTTAGTTAGTTTTACATGTACCTATGACTTTTGAATAAATATATCTTATTTATACAAGCATTATTTTATACATAGAGGAATAAGTAAGGGAAGAGTTGTAACTCCACACATCAGTAAATGCGAGTTATTTGTATAGGCATAGTTATAGTGACATCTAGCGACAATCACGCGTCAACTAGCGTAAATTATCAGCACTGCTACTTGTCAATAGATGTCGCGACGAACGAAGAGTCTAATGCTCACCAATTTTTAGCGAATACTACAATAGTATTAATCAGTATTCTGTTTTCAATTCCTTCTGCTTGTAATATAAGTTGTAAACTGTTCTAATTCTAATCTTTTTTTTTGGCAGACGAGACGCTTTTGACACCTAGTATCGAGTAGTGGTACTGATAATTCACGCTATTTGACGCGTGATTGAAGCGTGATTGACGCTAGATGTCACTGTAACTATGCCTATAACTCGCATTTACTGATGTATAGAGTTACAATTCTTCCCTTCTTCCCTCCTTCCCTTCCTTTCTTACTTATTCCTCCAAGATTTTATATGCAGCAATGCCAATATGAAGAGTTGAACACATATACTCACTTGTAATGGTGAGAAGCCAGCGTCTCATGGAAATACATGAGCTGCGCTCGCGGGGCGTGATCCAATAATTCGCAGCGCCACTGCAACACGTAGCTACCGCGCTCCAGCATCACGTGCGAACCCTGTAAAGAAAATAGAACATATGAAAAATTGTGTAAGTGTATTAAGATGTCGAAACAACAGACAAGGTCGCACCTTCGAAGGAAAGTCTAGCAAATCAACTGCAACACCATATTTAAAAAAAAATTATGTGTAAATTCATACAAATTTTACATCTAGTAGAATTTACCTACAAGTAATTAAATCAACTGGATTTGATTTAGATTGATGTTTTATTGAGTATTTTGCGTTTTGGTGTGGTGAAAAAACACCATATTTCCCAAAAATATTTTAACGCTCGCGGTTCAATATTGGAATTTTTATCTTTCTTGATCGGGTATTAAGTGCGTTAAACAATAACTTTGCCCCCTTGTAAAACAAATAACTTTTAAGCGGGTTACTCACGTATTAAGTCGATATAGCGCTCGACATGTTTCGCTCCATTTTCGAGGAGCTTTTTCAAGAGTAACGACCCCGCCTCTACACGTCGAGAGCGCGTCGCATACTGCTTAATATTTTTAAATATGTCTGAGTCTCACGGGAGTTTTATAGTTAAAACTGCAACACCATTTTGAATTCGTGTGTTTTGCTTCTATCCTTCAAACAGCGCTGCATAAAAGTGCCCGTACGTGTAAAGGGTTCCCCCACATCTAGCGACTCGCGAGCGTAGCGTCGGGCCAACTGTATGAAAAAAGACGTCGCGTCGACGTCGCGCCGACGCAGCGTCAGGCTTTGCCATACAGTTGGCCCGACGCTACGCTCACAATACGCTAGATGTGGGGGGACCCTAAGTGCCCCTGTAGCCTATTTGCTGAAGAGATGATTTTTGTTTGTTACAATAGATTTTCCTATTATATCCTGCTGACTTCAGTTTACGCTTGTCCAACAGGTCTACATCGCCATACAGCGGGGTAACGCTGCTAGCGTGATGGGGACCTTTGGACCCGGCATGGCCCAGAACGGGTTCCTTTAGGTATCCTTCCTACCTTTTTTTTTTATATATATGTAGTAATAATTGTTTTTTTATTTTTTATTTTATAATTGTACGCAAGTAAATAAAAAAATGTGTCATTTGTAAATAAAATTATGTCTAAGGTTTACGCTTGGCTGTTTGAAAACCCTTTAAAAGAAATAATTCAATAATAACCTGTATACTCTCTCCGTCGTGAGCGATGAGCGTGGGCTCCACCTTGTGGAAGTGTTCTCCCTCGCGCCAGTCCTGCCGCGTGAGCGCTGACCTGCCTTCCTCGGCCCCCGTGCCGGCGCCGGCGCAAATCACTGCAAAAGGTAATTCAATTTTAAATAAAACACGTTTGAGAAGAACATTAAGGCGTTTTAGAAGAACACTGTAATACATTTTGAAATCATCTTAACACATCTACAGTTTAAAATCTTGCATTCTCTATTTTACATTTATCATCTCTTTCATCTCCGAGGTGCCTAAATAAATATTGTACCTGCTGGCACCTCAGAATAGATTTAAGGCAGTAACAGTTAATCCTGGTCACGGCACCAAATTGTAACAACTTCTTTGATATATACGGGCATTTTCAGAATTTGGGACCCCCAATCGTAAGTTGTTAACAAAAATTAACTCGATGTCAGTTTTGTGTCGTCAATTAAGCATAAAATCTGTCTTAAAATTTACTTTTTTCACATTCTGAATGTAGATTATCGCTTAAAGTTTATGTAATTAACACAAAAACAATATTTTTATAGAAATTTCATGCTTAATTATCGTCGGGACCCCCCAATTAGTTGTTGTTAATTTTTGTTAACAATAACTAATTGGGGGGTCCCAAATTCTAAAAAAATGCCCATATATATTTTTAATTACGAAAATCTAGATTATAACCACTTTCAATAATCACAATCTGTAGTCATTTATGCTATTGGTTTAATTAATATATTGATAAATCAAAATGTCACATTGAATACCTGTAGGATCATCGAGGTCCAAGTCGTGTGGCGAGCGGTAGACGGTGAACGCGATATCGTGTCGCAGCACGTCGAAGTCCCAGGTCAGCACGCTCTGCGGGTCCTTGTTGTTCACGATCACCTCGTGAACCTGAAATAAAGAGGCGTTTTTACTACAATTGAGCCGGATCCCTTTGTTTGCCACAATTGATTGAAAGTCATAATGAAATGATTGCTAGATTATCATTAGTCATAACTATGAAACTGTTAATTTTTCCGGGTTTTCATTAAGGTCATATTTATCTATAAATATTATTTTTTTAACACCTTAAATGGGTTAGGTTAGATTTGTTTTATGGCAATTCAGAAAAGTTACAAGTTTCTGAGAAAAACCAAATTATGACTAACGAAAATGTGGACAAAATTATACATTAAGACTTGAGTTTATGGGAACTGGGAACCAATAGAGACCCTTTTTGGACAAATATTATGGTGGCACGTGTAAATATAGTAAGTGTGAGGAATATTCTAATGAACTGGCTACAAGTTTTATATGAGCATTCATATTGCATGTTGCAACCTCAATATTAACTGTGAGTCTAGTGAAAAAGGATATAACTCAAATTGACTGGATGAAAAAGATCACAAGTCCGAAGTGGGACTTGTGGCCTTTTACACCGAGTCAATCTGAGTTATACCCTTTTTCACTAGACCCACATGTATATCCACATATGTGAAAGAGTAACTTTGAATATTTTAATGTCAAATTTTGAAATGAAATAAAGAAGTCCCTATATAATATAATAAATTATTGAATCCATTTCTTGGGTTGTTTTATTCAAATCGCAAACAGACACAACTTTACTTAGTATTTAAAATAATTTAACTATACTAATTCACTTAAAATATCAGTCGTTATACTGAATTACTGAGTATAGATATAGATTCTTACCTTGGTTATCGAGCTATTTAAGGCACTGATCCCACCAGCGAGTAAGCGATGAACTATTGTCGATAGAAAAGAACAAAAGATAGTCGCTCCCATGTAAATAAAAGAGACGCGATGATAGCGCGAGCGAGTTATAGTTCGTCGCCGAGCGATGCGATGAGAAGTTAAGGTTAGATTTCACGAATGGCTCGTCATTTTGAATGAAGCCTATTCATGTATGTACACATACATACATTACATACAATCACGCCTGTTTCCCAGAGGGGTAGGCAGAGATCACGGATTTACATTTACTACGATCCTGACAAACCACTTTCGCTTCACACACTTTCATAACGTTTCTCATACACGCTCGTCGGTTTCGAGTACTTCTGACCTGGCCTTTTTGCAATATTTCCCCGATTTGAACAAGAAAAGTTCGCCTAGGTCTTCCACTTCCAACTGACCCTTCCACTCTTTCATGTATGTATGTTTTCTTTCATGTATGTATTTATGTAATTGTACAGTAATTCAAACGCGTAGTCCTATCCCCACACATACATCACAAAATTCACAAATACCCACCTGTCCCTTCCCAAGGCATACGGAGCGGTAGATGCTGTCCTCACAGAGCGGGTCTCCATCGCGCTCAGTGAAGGCTCCACTCACGTACAAACTCTTCGGCACCAGCCCGCCTTCGTGCACGAAACTCTGGAAATTGAGGAGAAAGGATTAAGGTATGTATGAGCTAAGGATTTAACACACAACGTTCGAAAACTAGTTTAGGATTTTAGCACGAAAATATCGTAATCAATTAAGTGAATTTTAGAGATGGAACTTGCTTGAATCATGTTTAGCAGCATAGAATAATTATGTATATGTATACAAAAATTTGGTTTTTACGTTTTACCGCTCTCTTTTTATCGCTTCCAATGAACATCATCATCATTATCATTGGCTTTAACATCTATTGCAGACGATTTATGGTACCAACATCCGAGAAGCACCAATTCTGATGACTTGACAGACCGATTAATAACCCGCATCGGACTGAACAGATATATATATCAATACAGTGACTGATGTACTTTCTTGCTTCACCTATATACGGTAGTCTTACCTAGTTATACCCTTGACAAGTCGTGTAAAGTTTGTATTTTTTATAAACTACCTTACAAACGTTAAACTTTCGTGAGACATATTTAAATATTTCATGAAACTTCCGTTGTAGCTACTCACGTTATTATATCGCTACTGCTGCGACATATTTCGGGTAACATGTCGCAGCAGTAGCTATAACGTGAGTACAGTCAAGTGCAAAAATACGTATCGATTTTATCCGCTCAAAAATATGTACCGAGACCTTATTCCGCCGACATAAAGTGCTATGGGACATATTTTTGATAAGTTGTACGCACCCATATTTTTACACTTGACTGTACAACCGTAGTTTCATTCATACTCAATTTAAGTATCTTAAATTTAGGTGTGAAAAAAATCTGTCTAGCTTACAAATGGTTTTTTAGCTGGTCTTATCATAAATAATGACGTATGTATCTTAGCTTACATATATTGTGAATATTGGAACATGTATACTGAGTGATATTCTAGAGTAACGCACAAGTGGGTGACTTTTGGTGACCATTCTGAATGGTGGCTGACATACAATTTGACTAATAGTCGATGCACAATGTGTTGTGAACTGTACTTAGCTATTGCAAGACCAACGAAACGAGATATACTTACCCCCTTATTCATAAACGTACTAAGTTATCAAACCGATAAAGTTCGTTTGTCCCTTACCGACGTATTGGAGTGATAGAAAGGGACAAACGAACTTTATCGGCTTAATAACTTTAGTGTACGTTTATGAATAAGGGGCTTATAATGTACATATTTTTACAGTTAGGTACATACTAAGTTATATTGCAATTACCGCCGGTTATTCGGTTGACTGTGACAGGTGTCCTTTTGGCCTTTTCAATCGATAAATGCCGAACGAGAAATATTTACAATATTTAAGTAAAAGATTGGCTTGACCCTTTATTCTCTCACACGCTATAATTTAGTCATTTAATTGAATCATGTCATGCGCATTAATGTAAAAGAAGTATTACGTGGGTACCCATACCCATCTACAGATGACATCAACATTCCAGTTTGGTAGTTTAGTGATTACATTATTTGAATAAGAAAGTTTTCAATCGATGAAAGTTTGTTTAGATTTCTCACCTCGTTGGCCTTACATTACAATATTTACAATACAAGGAATCGAGCACAAGTTGACGAGTAGACATGAGTTCTCACGTAGTCGTAATATTGTTGCGGCACGTTCAGCGAGGCGTCTACTATGTCCGACTGTGTAGCGAACAACAGAAGATTCATTAACAAAATTAAAGAAACGATTGAACTTAAAAACGCTGGATTTCTTTCGCTAGGAGATGAGCCAATTTGGCCACTGTGGCCTATCCCACAAAGTCACAGTTACAATTGTACGTGTGAAATTACAAATTTGTAATTGCACTAGTGTATCACAAAATTTACAAATTATACAACCTGTTTTTATTGAATTCCGTTAACTTTAAGGGAAGGTTCTTTAGATAAAATACAATAAATTTCTCTAAGAAATAAGCGTCTTAATTTGACGGTTATCGAGTTATTAAAAAAATTAAGATAATTACTGAACACGTCTGTTACCAATTCATAATGTTATTTGTTTTGACATGTGCAGTCAATCACTTCACTTGACACTAACTTGAATGTAATTCTAAAGGGTCTTTCACGCTAACAAATTCATTTATTATGTATGAAAACGATGAAAAAATTTTTTTGCGAATTTAATTAAAACTGATATACACTAACGACGTGTCAAATTTAACGGAAAACAAAAAAAAAAACACGGTGTATATCGTCGGGTGACAAGCATAAGTCACTAATTACAAAAAAATATTAAGTGAAAATCAACCTTGTTTGGTTCACAAAGGCTCTGAACTTATGGAAGTACTTACAGATGCATTGCGAAAAGCGTTTCCTTCGTATTTTTCCGGCAACGTTCGTATTTGTCATGCTAGTTCAGTCAGTGCCAGTACTTCTCGTACTGAGACTGGCTGAAATAGCATAACACGTTCGCACGTTTCCGTAAAAATGCGAAGGAAATTCTTTTCGCAATGCATCTGTAGTGATTTTTACTTGTCACCAACGATATTTGTATAAGAATATACTGTACCTATAGATCATGTTATTCACGATTTTCACGAAGACACATGCTGACTTGTAAAGCCATTAGACAACTTTATGTGTCATCGTGAATAACCCTAGGCTCGGAGGAAATAGAATAGAATATTTTTTATTTAACATCAGTTTGGACAAATATAACAAAGATAAATACAACACAATCTAGATGTTAAATTGGGAGCCCACTCAGCATATTGCCATGGCATGCCGAAGCGCTGATCTTCAGTGGGCCCCGGACTAAATAAACTAAGCAAAGAGCTAAACTAAAAGACAGATAGTATAGTATAGTTAGTATGGTATCTATAGTATAGTTATCTAGTCATCCTGCAACCCCGCATCGCATCTGATCTAAGAGATCTCATTACGCTAGCAGCTTAGTCTTCAGTTTAAGAGGATACGGTAGCGAAAATGCTAAAATGGAAAGGAGCCCCCCTTTCAACTTGGGCGTTTTAGTTAAATATACAAGTGTTATTAACTAGATTTATCGAAAAACAATTGTCCATTAAGAACAACTCAGTCAAAGGATATTTCAAAAAAATCTTTAAAATCGAGGTTCCGCTCTCGACTCTTTCCTCCTTCAAAACTTAATCAATCGCAACGAAATTTGAGAATCTGAATAACAATGAAATAATCTATGTCGGACTGTTTAGCTTTTTTGGTTAATTGTTAATCTTGTAATCTTGAGTATCACACCTTTTATTTGCGCCACAATGAAAAAGGCCGTTTTTGGAAATTTTTGATTGGCTCTAGAATCTTTAAAAAGCAGAATATCAAAAAAATCAAAACGGTCCGACACAGATAAAAATAATAACAATCTGGGTTGAAAAAATCATTGCTCTATCTTCAAAAACCAGGGAGGAAATAGTCGAGAGCGTTTGTATGGAGAATTGACCCCTACCGTATCGTCTTAATTAATAAAACTAATAAACTTCTGCTACATTAAAGCAATATCTTAGTTATGCCGACCCGCGCTCCAAACTTTACTAATAACACAATAGACTCGACTCACTATTATATTTCCTTCGCGAACTTTTCATAAATGGGAAAATAACTGCTTTGTGAGGTAAACTGAACAAGTTGGAGGAGTCTTGAAAGTTTGGCCGCTTAGTTCAATATGCAACCATGGGTTACTAGCAGCACTTCCTCTTAGAAGTGGTTTGAATGTTTTAAAAGTTCCTCTTCAAATAGGCCCGTTTTACTAACTAAAATTTTGGCTTCCTTGAGATGTACGAAATTTGCAAAGATGTAGGAAAATCTTTCTATAAACCAGATGTTTGATTTTTCGAAAATATGCATACTTGTATTGCATAAATTTAATAAATAAGTATTAATTTACTGTATACTAGCAGAACCATCCTAATCTAATACACTAGTCAGACCAAGTCACCTCAAACAAATATTGAACAGATATTTAATTGTTTAACTTAGACCCACTTGCACCAACCACTTAACTCTGGTTTAGTGGGCTGTCATCTGTCAAATAGGCTAGTTTCCTATACTTAAAATAAAATATTTTATTCAGTGCAAGAAATAAAGCACCACATAATTAGAAGAAAAATATGGACAGTAGTTATTTTTAAACATAATTTATATTTAATAAGTCAAAGAGAAACATATAAAGTAAATGAATTGACCGTGACGTCACTCCTCAGTATTTCATAGTAATTCCATATTACCAAATCGGTTTGACAGTTCATAAAAAGAAGCTGTTTTGACAAGTAGGAAACTAGCCTATTCCATATGAAATGGTGGGTTAACCCTCCATTTTTGTTGGTGCAAGTGGCCCGTAACAAACGTAAACAACTAAGCATTTAATCTCTTTCAAATTCATAATTTTTCTTGGTGTCTAGTCGAAGTACTTATGTCAGCAAACGCCAAACGAAAGATAAAATCGGAACGACACATGCAAAATTTTTAACTTGCAACATTCATTTCCACTAACGTTCGTCAATTCGGTAAAACCCTCTGCTGAAGACTGATTATATTTAACAGTTCCATAGACTTGAAGTATAGTAAGTACCTTGCAAGGTCCTCCGAGGAAGTCCGGTATGAGATCCTTCGGGATGTAGTCGAGCAAGCCGCCCGGCTGCAGGTAATCCTTGCCACCGTAAAACAAGAACTTGCTGCGGGTGTTCTCGTCTGGAATTAGAGAAAATAAGTGGGTAAATAAACAGGAAATCAAAATTATCCCAGCCTATAGCTAGTCCTTTTTCCATCCGTCTCGTTCTAATATCGAGTCATCTGCCAAGTGGTACAGAGCCAGATGTGAAAATAAAGTAGGCCTTATTTGAATTAGTCCTATTTCTTCATGATCATTACCTTAATCGAATTAAAATTAAATAATATACCAGCCATAGTTATTTTCACAGTATCCTACGCTATGGCTATATACATTGGGGAAAACACAGTAAAAGAACTTACCCAAAAAAGTGCTGACTTTCAACTTCAACAATTTGTATGATCTTCAACAGTGCTCATCTCTAAATTCAGGGAACTTACCTTCAGCTTTCAGCGCATATAGTCCTCAAAAGTCGCACAGTCCACGCTCGAAGATACCAAGCGATCAGAACTTAAAAGAATCTCACCTATAAAATAAACGTGCTGACAATAGTCCACAGCACCGGGAAGACTCTCGTCGCTCTCACGATGAGCACGCGTCCCATGGTCTCAGGGTAGTTGGCTTCAACGATCTGTATGATCCTCAACAAAGCTTGGACTTCAGTTCTCACAAGATTCTTCATGTTTAGTCCAGCTCTAGATCAAGAGAATCACAGAACTCACCTTCAGCGAATATAACCCTCAAGAGCCAGTCAGCGCTCGAAGGTACCAGGCAACCATGACAGTATAGGAGCTCACCTATAAACGTGCTGACAATCGTCCACAGTATCGGGAAGACTCTCGGCGCTCTCACAATGAGCACGCGTCCCATGGTCTCAGGGTAGTCGGCTTCGACGATCTGTATGATCCTCAACAAAGCTTGGACTTCAGGTCTCACAAGATTCTTTATGTTTAGTCCAGCTCTAGATCAAGAGAACCACAAAACTTACCTTCAGCGAATATAACCCTCAAGAGCCGAACAGTCCTCGAAGGAACCAGGCAACCATGACAGTATAGGACCTCACCTATAAACGTGCTGACAATCGTCCACAGTATCGGGAAGACTCTCGGCGCTCTCACGATGAGCACGCGTCCCATTGTCTCAGGATAGTTTGCCTCAACGATCTGTATGATCCGGAGCAAAGCTCGGACTCCAGGCCTCCAGAGGTGCCTCATATTGAGCCCGTCCAGGTCGACGAGGAGGCACCAAGACTGGACTGCGTGCTCGGAGGAGCGGGTGGCTTCTTCCAGGAGTTTGAGACCCTCTTCACACACGTGAAGCGTCTGGAAATGTCATGTTTTGGGTTACCTACATTGAATATAATGGAAAACGAAAATATGGTTATCTGTTATTATTTAGATTTAGATTTCTTTATTTCATGATAAAAATTACACTATAAATTTGTTACATGCCAAAGTTATGTTTATCTTCTCATCATGATCGTCAAAAATTACATTATAAATTGAAAATAATAAATAATATTTTGTGACATAATTTACAATCATCATGTTGTTAGGTTCACAATATTTGTATTCCTTTTAATTTCTGTTATTTCTGGTTAAATCCGGCTACGTCTGATATCGATCATACATACACAACTCATGCCTGCATTCCCAAACAGGGTAGGCATTAGGCAAATCACAAGAAACAGTTCGTTTCAGAGCCACTCTTGGCAATTAAGGAATTGAAAGAAGACCAAATTGTAATATTGCAGTGACAGGTTTTCATCCCATCGTCCAGACCAATGGAACCCACCCACAAAGACAAATTACTGTCAGATTATTTAATATGAAAAATAGTAGTAAGTATCAAGGAAGATTTTGTACAGCATTGCTATACTCGTAGGTATTATAAATGGGAAAGTGTGTGTGTGTCTGTTTGTTTGTCCGTCCGTCACGGGAAAACGGAGCGACGACTCGTGGTATTTTTTTAAGAGGATATCTTGTGGATTACTTTTTGTCTCTTTCTAACGCGAGTGAAGCCGCGGACAAAAGCTAGTAGTAGATAATAATAGTTAAGTATAATGTTCTGCAGTTAATGTCACGGCTCAGTTATACCTACTCATCATCCTCCTTGCGATATCCCGGCATTTGCCACGGCTCAGTTGACGGAGCCTGGGGTCATTTTGACAACTAATCCCAAGATTTGGCGTAGGCACTAGTTTTTACTAAAAGCGACTGCCATCTGACCTTCCAACCCGACGGGTAACTAGGCCTTATTGGAATTAGTCCGGTTTCCTCACGATGTTTTCCTTCACCGAAAAGCGACTGGCAAATATCAAATGACATTTCGCACATAAGTTTCGAAAAACTCATTGGTACGAGCCGGGGTTCGAACCCGCGACCTCCGGATCGTAAGTCGCACGCTCTTACCGCTAGGCCACCAGCGCTTATACAGTTATACCTACTCAATACTCATAATAGTCATAAATCCTACAATTAATGGTGTACTATAAATTAAATAATTATCATACGCCAGTTGACGCCAGTTTCACAACTAGGTCATTTAATGATCAGGGTAGATCCATACTAATATTATAAATGGGAAAGTGTGTGTGTGTCTGTTTGTTTGTCCGTCCTTCACGGCAAAACGGAGCGACGAATTGTAGTAATTTTTTAAATGGAGATAGTTGAAGGGATGGAGAGTGACATAGGCTACTTTTTGTCTCTTTCTAACGCGAGCGAAGCGGCGGGAAAAAGCTAGTAAATAAATAAATCCAGTAGCAGTTTCTTGCTTAGCGGGTGTTACATGATTGGCACGTAGATCTAAACCGGTTATACTAGTATAGTGTAGGTATAACATACTAGTTATTAAGAGTACCTAAGTACTTGTGGCGGTGGTTTTCTTTACGATGCCAAGCATAATTTATCAGTTGCACAAGAACTAGTGTTTTTAAAGAAGGGCTTACTCAAGTGATCTCTCCGATAAATTAAACCTATTATAGCATTTTAATTATTTAAGCTATAATAAATATATAAACATTGGGGGACATCGTAACAGAGCAACCCAGTCCCAAACTAAGCAAAGCTTGTGCATGTGTACCTAATCAGTTTTGTGCAGTAAATTCTGTTATATGAACATAGTATTCAATTAAGAGCTCTCATCTACCACGATTGAAGGTCCTGACAAGGTTCTCGTGTATTAGTTGAACTATCAATCAAATGCAACCTTTGAAATCGTGAAAAATATCAAAGGAAATGAACTCATCATCTTTCACAACACTTAAAAACACGAAATCGACTAATCCTGCAATTTGTTCAGGCCTAATTACTCTTAATAAGTGTACTCACCAACTTCAGGAGGCCGTCTTCGCCGACGGACTTGAGCAGGCCCTTGACGTCCATCTGACCTAGTCGGAGGATGTATAGCGGACGTCCGTCTGAAACAACATGCTTAAAGTTTAGCCTATCGTCTAAGGTCATAAGTGGCAGCTTGCAGAGTTTTGACTACCTATTTAAGCAGTTTTATAAAAATGTCACAGTTTCGTTTTCTTTCAACCCCTTATTTGCCAAGAGTGGCACTGAAGCTTTAGTAGATTCATGTGTTCTGCCTACCCCTTTATAGGATACAGGCGTGATTGTATGTATGTATGTATGTATAAAAATGAAAAGAAGTACAAAAACGTAACTATCTAGTTCCTCGTAGACAGACTGAGTCGTAAATTGAATTGAATAGTTTTAAGCTGAATTTACACCTGCAAGTTTTGCAAGAAAGAGATGCCGATTTTTGCCACTCACTTTTACCCATAGATGCATCTCAAAACTTGAAGCAATAACTTCCAGGTGTATAGCCTTGCAGAAATCAGCCTGGTGAGTTTTTACGTGTTGCTTTCAGATTAAACTTTAAGAAAACACCTATTTAGACTCTAGAGTATCTATTATACTGTACCTTGTGACATAACAATTTTTCCTCAAGTTCAGAAATACAATAAGGTACTTGATGATGGGTACTGACTGGGAGAGCATCTGGACCTTTACCCAATTGCTGAGTTATCTTCAGTACCTTTGTCATGATGGTGTCGTCTCACAGGAAAGTACTGCACCATCATCAGCGGCGGTTAATACTCTGATACGATGCGATCCACCTGGCGCCTTTGCGCCAGAGTAGCTATCAGGAGAGTGTTTGAGAGAGCATCTAAACTTCAAAATTGGCATTAAACCTTGAGGAAGGAACTATCTCAAGTTATGTATCAGTACTCAATACCTTTGTCATGATGATGCCATCCGCCTGGGAAATACTGAGCCACGACCTGCGGCGTTTCATATTCTGACAGGATTCGGTCGACCTGGTGCTTTTTGCGCCAGAGTAGGGATTGCGAGAGCATCTCGCGGGACTTCTCCACGTTGAAGTCGCGGGCTCGGAGGAAGCGGAGTAATGTCGTGTCTGATGGTACCTGGACCAAAGACAGACAATTTTATAGTTCTATTTTCAAATGGGTTAAATATTTATTTGCACTTCTACGAGTAACACCATTTTCACACTATTCGATCCAATATCAGGCAAAAATCTAAGATGGCGCCTTTAATATATAGGATATCGGTCCTACATCCGATATCAGATCGGATAATGTGAAAACGCAGTAACAGTGTGTAGTTAGAGTTGTATGGGTAAATGTGTCATAAAAGATAATTAGGTCTCTCTCGCTAAAAGCTATACCTAATGATATCGTCCGCGATGTACATCTAAATTGGATTCCAAATTCAGGAAGTAACTTGGCAAAAGGATCAGTCATGTAACTAACGGTATGGTCATATATAGTACTCTTTATTATTATTATACTGTGGTACTGGTATGGTCTTGGTCTAGTCCAGAGCTAGAAAAATAATGTTCAAAAAAGCGTCCTACCTTCCCTTTCTGCAGGTCTGCGATCCATTTCCTGAGCTGCAGCAGCAAAGAAAATATATTATAAGTAGACTCCTGCATTGGAGTCAGTTGACCCAAATTAACTGCTTTAAAATTGATAAAAGTAGGTGAACCCAGTAATAAAGATAATTTACCACCTGTGGAACTACTGGAAGCAGTGTACCGCTTGATGTACTCGCTGTCCAGGGTATATTGGTCTGTAACAAAGAAAATATATTATAAGTATTTTATGTAGTCCTAAACACATCTACATAGAAGCGTACAATGTATAGTTATTACTGTTTTTAATTAGCTGGGCATACATACATTACACACTGCACGACTTCGATTTTAACCCCCCGATTACATTTCTTTTTTTTTTTTTTGAAAGCTGAATTAGTCTAGGAGTGTTCTTATGTGTATATTTAATAATGTAATATTTATTTTGTGTTTTTTTATGAACATCGGTCCACTATGTCGGGTTGCCACAAGTGCCACAACGTAAACCGGTGTTGATAAAGTCTCGAAATATACACAGTATTTTAATGCACCGAAAATGCTTGTAAACTTTGTTGGAGTCCCTTAAACTTGACGTGCTGTTCAAAACGAAGCTATTTGCTTTTAGAATGACAAATGACGATCGAAATCATATCGCAAAGTCCGATTACGTATAGACGAAAGACGTAAAACAAGAAATATATCGGAAACCTTTACTAGGTTCTAGTTCTATCTAAACGAAAGCACTAATCTACACCGATCGATATAATACCGGGTTTTGAATAACAATTCAGTAAGTGAGTGAGCACGTTGTCTCGAGCCGCGAACTAGCCACGTGCCGCGAAATGGGTCACAGGCGGCTTTGTGCAGAAACTTCAGGGTTATTTCCACATAGTTTTATACAGTCCAGTACAAAGTTTCTAGGCTTGTGTGGGTACGTACAGTCAATCAACCAATTGGAACCCTAGGCCACTGTAGAACTATGTCATACTGACGTTATAAATCAGATTGTAAGAAATCTCCTTACTGCTTGTCATTTTGACATGGTTGTAGAGGGCCTAGGGTTCCAATTGGTTGACTTTACAGGAGTTTCTTCTTTAGTCGTTCCCTCAACGCTGAAGATCGTGACACCATGTCATTCTGTCGAAGACTAGGTCCCTACATCTGTTCCTCGCCAAGACATTACTGCACCCATAGGAGTTTACAAGCTGCAAGCTGGTAAATTAATTGGTGTTCTTGAAGATAAAAGAGTCTATTAATTATGGCGTAAAACGCCATTCGGTCCAATTCGAAAGATGTTTACTAAGATCACGGTACGATATCAATCAGTTAGTGTTAACAGTGACGTTTTTATTTGAAAAAATGACATTTTATTGCTGTAAAAACTTCTGTATTTTTTTAAATAAACGTCACTTTTCGAATTAAAAAAACTTGGAATTGAGTCGTATTTCCATCTTATTTTCAGAATATTGCACTAGTTAGCGTGTCTACGAATTCCTTTATCTAAGGTTAGGTATATTAAGTAGTACTTAGAAGAGGGAAATCGTATTAACTCTACTTCAGTTACTGCAAAATGCACTCAGCGTTAGTTCCCACCCGCTGCTATATGCCTTCAACACAATGTTCGCTACAGGATTACCTAGTACATATGTTGAAGTTGCGGAAAGCTGTCAAATAATGGAAATATTAAAGTATATGCGAAGAACCGTGAGCTTGTTGTCTATACGTACCTAATATGAATGCATGTATACGTTAAACCAGTCGCAATCTGTCATTCGCGTTGATTGTCGTATTGTAGATCATCTCTGTTTAAATATCAATAAATCGTTACAAATAGTGTTTTCTTATATGCCCTAACAGGAAATAACCCAATAAATTTCAGCATTTTCTTACAAGAAAAAATTATGTTAAATTTAAGATTTAAAACTTCCGACGGCACATCAATAATTACGGTTGTTATGGGCGGGTAATTTATATCTCAATTAAATGTAGAAAATACTTCAAAACACGAACATCAAACAGAACTTTTCAATCGAATTTCCTGAATAGACCACTCATTCCTCTAAGTGCTCTTTTCGTAATTTTTTTTTGGTTAATTTTCAGAGCATACCAACACATAAACTAAAATAAACACTTACTGCCGAAAGAATTATGTTTGTCTATATTTTTTTATAAAACCGTTAGTTGAAGCTTTGATACTTTGGCATCGAAATACCAATCATTTCAATTCACCATTCAGCCATTATTTTGGAAAAAAAGCGACAGCGAGTACTTCTGTTTTAATCACAATATTCACAATGTTCTGTTGAACAAAGGCCCGCAAAGATAATGGAAATACATTAACAATATTTTAAAACGAAGAGCAGTTCTCAGTATTATGGGAGAATTTAAAGACTCGTTGAACTAGCTGTAAAAGAATAGTACATTACGATACAAGTGCGTAAAAAAGGAAGTTCGAAACGAGTGGCGATAAATTAAAACACGACCGAAGGGAGTGTTTTAAATCGACACGAGTTACGAATTTCCTTTTCGCACGTGTATCGTACGACGTTTTTCAGTACAGATGAGCCTCCGAAGTTTCGACCTGGCATATAATGAACCACTTCTCGCACTAGTGCGTAAAAAAAAGACCATCTGTACTGAAAAGGTTATTTTTGTGTAACTAATTACTCCGAAATTTTCCTTTCATATTTCAAATTCAAATATTATTTTCGTCAAAATAAAAATCTTACATGGACAAACACCAAACAAAATAAAAGAAGTATCGGCAAATCGGCATGATAGATTATACTCGTAATTATGCTACGAAAAGGTTATACTTTTAGATGTTCCCTTATAATATAATCAAAAGAAAGACACGTGCCACGACATAGCTGTATAAGTCTTAAGCCTCCGCCACACATAAAGCGTTTTGATAGCGTTGCGTCAGCGGAGCGCAATGATAGCGGTGCGCCGGTGGAACGCTGGCGTTCCGCTCGCAATCCGCGCGCATTCCGCTCGCAATCCGCGCTCGTTAATTCCCGCCGGCGTCCGCTGGGCGCAACGCCAGCGTTCGTCCTCTAACGCTCCGCCTACGCTCTCAAAACGCGCATGTGTGGCCGAGCTTTTAGAATCGGTTGCACCAAAACTTCCGTTACAGAATTTCCATACACATAACGGGCAAAGTTAACTGTGGCGGATGCAACTGACCCTTACTGTGTTTCGTAGTTTAGCTCTACGAAGGGTTTTCTCTACATATTATGAACATTTACCTCTAGTTGCTATATTATGTCCATCGAGCACTACGGCGTAGCAATTTAGAAAAACGAAAACCCATTTATTCACAACACGTAGCAAAGCCTCTCATAGTATTTCGTAATTTAACATTAATATATTTTTTAACTCTGCTATATCATTTCGTAACGAAGACTGAAGGTATTAACGCAAAATCGAATGACATTTAACCAACGCTCCGAACGCCGAGTCCCTGACCTGTACTGCTCTTAAGACTTCTTAGTATTCCTGCTATACCTGGCATTCACATTTCTCCCGGTATTATTACCTAGAAATACCTATTATTAAGGCTATACAGGATTACCTAGAAAGATATTAGTTAAATAAATAATAATTAAACTTTTCAAGATGTGGCCGTCAACCAAGTCTTGTTACGGTTCCGTACCAAAAAGGTACAACAGGAACCCTTATGGTGCGACTCTGTCCGTCTGTCACATTACTAAATATCTCGAAAATTACTAATACTATCAACTTGAAACTTGGAATAGTTGTGAACATTGTAAACCTCTACAATTAGAAATAATAATTTTACTAAATTTATGAATTTTAATTGTAGAAAATGGCCAAATGAAAGGGGGCAAACTGTAAATTTCAAGTTAGAGAAAGAAACATGAGATTATTTTAACTAGGTAGTTTGAAATAAATTTGTACGGAACCCTCGGTAGGCGAGTCAGACTCGCACTTGGCCGGGTTTTTTTTTAAATGTGTATTTACGTATTTAATCAGCTGTGATTATACAGGGTGTAAACCTAATACGGGCGAACCTCTTAACGGTGGTGAGTATAGGACGTATAAAATGTAATTAGATAAGTTTTACTTAAAATTGAAATATTTTTTTTATCCATACAAATTAATTCGGCCCGCAACGTAATGCAAACACACTCCCGTTAAACGCTCGTTGACAGTTGTCATTGATTGTCATCGAAACCACGTTTACAGTACATTGCTGCTGAGATTTTTTTCAAAAATTCATTATGGGGTGAAAATTAAGAGTAAATCAAAAACACCTCTTAATTAATGATAACAATATTGAATTATACGCCTGGTTTCATTTATCGCCCTTATTACGTTTACGCGCTGTATTGTTAATTACTAATCAAAATCTAGAAGATTACCTTGGTAATAAACACGCGGATTAGCAAAGTAATCGTCTATTTTGATTAACATTTCCGCAAAGTAACGCCTGATTCCATCGATTATTTAAAAGTTAATGAAGTAAATTGACCCAAATCCGCCAAAAGGTAAAGAGCGTAGGTAATAAATTCATTAAAGTGGTTAATTAATTTAAAAGTGGTACCAAACTATTGTTACCATTGCGAATGTCTATCTTTTTAAAGGTTAAACTACAAAACTCACTTTTTAAACAATTTGATGACACAACAGTTCTACGGAACAGTTCACATTTTGTTATATTGCACAAACATTTATGTTATTACTATTATGTAGTAATAAAAAAAGTTAAAAAAATTAAAATTTTCACGCATCCTGTATATTTTTCCGGAATCTGTAACCACCAATCTTCATTATTTTAATTTGAGGGAAGTTCTTCTAAGATCGTTTTCGTTTAGCACAGCGTGTTCACTGACCCACTAAGGGCTCATCCATTAATTACACCTAGACGGGGGGGGGGGGAGAGGGTCCACAAAATGTGACATGTTGTGACAGGGGGTGGAGGTCCATGTTTGTGAGTCACATACAAACAATTTGCAAAATCTAAGTTAAATAAAATTCAATTTCAATTGTTCGTGTTCAATTTCAATGTTGACCGTATTGGTTACGTGCACGACAATTACGCCCACTGCCATGTGAACTTGAAGTGGAAAATGTCAAAAAATGACATGTAAATAAACATATATTTTAACGATTTTTCGTTAATTTTAAATAAATCGAATAACAAGATCTACTATACCTTCGAAATGGTCGACCACACGCTTCTTCTAAAGAAGTTATCGGAATACGGAGTGGCGGCAGGATTTCACAAAATGATAGAATCATTTCTAAATAATAGAAGGCAGTGTACATATGTCCTTGATACGTTATCGGATCTTGAACAAATCGGCAACCGATCTGTCCCCCAAGGATCATCAATGGGAAATATTCTATTTTTAATATTAATAAATGACATACCCATGGCTTGCCCTGACCTTGAATTCATAACTTTTGCCGATGATACATGTGTACTGGTGGACGCCGATAACTATGACGCCTTAGAGCACAGACTCAAGAAGGCAATGTATGACTTGTCAAATTGGTTTTCTGTTAATGGTATGAAATTAAACATAGACAAGACAAACATCATGCATTTCAAGTTAAGAGCAAATACAAATACTCTAAATATATCAACTAACGGAATCAACGTTACACAAGTAGATCAGGTTCAGTATTTGGGTTGTATAATAGACTCTGGCCTAACATGGACCCCTCATATCCAATCACTGTGTGATAAGTTGGCATCTGCGTGCTTTGCACTTTCAAGACTTGCAAAAACTAATGTTTAGTCATGATAATTCATTTGAAAACCTGAAAAAGGCATATTATGGTTATTTTCATGCCCTGCTCATCCAAGTGATTGATCTGTGGGGAACAGCGGCTGACCGTGAAAAAGCATTCAAAATGCAAAAACGTGCCATAAGAATAATTACCCGAAAACCCTACGACCACCCCGCTAAAGACTTGTTTAGAGATTCAAAGATACAGTTTACACTGCCGGGAGTATACATCTTATCTGCTTGTAAATACGTCCGCGCCAATTTACATAACTATACCGCGTCGCGCGCTCACACCAGAAGTACTCGTAGGCGTGATCGTTTATTGATTCCAAAATGTAAACTCGCCAAGTCTCGGAAGTATTTCAGTGTCATTGGGGCCAAATTATACGACTCAATTCCACCCGAAATATTAGAAATACAGAGCGATAGACTGTTTGCAAACAAACTTAAATCTTTTTTAACAAACCTCGCGTGCTACGACGTAGATGAATTTGTTGATAGCGGTCGATGACCTAAAATTAGAATATTATAATGCATCTACCTACTTATTTATGTAAAACACTAATAATAATAATAAGTGCCTATTTTAAACTTAATTAAAATTAAGTTAAGTAAGAACACTGACATGTAAAATATATTATTTTATCAATAAATAAATGAATGAATGAATGAATGAATATTTCAAGTGTTATTTAGGTAGATCGATTATACAGACATGCATATAATAATAAAAATCAGTTTCCAAAGCATTACTCACGGTGTAAACTTCCAACCCCAGAGCACAGAAAGAGGCAATAAATTGGTGCTGGCAGGGCATATAAGGAATCTTGAAGAATATAGGAGTGATGGTAGAAGTTCTACGAGCGAGTAATATGGTATTCGCTAAACCTTCGTCCCGTTAATGCCATATAAAACAAGTCTAAACGTAAGTACCTAGTTATGTCCGCGGCCGCAGAAATATCCGACCGGGCCTATTTCCAGGCCAGGCCTGAACCTTTAAGCATAATCTTTTACGGTAGGAAAAATACTAACAGCGTATTGAACAATATTAGGTAAACAAAGCTTAAATATAATTTATTATAACGTTTTGTTTTGACATAACACTTACGTTTTCTTTTCATTGTAGCTATCCATTTAGTTCTTTGATCCAATTTCCAGTGTGTTCTAAGAAACGCATAGAACGTGCAACGACTATTTATGCCATTATTTTTACAATTAACAACAAAACAACATTGGTGGCCTATTTCAAACATTACACATTGTATTATATTTTATGAGTTTTGATAGATGACAACCACAATCAGTGTCGATTTTGACCACCGCAAGCACTGCGATCGCTTTGCTTACCCCCTCGCACGTAGCCAATACATTTCACTAACAAACACCAATCTGGACATTGAACAGCCCAAATTACTTAAAAATGACGTAACACGTCCGTGAATCTCAATCTCAATACCTATTACAGATTACAGATAGTGAAATGTAGCGGTTATTAAGACAATTTCAAAGTGTTTTTGTGATTTTTATTTAATCTGAATGTGACGTCACACTAGGGGGGAGGGTGTAGTTTAGTGTGACGACGTGTGACAAGGGGGGAGGGAAGGGTCAAAAAATCATGAAATTGGTGTAACGTAATTAATGGATGAGCCCTAAAATCAAAATACAACACACCTTTATATTCCGCTTCACACTGAAATAAAGTCGGGAAACGCAGTGACAATGGTTGACGCTACGTGGTGCTCGAAACGCAGGCTGGCTCTGTCGCGCCAAATTCAAGTGATAATCTATCTAAGTGTTACTTTCCCGATATATGCATAGATGCTTTCATTTGAAGCTGTCGTTCAAATAAACACTCAATGAAGTAGTGACTCGCGTTACTTTTGCGTGGATTGGCCCAGAAGAGTGATATGGAGAGCTACCAAACGTTTATTTCTTTATTTAATCTTTATTGCACAAAGACAATACAATTGTACACAAGGCGGACTTAATGCCGCAAGGCATTCTCTACCAGTCAACCTTCGGGCAAAACAGAGAAATTGTAGGCGGTGCAACATTAAATTATATTGAGAACAAAATAGTTATTCAAGTTAATTGCACAATATTATTAAGCTAACCTATATCGTCACTACTTTGAAAAAAACTTGTATCTTCTTCTGTCAATGAAAAGAAAAATGTAATAAGTATGTATAATGCAATGCATATAGACTTACTGCGTTTTAACTTTGAGGAGCAGTGTGAGATACGAGATTTTTTTAAAAGTAGTGACGATATGTAATATTGTATATAAGAATAAAAATACATACACACAGATACTAATAATAGATAATAATATACATACATACAATATATTTACATACATAAAAAAAAAACGAAGCGTAACCGATTGTGACGTTGGTTAGAAGGCAGCACTTCATTTATTTTAATAAAGAACCTTTACTGGCAGCACTTTGTTTCTTTTAATAAAGGAGCTTTACTCTAAAATGCACGTATTTCATCCCACCTACGGATAAAGGTAGGTTATAGCTACGAAACAGCGGCATTGAAGCGTATCCAACGCCCACGCCCTCATATTAACCGTGTGGGCTTTATGAAGACCATCGTCCCAATGAAAATGTACACTGAATAACAGAATAGGGATGACGACTACATAAAAAACCGGCCAAGTGCGAGTCGGGCTCGCGCACAAAGGGTTCCGTAGCAGCAAATATAATAAACTTATTATGTCAATTTATACACCTGCCAAAATTACAGTTAAATCAACCTATCTCAAAAACTATAAGAGATACTTTGATCAAACCAAAAATCGTTGAAAGAGTTAATTAGCATGCATCACCTCTATTTTTTTTAGAATTTTATACCCCGTAGTTATAAAAATAGAGGGGGGGGGGACATACTTTTTACGACTTTGAGAGCTGATATCTCAAAAACCGTTCACTTTAAGAAAAATGTTTTTTAGAAAACTTTATATCATTTTAAAAGACCTTTCCATTGATACCCCACACGGGTATGTACATCGAAAAAAAAATTTTCATCCCTCAGTTACATGTATGGGGGGCCCCACCCCCAATTCTTTTTTTTACTATTTAGTGTCATAATTTTGTAGCGGTTCATACAACACATATTCCCATCAAATTTCATCACTGTAGTACTTATAGTTTCCGAGTAAATCGGCTGTGACAGACGGACAGACGGACAGACGGACAGACGGACAGACGGACAGACGGACATGACGAAACTATAAGGGTTCCGTTTTTGCCATTTTGGCTACGGAACCCTAAAAATGGCATTCTGTTTAGTCCGTTAGTTAGACCGTCCAAAAATACTGAACATATATTTTTCGCTTTTTCTAATTAATGAACAAATACAAAGATATAGAGCATCAATGTTCCGGAGTGGGGGCTTGTGACGTCACTTTTAAGTGAAAATTGTCCCTATTGACGCCACGCGAAACTTCAACGCACTGTACCGTCGTCATTTTTCGTTTACGAGAAAAAATAAAAAATACGTGTCTAAAATTCTTTGATAATCTAACTGACGAACTAATGAACAAATCAAGCCCAACAGTCGGCCGAGATTTCATACAACTTAGTTCGCGGCCGGGAATCTCGGTCGGACCTTACAACCGGGATTTATTTGTGTAATATCCTCCAATATTTATCTACACCTCGTTATCCAATTATCAATGCGAAATTATAAAGGGAAGCACACATAACGCGTCCGGCACGTAACCGACATAACGAGCCGCGTCCGACACGTGCAAACGCTTCTCTACACGTGATACATAATTATATCCGATCTGATATGAATCAGTATTGCCAGGAAACTTGTTTTGTTTATAGTTTTAAATATCGATATGTTTATGACTTCGGAAAAGATGATTCTTGAATAGAGTGAAATATATGCACACCTCGGACACTGGCGATCAAATATATTGAAAGAGGCGCATTCCTAGCACACAGTCTTAGCTCGTGTAGGTGAACGCGTACCGCGTACTATGCTTGTATGAGTGAAATATGACAGGTCGACTGTTCGTGTTTTTGACAGGCGGTAACTGTGAGATAACCGAGAGGGGGTGGGCGGTACTTTCAGCGAGGAACGGGAGTGGCCATACTGTACGATAGTACTCTTTATTATACTGTGATATAAGTGTACATAATGTAATAAGTTGCATTTATGCTGTTTCACCCGACAGTGACATTTCGCTGTTCATTACCTCTTCAACAAGGAAATATTGACGCTGAGTAACAACGTTATTTCATCCTCCTTGCGCTATCCCGGCATTTGCCACGGCTCATGGGAGCCTGGGGTCCGCTTTGACAACTAATCCCAATATTTGGCGAAGGCACTAGTTTTTACGAAAGCGGCTGCCATTTGACCTTCCAACCCGAAGGGTAACTAGACCTTATTGGAATTAGTCCGGTTTCCTCACGATTTTTTCCTTCACCGAAAAGCGACTGGCAAATATCAAATGACATTTCGCACATAAGTTCCGAAAAACTCATTGGTGCGAGCAGGGGTTCGAACCCGCGACCTCCGGAACGAAAGTCACACGCACTTACCGCAAGGCTACCAGGCTATAGTCATAATAAAATACGTATAATTCACAAAATCGCCCTGTCCGCAAGCCAACACGTCTATTGCCAAACCCCACTACTAAATAAACATTTCGCTAAGCCTGGCTGTATTGGCAACACGCATCAATATCCATTGCGATAACCATACAGTTTCATAAGTGTTAACATCCACTACGTACCTGTATTTGATTGATAGACTATATATAACGTTGCAATAAGTTTTAAAATTACCAGTAGGTATATTTTACCCTGAATAATCTTTGACTTTCCTGACTGCGAACTGTACAGATTCATTATATTTAAAAAGTTACTCAGGATGTCAGATACTTTTCGTGTTTCATCCACTGCTATTGATGCTGACTATACAATTATACATGGAAGACGAAATCTTTAAGTAATAGACCGTAAAATAGTTGGGACCTTGTCTGTTTATCAACCCCGACGCAAAACCGACAGGGTGTTATAAGTTTGACGTGTCTGTCTGTCTGCCTGTGTGTGTGTCTGTCAGAGGCATCGTAGCTCCCGAACGGATGAACCGATTTTGATTTAGTTTTTTTTGTTTGAAAGCTGAACGTCAGTGTCGGGAGTGTTCTCAGCCATGTTTCATGAAAACTACCACTTCCACTATATCGGGGTTTTTTCAAAATTTTAATTTTGTGGTTAGGTTATACTCTATGAAATCGCATCGGTAACTGGTAAGAATCAGGGGAAATCTTGCAGGCATACCACTTTGCAAAATATGTAGACAATATGTATCGGCCACCAGTCGGTCTTCCCAGATACGGCCTCTTAGCAGCCCGATCCTCTACCATTCTTAGTAGGTAGCCGAACCAGCGAAAATACTTTAAGTAAGCTGCTCTTTTAGTCACTGGAGCGTCATATTCATATGCCTACGGCTGGATTTAAATTCAGCAGTAAGCCTCTGGAATAACTCACAGGTCGGAATACACGCTAGACTGCATTCGAATTACAGATGAGAGCTTCAAACCACGCACAAAGTGAAACTATAAAGTTTGCCCACTAGGGTTCAAATTCAAGCAAGGTTAGCGGTAAACGCAGTTCGACGAAGTTGCAATTGAAGTAGCGCGCCAAACCAAATAGAACTTTGTGTAATTAAGGCAAGTTCAAGGCTGTTGCAATCGGAGGGTGCAGAGGTTGAATAATTGAACATGTTCTACCAAAGACGTATATAACTCAGTAAGTACAGAAAAAGTCTAAGAAAAAAGCATATCTCAGAACCATTCAGAGAAATGGACGGTCGCCTAGATTAGACGGCGCTATACATTTGTTGAGAGTGGGTCAAATTGTCAAAATTGAGGTTCAAAAGTTTTAATCCTAGTTTTAATCCCGAGATAACTATGAATGGAGTTTTCTTTTCATTTCGCTGCGCCTTGTCAATCTTGTTTTTATAGTGTGTGTTCATCTTAAAATAATCCGATTACACATACCCCAGCTACAATGTTAGTTCTTTTTTGCTACAAAGTTGATTAACATAATTATTTTATTTTAAACACAGATATTTAGTACCAACACTAAAACTTTAAGAATTAAACTTTTTAAACAATAAAATCTTTAAAAAATACTAAAAACTTTACCTGCATAACTAAGGATCAAAAAGTAATCGAACTAAGCCATCCTGTTGTTGAAACCATGCATTATTTAATACAAGCTTTGCAACCTGTTTTAGTTATGGCAGGTTTTTCCTTAAGCTACCTTTGCGAGACTAGTTTTATTGTATTGTATAATATAAAAGAAGAAGCTGACTGACTGACTGACTGACTGACATATCAACGCACAGCCGAAACCGCTGGTCCTAGAGATTTCAAATTTGGCACGTAGGTTCTTTATGTAGTGTAGAGGAGCACTAAGAAAGGATTTTGCAAAATTCCCCTCCTAAGGGGGTCAAATGGGGGTTCAAAGTTTGTATGGGGAAACAAGATTAGTTTGACTATTTTATTCGAAACTTCACAGGAAGATTCCTTAAGACATATGACTGAATACGTGTTTCAGGTTTTTTGAAAATGTAACCCCTAAAAGGGTGAAAAGGGGGTGATAAAGTCAAAAAATCAATATGGGTATCGTTTTTATGGTTTTCCCCTCACTAGCTCGGAAACACGCGTTTTGTCCTTTAATACCAGCGGGCAAAAACGCATTTTATCCACTAGTGGGTAAAGTAATTTGACCTTGAATAAAGTCAAATTAACTGCTTTAAAATTGATAAAAGTAGGTGAATCTAGTAATAAAGATGATTTACCACCTGTGGAACTACTGGAAGCAGTGATAAACGCATTTTTTAGCGTTGTAGTTTCCTCGCTATAGTGAGGGGAAAAGTTTTGTGTTACACTCGGGTGCAAATGTATTTTACTTCTCGTGTGTTAAAAAACTCGCAAGTTCAGGATTCTATTCTCGAACCACTCGCTTCGCTCGTGGTTCAACTATAGAATCCTTTCACTTGCTCGTTTTTCAATTCCACACTCGGCGTTAAAATACAACTTTGCCCCCTTGTATAACAAATAACTATTATCGGGTCGCTGATCACGATAAATACAACGTTTTAAAAATCTAACGAGGCGGAAGTGAAATACCTTCTCCCCTGTTGTGGTGCAATGGGGTTTAAATATCAAAAACATATATAAAAGAAGATATTGACTGACTGACTGACATATCAACGCACCGCCGAAACCGCTGATCCTAGAGATGTCAAATTTGGCACGTAGGTTCCTTATATAGTGTAGAGGAGCACTAAGAAAGGATTTTTCAAAATTCGCCTCCTAAGGAATTTAAATGGGGGTTCAAAGTTTGTATGGGGAAACAAGATTAGTTTGACTATTTTATTCGAAGCTTCACATGAGGATTCCTAAAGACATATGACTAAATACATGTTTCAGGTTTTTTGAAAATTTGACCCCTAAAGGGGTGCAAAGGGGGTAAAGTCAAAAACACAATATGGGTATCGCTTTTATGGTTTATCGGGTCGCTGATTACGATAAATACAACGATTTTAAAATCTAATTAGGTGGAAAAGAAATTTTCTCCCCTGTTGTAGTGCAATAGGGTTAAAATATCCAAAATAGCCATAAGAGGAGCACTAAGAAAGAATTTTTCAAAGTTCACCTCCTAGCATGATAATTTGACAGGGACAGCGACAGGGACAGCGACAGGGACAGCGACAGCGACAGGGACAGCGACAGGGACAGGGACAGGGACAGGGATAGGGATAAGGATAGGGATAGGGATAGGGGTAGGGGTAGGGATAGGGATAGGGATAGGGATAGAAATAGGGATAGGAATAGGGGACGGGGACGGGGATAGGGATAGGGATAGGGAAGGGACGGACGGGACGGGGACGGGGACGAGGACAAGGATAGAGATAGGGACGGGAATAAGAATAGGGATTAGGGTCGGAATAATCGGTCGGCAATCGATATCTAGGCAGTGTAAAATGCAGGTGGCTCAGCGGGAAGGGATTATTAAGTAGGCATCGGCGAGTATCCTGCATCCGTGATAACTATTATATTCAATGTGCTGTAAGAAGATCGTTGTTTGCTTGCCTTTTATATGTTTACGTTTGCAATAAGTATAAGCAAAATGGAAAAAATTGTAAGCGATAATGCAAGGAAGTACTTTTTACCCTACCGACCATAGCGTCGAGATACTGGCTATGTGGGTTGTATGAAGTTTCCCCAGTATAAATATTTATATACGTAAAATACATACATATTCGTATCTACTATCTACGCTGTGGTCGCTGTGTAACAATTCTATAATCATTGCAAGAATTTCTTTTAAAACAATAATAGTAATATGTGTAAGGTACAGTCAGCCAAAAAGCAGTGTAAGGTTCTTGGCTGACCGTACAGCAAATAGATCAGTTACAATGGCCCCCCAATCGAGAATTGCCCCGCTTTACCTTAATCGAAATAATCGCGGACAGAAGTACCTACAAAGAAACCTACGGATCCAAATGAAAATCTTATTTTTTGTAAACGATTCAATAAGAATACTTTTATTACGCGGGCGAAGCCGCGGGTAAAAGCTAGTATTGTATAATTATTAGACCATACACACGTTCTTGGAATTCACGTTTATAAACACTTGAATACTTATTAAATTTATTATGTACACGGTCTACTTTTGTACAATTTTTTATATGCATAGATGTATCTATTCTACATATTATATATATTCCATGTGTATAATTATTTTTATGGCAAATAAAAATTTGTACATTACGGGTGGGGGCCACATCTTGCGTCTCGCGAGCGTAGCGTCTGGCCAACTGTATGGCAAACGCAACGTCGACGCGGCGTCTTTTTCTATACAGCTGGCCCGACGCTACGCTCGCGAGACGCTAGATGTGGGGGGACCCTACTATACGATACACGTACGGAAAAGAGTTTTAATCGACACGAGTTACGGATACCCTCTTTTTTCAGTACATATGGCCGTTTGCGGTTTCAAGTAGTACAAGAAATGTAGGTACTACTTTGCGAACTAGTGCAAAATAAAACATCATGTGCACTGAAACACTTGAAATACTTTTACGTACATACCTTCATCAACGCCCCAACATTTTTAAAGCTACGAGCAAATAGTTTAACGGAAAACGTCTAGATTATCTAGGGCATCCCAGGCACGTCAACATGAATAACATGCCTATTCACATTTTCAGCAGTATTATACTAAAATATTCATCTTATGTCGGTAGCAAAAGTTCCAAATTTGTATGCATGCTTGAAATTACCATTTTAATTAAAATCGACGGCAAATTGAATACATCTGAAAATACTGATTTTAACGTCGTGTACTGTCAGCAGTAACAACTACCATTCAACCTCCTTACCTGATAGAATATAAGCGGCTCAATATTAATTGCATCTGGGTACGTAGCCGACTGCCGAATGGCACAAACGTTCACGAAACGCTCACGAAACGAAACGCTCGTAGATCTCTATCTCTCTTGCGGATTGGCGCGATAGAGCCAGAGTACCTTTAGCGGCGTTTCGTTTTCGTTGATCCGTACAACACCGAGTAGATCCGTACAGTATAGTCGTAAAAACAATGCAAAAACGTATGTGATATAAGCGATGGCAATAGGAATCGCTGCAAACGCCACAGCCACAGGTCACACGTTCGATCGATTTGACCTAAGCTATAAATATTAACTAAAAAAATGTACACAGAAAATTCTTGTCATTTACAGTTTTAAATTTAAAATAACATAAATACTTCTCGGTGGATAGATTTTTCATATCAGTATTTTTTTTTTCATTATTTTATGATACCTTTTCGCTTTACTTACTCGTACTAAATAAAAACGTAACAACTATATTTTTATACCAGAAAAAAAAACAAAAATAAAATATAGATATTAAAAAAAAACATTACATTTTATTTACACTTAAAACGATATAAAAATATTATTGACGTTCCATTATTAAATAAAATAAAAACGCTAACAAGGCAAAAATTACTGCAAATAAAGTATTATTTATAAGCGAGACAGTATTCCTTTCTGGGGTCAAGTTATGAACAAGACATAATTTGTCTTCCCCAATATTACAATTAATATGATCACTCACATATTTCGCACTGGACGGTCCCTCTAAATTAGAATATAATTCTAGTTCATCATCGGAGAGTTTCGTTGTAGCGCGAGTCGGTTCTCGAAATACTTTTTCGTCACTGTGATGATGTTTCGTCAAGGTCGACTTATGTGTATCTACATCAAGCGAAGTTTTCTCTGTGCAAGCTTTATCATCACATAAAGGTTGACTTCGCCGTCTACTTTTATTAGTAAGGTTATATAAGCGTTCTTTAGCTTGGATATTATTCTTTAAACTATCATCTGAATCGGCAAGAGACAATCTACCTCTGTTAGTAGTCCTGGTGGCACCTGTGATTTCATGGGATGCCACTTCAGGCAAGCCTGGTCTTGAACTAAGTTCTCGCTTCGCTTTTTCGATTTTGTCAGTGAGGGATAATCTTGCTTTACTTGCTCTTGCCGATGCACTGGTATCATTACCGAGAGGTAAGAATTTGTCAGTAAAGGACAATTTGCTTTTTCTAGCTTTGCCATCATTCTTATCAGTGTTTAAATTATTCTTGCTGCATATATCACTTTTATCGATGACCGATATTCGGCCCTTGCTTACTTTCTGTTTAGCGGCATTATTCTCAATAGTATTTAGTTCGTTATTGCTAGTCTGCATCATTCTGTTGGAAGTGACAGGTTTGCATGTGCTTTCATTTTTATCAAGAGCCAATTTAGCCTTGCTCAATTGCTTCATTTTACTGTTTTGTCTCTTGAATATCTGTAATTTGCTTACAGTTTTAGCCCCACTAATGACATTCCTACTGGAGCTGCTTGCGACTTCAGGTTGGGGCGAACTGGTCTGTTTAAGACTTTTATCTGTTGGTGTTTCACAAATTATGTCGTCGCGTATGGTCACACCAGTTGAAGGACCTGGGAACAAGGAAGGGGTGGTAAGGGTGGAGGAAAAGAAGGAAAAAAATGATAAGGGTTTAGGAAGAGGGAAGGGTCATGAAATGGGGGAAATGTGCTTTAAAGAACCACAATTGGTGACTAACTAGTAAGAGTAGTAAGTAAGTCGCCATTAATTTCAATCAATGGCCACTTACAATTTTAGATCTTCAATTACTGTTATCCAATTTGCATGAATTTATTTGTATTTTTGAATGTGCATGTAGCATTGCCAAAGGACTATCTTTAATTGGATTAACAGACACACATAAAAGTGTCAAACATTTCATTGTGATGTAAATAGAAAAGGGCCTAACTGTGGTGGACGTGTTTCGTTGTCAATTATATTTGAAACAAAAGCAGCCACACCAGTTAACAACGATCGATGGTGCCTGTTCAATCAATTAGAAATACAATTACATTGCGAAATCTGTGCGCACTTCGGTGAAAATTTTATTCACTGGATTGTTTCTACAATATTCGGCAGCAATATTCACGAAGCATGAATATAATTGCTTTAAAAAAACGCAATTTATTAATTATAAAAACTAAAACTTAACTCAGGCAGGTAAGATTATAGAGGTCACTTTGTGAGTTCATCGGACAAATAAACTTTAGGCAGGTAGACGTACAGACAATTCGAGTTAAGACGATGAGAAGTTTAATTAGTATGACCGTAAAAACCAAAGGGACCTTTTGTTTTTCGTGAGATTTATAATTTATTTAGGTAGATAGTAGGTAAGTACTGTTTTCCTCCAGGCCAAAATCTGTAGATCTGTAGAACCTTTTTAAAGTAAACGTCGAAGTAACTTCTATGACAAATATGGCATGATGTGAATAAGACAGGGTTCTAGAGTGGCCTAAGATTCATATTGGTTGACTGTTACGTACGTACGAGTACCTACCTACATAATAGAAATTCAACGATATGCAGCTAGCGAAGCCGAGAACCATTTAGTTTAGGCAGCACATTAATTCATTATACGGTCGCGAGCTCGCTTAAATATTCATTCGCGTCTAGCGTTCATATTTAACTAGCCTGGACTGGAGTTAGAAACATTCGGGAAATATTTCGGCTCAAAGATTTTCAAGTACTGTTAGCACCAACGTGTTATTTTTATTTTATATAGGTAGCAAACAAGCATACCGCCTACCCTTAGTGCGTTTTCACATTATCCGATCCGATATCGGATGTCGGAAGAATTTCAATAGTAAAAATCAAAGATGGCGGCTTAAATGTATGGGATATCGGTCCTAAATCCGATATCGGATCGGATAATGTGAAAACGCCCTTATACCACCTGGTAAGGAGTTGGAGTAACCTATAAACGTCTGTAACTACTAACTACAGTGTCACATGCGCGTTCCTGACTTTAATAACACATCACTCCCTGAGCTATGGACAACTTTACTATTTAACCGGCAGAAAGACAACGCGAGTAGGGTCACTCTGTCAGGGGCCAAGATAGGACACTCTGACAATACTGATTGTCGTATGTGTGGTGAAGAGGAAGAAAAAAGACAGTCAAGACGTCTAATTGACCTAATGTGTGATTGTCACGCCCTCGCCAGACAGGGAATGAAGAACTTTGGAACAAAGGACTTCAGAGAGCCTGATCATCATCAGACACATGGTCGAGGTCGAGCAGATGGTCGAGAAGCTCCTGAATAGCTGAAGTATCTGAGGATCGTCGAGGGTAATTGCACAAAAGATCCCAATGGGTCGAAGTGTATCCGTAAGGGCCCCGCATATATATATATATATAAGATAAGGGTCTATTCTTAGCTAACCATCAATAAGATCCACCGATGGCCAGTCCAACCAGCCTTAAAGTTAACGAATAAATACTAGGTAAAAATCAAGAAGCACCACTCTTAACCAACCAACGGTGGACTCGGTGGAGTATACTCATACCCTGTATACCTACAATGCTTGTCAGATCAAACTAGCTTTTCCTCTGGCGATGGACTTGTTAGTGAACATAATAACATAGCTTGTTAAACACATAACTAGTTAGAACTTGGAAGCATGTTCCACTCACAATAGGTTCTCCGCTAGAACAATATGCACGGATGCACAAATGGCTGTGCGCACCATGTTTGCAGAAAACAGGAATTGTTCCTAGGTTATGTTTCTATTTCTATGTAGGTATATTATCTAAGTGGATGGATCGCATCTGAAACATTACACTGCGCTCCAAAATACGAATGGCGGCTGTTGTGGCGGCGGGTCCTTCCTATACAAAAGACCGCCAGACTAACGGTCTGTGCCGGACTGGGACTGGGCAGGCCACGTTTGCCGCATGCACCCGGATAGATGAGCCAGCATAGCCACCAAGTGGATGCCTCGAATTAAGCGCGGGCGTGGCAGGCCCAGACGGAGATGGCGGGACGACCTTGACACCTTCATGATTTATTTGGCCTGAAATAGCACACCAACGGGAGCTGTGTAAATCACGGGGAGAGGCCTTTGCCCAGCAGTAGGACACATAAACGGGCTTATTAAAAATAAATATATATGTGATAGATACGAATAACGAACCACAAAATTAAATATTTAAAAAGACCCGACTTGTTAAACATAGTAACATTTTCATCACAATAGGCTAAGAACACTCCCAACTAACTCAGCTTTCAGACAAGAAAAGTGCTGAATCTAAGGCAAGTTCATCCGTTGGAGTTCTAGATATAGGCACAGACACAAAGCGAGTCAGCGATGACAGCAGTCACGAAACTTATAAAATAGTCTCGTGTAAATAAATGAGAAAGCAAGCAATTTATAGTTCATCGATCGGCGACGAATTATAACTCGCTCGCCCTATCATCGCGTCTGTTTTTAACCCCCGACGCAAAAACGACGGGGTGTTATAAGTTTGACGTGTCTGTCTGTCTGTTTGTCTGTCTGTCTGTGTGTGTGTCTGGAGTGGCATCGTAGCTCCCGAACGGATGAACCGATTTAGATTTAGTTATTTTTTGTCTAAAAGCTGAGTTAGTCGGGAGTCTTAGCCATGTTTCATGAAAATCGGTCTACTATGTCGCGGTCGGGGTTTTTATCAAAATTTTAATATTCTATTTGTTGTAACTGCACACTATAACTACACACGGAAACAATATTTAAATTTAAATTCTAACGAAAGGGGGCCAACAAAATTGATTACTTATAAATAGAGGTAGACAACAGACGGTCTTATCGCTAAAGAGCGATCTCTTCAAAAAGAGTAAAGCAAGAGTAAGTCGTCACTACATTGAAAAAAACTTGTATCTTCTTCTGTCAATGAAAAGAAAAATGTAATAATGCATATAGACTTACTGCGTTTTAAATTTGAGAAGTAGTGTGAGATACGAGATTTTTTCAAAGTAGTGACGAAGACTTGCTTTCAATCATTTTGAATCAATCAACATTGTTTTCGATTAGCCTTTAACTAATTTCCTCACGTGTCAGCAGTCAGTGTCAGGTGATAGCCCCCACGGCCGTAACCTTCGCCCATGTCCTTACAGTGCGTGTGTGGAATGATCGATACCATGCATGTTACAACTTGGGAACTTATAATAGTTATAATACACTTGAAAACTTTAACTATCCAAACTTGTAATTGAATACCTGCTGTTTTTGAACTTACTAGAACAATCGATGGAATCAGTTCAGGCGTTAAAACTGCGGCTTTTCGGAAATCCATGATAATCAAAATATGAAAAATTGCTAGTCAATTAGACTTACTTGCGTAGTTTTTGCATGCAATTTAAATTTTAAATACATTGAGGTGAATTTCGTTTGAATGAAACAAATGAAACTTTGTCAGGCCCATGAAAGGTTAAGGTAGGTTAGGTCAATTAATTTGCTTAGAATATGTACACTAAGCCTTACGAGGATAACAGGTATGAAAGCCTCTAGAAATGTACAGTACTCGTAAAGCTTAAGCTAAAATGAAAATTAAATTTTAAAATGCAAAAGGAAAGTCATTTGTCATTCTGTCCAGCCGGCGTATCATGCTGCCAATTTTATCACTTATCCACGTTGATAAAGCATCCGTCACGCTTTAGCAAGTATGTCAGTGTGAGAGTGACAGATGTCTTATCCACGTGGATAAGTGATAAAATTGGCAGCATGATACGCCGGCAGATCGGCAGTATTATACAAATGACAGGGTTAAGTGGAAGAAACGAGCGAAGGCCTTTGCCCAGCAGTGGGACACTAGATCTGACTAACAAAAAAAGAAAGTCATCACTCATCAGTCATATGAGCATTTCAAAAGTGCAACGCAGCAGGACCTAAACTCCTAATTGTTAACAAGAGTTTAAATCTACATAGGTGCGATTTGAGCACTAAAGAGATGCTAATAAAAGCTGTTTAAAATCCAACTACAAGTGATACCCGTATTTGAACCTTAAGCGAGGTAATCATTAAAAATAACCCAAAGGTCACCTCCACGAAAAAGCTGAGATGGCAAACGGTACGAGCAAAAATCTCGTAAAAACGATGTGAAATAGCCAATCCCGAGATTACGATCGGGACGGCTGCTGCCAAGGAACATCACGGGAACGGCTTAACGACAGAGGCAATCTACCACACCGACAATTTACAATGTTCGATTGCACGTGTAGCGTGTACCTAGAACCAATTCTACGATTAATCAAATGAAGAATACGTCAAAAATTGCTTGCTATACAGGGTGTAAACCTAATACGGGCGAACCTCTTACCGGTGGTAAGTATAGGACATCAAAAATGGAATTAGATAACTTTTACATAAAATTGAAATATTTTTTTTATCCATACAAATTAATTTGGCCCGCAACGTAATGCAAACACACTCGCGTTAAACGCTCGTTGACAGTTGTCATTGATTGTCAACGCAACCACGTTTACAGTACATTGCTGTTGGGAAATTTTTCAAAAATTCATTATGGGGTGAAAATTATGCGTACCTCAAAAACACTTCTTAATTAATGATAACAATATTGAATTATATGCCTGGTTTCATTTATCGCCCTTATTAGGTTTACGCGCTGTATACGTTACGTGAGAGTTTTGAATAATTCACGGTTATTTTCGTTAGACTTATATTGACCGGGATATTTTGTAGATATAGACCGGGACTACCTTTTTGATTTTTGTCGAGCTCCCGACATTTCGACGCAGTTGCATGCATCATAATCACGGAAAACTGAAGAAGGCGAGTGGATGTCAAACTTGTCGAAGTTGCGTAGACAGCGCGCGATCTACCCTCCTTCGTGCGCGTCGGCTGCGTTCACTTTCAGCGTTACTGGTCGCATCAAAAAAGTAATCACGGTCTATATCCTGGTTTATATAAGTCTAATTTACGTGAGGTTTGTTGAGGCATTATTAAATTAAACCAACTCAAAAACTAAAATACATGCCACTATAGACTGATCATTATCATCAAATCAGCCTTTTGTCGTCCACTGCTGAGCATAGGCCTCTCATCTAGTACCACTTGTCCCGGGCCTGAGCTATTCTCTTCCAGTTGTGACCCGCAATTTTCCGCAAGCGCTTGTAAATCTTAAATATATTCTTATATAGTGTATTACTCGTACGTACAGTCAGCTGCAGAGATAGGTGTCAGTGTCACGCCAATAAACTGAGCAAGTTAGTTATCTCTGCCTCTGAATAGCGGTCATAAGATGCTCAAATCAAATATCTAAACACGCCTCTATAGCCAATTTGTGACTTCATATTCACATATTTTTGAGCACACTAGCCGATCCCATATATCTGATGCCGACTGTACGTCGTCCCTACCAGTTCAAATGATTTAAATGAAAATTCTTTGTAAACTAAGGTTGTAGTTACAAGAGATTTACATTTCAAGAATGGATTTCAAATGGACAGACAGAATGAGGCGACTCGGAATGGGGTCTCATTAAAGATTCAATGGCTGAAGACTAGTTGACCACGTTTCAGTAGAATTGGGTGACCATATTAACGTAATGGTTACAGGTTAGAGTAACACAAACTATTATTTAGTGAATAAAACGAGTAGATCGGAAATAAAACTATAAGATAAGATAAGATAAAATTTATTTCATAGAAAAATATCTATGGAAACGGATTAAACCGCGTATAATGAATTTACAATTCACCCCGACGTTTCGAACACTTTACAGCATTCGTGGTCAACGGGTGACTGAGGAAAAATTACAATGTGCAAAAGCTACCCACATATACAAGAAATATTAACGGACCATGACCACAAATAATATAGATTTTTAAGGCAGGTTCACACAGCAGCAGCAGGTTAAGGGTTAGATTTCATGAGTAACTATCGCGGTAACCGAAGACAATATTACGAGTAGATCAGGTTTCTGAATATTATGTTTAGTTGATACTACGGTTTTTTTCTTTTGTTTGGAAATTTGTTGGGCTCTTTTCAAAATAAAAATATCAAAATATCAAAACGGTCCGACACATAAAATAATAATAATGTGTTGAAAAAAATCATTGCTCTATCTTCAAAAACCAGGGAGGAAATAGTCGAGAGCGTTTGTATGGAGAATTGACCCCTCCTGTTGCGCCGTTAACCAGTGTTTTGAATTGTGTGTAACCTTAACAATTTGCAATATGAGCTAAATCGCATGCGAGATCGCACGCCGTCTAAATGAGGCTTGTGTTACTAAGCAACAAACGATGTAGAAAAGTATACCACTTGTGTATAGTTGTAACTTAAGTGTATTCTTTATCAACTACAGAAATGTCACTAGATCCCGCTCATCTGAGCCCAAGTTTTAACAGTATTAGGATTAGGAGCAACTCGTTAAGTTTAAGTTAACTTCGGGTGAAAGAACTCCAAATTAAGTTATGAACACATAAATTATGTTTTGGGATATATTCGCGAATAAAAATATTATTTAGCTCATATTGCTTAGCAAAGGTCGGTAACCTTTAGTAAACATATATTATTACCGATGATAATATTTCCTTCTGAGACTAATTTATCATTTCCGCCTATCTGTTACTATTTTATTATAATATTTATAAGGATTCAATACATTGTTAGATGTGTATATTATACGTAACGTACCCACGACACGTTTAGGTTTAGGGGGGTTGGGGTCGTCAAAATACTACGCTTGGTCACACAGGGGGAAGGGGGATCTAAAAATGTCTTGTGACGTAACCTGAGGAATATTGGCCCAGCCGTGGCCAGCAATGGGACGCATATAGGTGATGATGATGAAGGTTATGGGATGACAATCATTGTTAAAGGCCGGAATAAAAGATGACAAACACGCGTCATCAAAATCAAATATTAAATTTGATATAGACATAGACACACGAATATTTATTAACAACTTTCAACTTTATTGAAAACTACAGGGGGTCTTGGCTTATACTACGCTTGGTCACCCAAGGGGGCAGGGGGGCAGGGGGCAAAAAACGGCCCAAATATGGTCACGTAGTTTGGGTATGTTCCCTAAAGTAGAAAGATAGATAACTACCTCTACTTAATGTTCGATTGCTCGTATTTAATAGTAGGACTTTTATACTCCAAGAAGAAAATTCATGGTCATCAACTCATCACATCATACAAATCCTCCTCCTACTCCTTGAGTTGCAGGCGTCCATAGGTGACGGTGACCGCTTTCCATCAGGCGGGCCGTATGCTTATTAGTAGTATAAAATACTTGCCCTTAACGGTAGGTACTCGAACTTGTTTCTAACACTAACTTGAGCTGCAAGCGCTCACTTGCTACGGTGGGTTTCATTGTTGAGTTAATTTTACATAGGCTGTCAAAAGGCAACCCAGACAGTTATTTGCCACCACCGTTGTATAAAAAAGCAACTAATATATAGAAAGTCAGCTAAGTGTCCGTTGCTTGCTACTGCTACGTAATATGTCTCCAAGAAAAAAATTCAATATTTCGTATTATTCCTACCCTCGGTCAAGAAAAGTCATCAATCATCGCTTTCTCGACTTTTGTTTGACACAATTTCCCCGCCTCCTATAACCTAGTTTATGCCTAAGCAGTCCCAAATGTCGAGTGATATAAATTCAGTACGATGACCACTTGGCCAGTTAGGAACTGGGGTATAGATTATAGAAGTTGGAAATAAGGCGATAATTAGAGAATTCATTGGGTATTCGACACCGTTTATGTTCATTGACTTTGATTTGTAACCGAAATTCAGTTTTTAGGTAACCTAATATTCGAATAATTAACGTTTCGTTCAAGGGTCAATCGCAGAAAAAATGTACCTACTCTAATATGCTTATGAATATCTAACTACATAAATATTTTTCTCTTCTAGGCCTATACGATACGACCTTTAAAACTTCGAGAGAATACAGAGCTTGAGCAATATTAACTCTCATATGATCAATATCACTCGCATACCGGCAACCCGGCATTATTTTGTTTCAATGGAGCCACTGCCATTCCTGTTAGTTAAAACTCTAAGAGAAAAAACAACTCAAAGATCATACTAACCTGGCTTGGGCTGTCGGTGCGGCTCTATAGTTGTCCTTGGCGACAGAGGCTCAGTGTTTCTAGAGACAACCCGCCTGAGCTCTCTGTTGTGTGCCGGGTCCTCAGGATCCCACGGTTTGAGGTCTGTGACGCCTTCGGCTTCGACGCCCTTCATGAATACCTCGATCAACTCTTTGCCTGTGGAAGAATAAGATCTTTAGATAAGCATTACAGAAAAAAACAGAAAATAGATTTTTTATGTCTCAAAATTATTGAACATCAATAAATCAATAAATAAATATTATAGGACATTCTTACACAGATTGACTGAGTCCCACGGTAAGCTCAAGAAGGCTTGTGTTGCAGGTACTCAGACAACGATATATATAATATACAAATACTTATATACATAGAAAACATCCATGACTCGGGAACAAATATCTGTGCTCATCACACAAATAAATGCCCTTACCGGGATTCGAACCCGGGACCGCGGCTTAGCAGGCAGGGTCACTACCCGCTAGGCCAGACCGGTCGTCAAATATGTAATACATCATATCATATCAAATATGGTTTATATAATTACAGACTGTAATCCGCTCGCGAATCCATAGTTCTGGACGGGGCCACTAATCTATAGTAATGGCATGAAAACTACAATTTATGGGGTACCTCCAATATACGAGTATAAGTGTAATGTAACGACATGAAAACTATCATTAATCTGATGCCCAAGGATTTTCCCCTATCGCACGTATAATCTACAGCTAAATTCAAGGGTTGCCCTCCTCGTAACTTCCCATCAACCACTTGATTGCCAATAAAGAAACCTCCGAGTAATTGTGATCACACTTCCTCCTTCAGAGTAACCTACATGTATACATCTTTGTAACTCTAGCATTTATGCTACTCGTATTTTATAGAGTAGAAATCTCTACACTTCAGTGAATTCAGCAAGACTGTTTCCCTAAGGCATTATAGCGATATCAGCTGTACAATTTCCCTCTAACAAGCGTACGTATCGATTGCTGCAGATTTACTGCGCAAAAAGGGTTACTATAAACTAGACAGCAAAGGAATTTTATCACGAATTCCGCCCTTACACTAGTAGTTACACCACCCAGCGGGCGTATCATGCTTCCAATTTTATCACTTATTCACGTGGATAAGACATCTGTCACTCTTTGTCATATATACTTGCTAAAGCGTGACGGATATTTTATCCAAATGGATAAGTGATAAAATGGGAAGCATAATACGCCGGCTGACCTTTTACCCGAACACTTTACGGCTCAGCCACGACATCGGTCTAAGCGCGACAGCGGTGAGCGGCGGCCATACATTGGAGCGAGACACAGCGATGGGACTTTTCATTCGCTCGTATGGCTGCCGCTCACCGCTGTCGCGCTTAGACCAATGTCGTGGCCGGACCGTTATAGGTTGAATTACACGCCCGATCACGATAGCGACCTTCTACATCCTATGATCATTATCGAAGATCGTCGTCCCAAATTATGTATGTGTCAATGCACTATTCAATTGTGATGTTACGATTAAGAATGATGGTGTAAGATTCGATTAGATAAGTTTAGATATAACAAGTTTTTTCGGAATAGATATGCTAAACAAGGACGTATTTATGGAGGGAGCCTTATATTATTAGGAGGATTCATTAAATTGCGTTATTTTTGTATGTTGTATGTTTTCCATTTTCTACCATAATTAATAGACTTTCCTTCGATTTTTTTGTACCTACGTGCTTGATTTTACATTCTACGACATACGGAAAGGGGATATAAAATTATCTTTCGATAAAAAAAATCATAAATACATCTCACCTATTACTAACAAACTTACATCTATCATCTCCATCTTCCGCAGAACACACGAACGCGAGCAGTGCAACCACAATATTATAGGCAATACTTCACTTTACTGCCATTGTTATTGTTATTGTCTACTTGCCTAGCCCACATTTATTAGCACATGACATGACGTGCGAATAAACGTCATCCGGGTACGTCATAACGGCCGAAATTCAACGAGTGTCTTGTTTTTTCAACCTGTGAGTTGTAAGATGTCTGCCGGTTCTTGCAGAGTCAAGGTCGCGCGGTGAAAATATCGGTTGAAGGAAATGAATGAGTGACCTTAAATTAAAGTAATAAGAATTGTATGATTGTATGATTTGCTTAGAGCTAGAATTAATGCTAGGTACCCTTTGCTGTTGATGACGTTAGCATTAGCATCAAGAATCTATTTTTCTAAAGATACGTCTATCCTAAGAATCCAGAGGATAAATTGGATTGGACTACAATTTAGCTTAATACGGAATATTTAGAGACTGTTCTGCCATACATTGGCATGACAACATGCAGAGCACCCATTACAACTTGTTGAATATGATTTAAGTTTAAATAATTTTCCTTCCATTGCTGAGGAATTTGCAAGCGGTTTTGCATCAGCTTCAAGCCGATAATTGTCAAGAAACAGCGCAGGATCGCGAAATCTGGCGTGCTCTCCTTTCGGAGGCCAAGATTCTCCTTGGGTCGCCAGTTACATACCGCTTCCTTATCGTCAGGTACGAGTAAGAAATGGGCCTCTCAGGCCTTGTTCTAGAACAGTCCTTACCCTTAGTAATGTTAGCCGAGTACTGCTTGATGGCGATCTTCTCGACCGTGCTCTCCAGCCCGAAGAAGTTGGTCACGTCGAGATGCGCGCTCTGCTCGAAACACGTCCAGTTCGGGTTCTCTGGGTGTACCTGAACACAAAAAACGTTTTAATAACATGTTTTTGTAACATATTTAAATTAATATTACAGTTTTAAAAAAAAATTGAATGGGTTTCAATTCCGGAACTGTAAAATTGGAAAAATTGTTCCGGGACGTAAGCCCTAGATGTCGTTGAATAAGACTTCAAGACAGTCTGGTATTTATTATATTATATACATAGAAGTCGCATCTATGTATCACTATCACTACATAGTATAAAACAAAGTCACTTTTTCTGTCCCTATGTCCCTATGTCCCTTTGTATGCTTAAATCTTTGAAACTACGCAACGGATTTTGATGCGGTTTTTTTTAATAGATAGAGTGATTCAAGAGGAAGGTTTATATGTATAATAACATCCATTAAATAGTGGAGAAGTACTGTTATTTTTGAGGTTTCTAATGTGATGTCGTAAATAATTACATGCGGGTAGATTATATTTATTTGTCTACCCCGAACATTTATATAAATTAATATCGGGTAGTTTTGTGTTGTTTACATGGGGTGACATTTTGCTGGGACGTCAGTCTTCCGCGACCACGGCCAGTGCAACCTGGCCGAAACGTTGGGAAAAAAGGTAAAAATAATGTTAATTAATCGCATTCGACCTGTCTGTATGTGACTTTAAATATGTGTACAAAGCGCGAGAACTTAGTGTTATCTTGATAAGGGATAGGGATAGCGATAGGGATAGCGATAATCGTAAATTCGTAAATAAACTTAAAAATAAACTTATGCTTGAAGCGTATTACACTGTTGACGAATTTTTCAACGACGTGCACTCTTGAACTGGTTCACTATACCAACCATTTTGAATTATAAAATTGAAATGTATCTTCGACAGCATGTTTGCATTAACTATGTAAGTTATAAGTGCCGACTGTAGACACTTAATAACAAAAAATAACAAAGAAGAATGTATTTATATGTAATTTTGTTGACATGTAAAACTATGTTTGATAAAGGAATAAATGAATGAATGAATGAATGAATGATAGGGATAGCGATAGGGATAGCGATGTCACTACATAGTATAAAACAAAGTCGCTTTCTCTGTCCCTATGTCCCTTTGTATGCTTAAATCTTTGAAACTACGCAACGGATTTTGATGCGGTTTTTTTTAATAGATAGAGTGATTCAAGAGGAAGGTTTATATGTATAATAACATCCATTAAATAGTGGAGAAGTACTGTTATTTTTGAGGTTTCTAATGTGATTTCGTAAATAATTACATGCGGGTAAATTATATTTATTTGTCTACCCCGAACATTTATATAAATTAATATCGGGTAGTTTTGTGTTGTTTACATCTCCGGTGACATTTTGCTGGGACGTCAGTCTTCCGCGACCACGGCCAGTGCAACCTGGCCGAAACGTTGGGAAAAAAGGTAAAAATAATGTTAATTAATCGCTTTCGACCTGTATGTGACTTTAAATATGTGTACAAAGCGCGAGAACTTGGTGTTATCTTGATAAGGGATAGGGATAGCGATAGGGATAGCGATAGGGATAGCGATAGCCATAGCGTTAGCGATAGCGATAGCGATAGGGATAGAGATAGGGATACGGATAGGGATACGGATACGGATACGGAAACGGATACGGATACGGATAATATGGGTATCGTTAGAGGGATACGGATAATCGGTCGGCGGTCTCTTACAATCAAAGTGCTCTAAGACGATCGTATTATTTAATATAAACACACAACAACAATATTTCTACAATCATTGCAAGCAAAAGTATTATGTGCAATCGAAATAATCGCAGATAAATATACCAGAGAAACCTAAGGATCCAAATGAAAATCTTAATGAATACTTTTATTACGCGGGCGAAGCCGCGGGTAAAAGCTAGTATAATATAGAAGAAAAGCAATGTCAGCAGTGGACGACAAAATGCTGATATCAAATGATATTTAACTGACAGGTTATGTTATGATTTCAATTTGGGTTAGTTGATTTAGTTATGTAAATAGCATAATTATGACTGTAACTTCATCGCAAAAATAACCAAGCATTCATTTGCTCGTTTCCTATTATTCATAAAAATACCCAGCTATAGCGGCTGTCCCTAGGGTTAGCACCGCCTAAGTTTGTATTTATGCATGTTTGGTAACTACGAAATTATTCCGCGGAATTCGTGGAAAATGAGTCGTAGTAGTTTTTCGTGACTGCAAATTACTGTTCTTGTGCGGGGGCGAAATAACGGTATTTAACAGTATGCATGAGTAGGTAAGTGAGCAATTTTTCAATTATTCTTTTATAAACAACAGTTGCGTTGTGCTCAAATGACTCAATGAGTACTATATATATATATATATATATATATATATATATATATATATATTATGAATACTTTTGCTTATTAAATTGTATCTTGTTTTTTAATGCATGTTAATTATAAGATGTAATGTTTTGAAAAGAAGTGGCCCGCCGAGTTTCTTGCCGGTCCCATAGTGGATACCCCCAGTGGATACCAACTGAGGGGGGACTGAAATCTTCTCGAGGCTAAGGCGTAGCGTGGGGTTAGAGCCGGCGTAGCTTTGTTTGACGTTCATAAGCGCATTGTAATATGCCTACTTGGAAAATAAATATTTCATTTCATTACTTCGAACCCCCTTATTCAGAAACGTACACTAAAGTTATCAAGCCGATAAAGTTCGTTTGTCCCTTTCCGATGTATTGGTGTAATAGAAAGGGACAAACGAACTTTATCGGATTGATAACTTTAGTGTACGTTTATGAATAAGGGGGTACTCGTAAATATATACTCAGTACTGTCTATGCTTCCCGATAGGCAATAGGAATTATCTTCATCATTTTTTAACTACAGTTAATTGAAACAGTTTTCTATGATAAGTTGCCTTTTACTGTGTATCATAGCGGGCAACGGTTTTCGCGCTTACTGCGCCAAGTTTATACACACATACACATACACATTTTGTACGACGTGTAAAATATGTGAATAAACTGATTTTTAAATTTTGTTCGCTTTGTTTGAAGTGCCTTTACCAGACGATTTTTAAGTCATACCTATGGCGTATTTCACAACAGTGACAATTGTCACTCGACAGTGACACTTCACTGTTCATTGCCTGTTCAGCGAGGAAATGTTGACGCTGAGTAACAATGTTACTCATCAACCCAGAAATAGGCACAGAATTATCAGTGTCAAGTTTCAATGTCACTACGGTGAAATAGTCCACTAATCATAATTCATATTTCTATCTCCGCTGAGCTCCCAAGCGACTAAAGTTTGAAGATCCGAAAACTTGGAAGTTTGGCAAAGTTGGAAAGAGTTGGGAATATAATAATTCTTTCGTGTTATTGCAGCCGGTCCAGGCTTACAAACTTATAGTAAAATAAGTTTTTTCGGAAAAACTTTAGATGTAAATTTTACTAATTTGAAAAGTTTTATTGTATTTTAAACTAGTCTTTTGTACCAATCGCTTCTTTATTATTTTCTTTGTAGTTTCACTTTTAAACCCCCGACGCAAAAACGACGGGGTGTTATAATTTTGACGTGTCTGTCTGTTTGTCTGACTGTCTGTGTGTGTGTCTGTCTGTGGCATCGTAGCTTCCGAACGGATGAACCGATTTAGATTTAGTTTTTTTTGTCTGAAAGCTGAGTTAGTCGGGAGTGTTCTTAGCCATATTTCTTGAAAATCGGTCTACTATATCGCGGTCGGGGGTTTTTCAAATTTTAATTTTGTGGTTAGGTTATTACATAGACTATAGTGAGTATTTAATTCTACTTTTCTCTGTTCCCGTCGTCGCATCACAAGTTTTAAGTTTGACTTGACTGACTGTCTGTTTGTGTGTGTGTCTGTCTGTGGCATCCTAGCTTTCGAACGGATGAACCGATTTATATTTCGTTTTTTTTTGTTTGAAAGCTGAATTAGTCTCCCAGTGTAAGATGTGTGAAAATCGGTCCATTATGTCGGGGATTCCTCAAAATTTTAATTTTGTATCGTGGTATATGTTGTCTATGTTGAGACAGCGTGTTATTTGATTCTACTTTTCTCTGTTCCCGTCGTCACATTACAAGTTTATATTAAGCGACTAAAACCGAGTCCATTCACCTTTTCTCCGCCGGTTGTCATCACCGCATTTACTAATTACGCATAAATTAATTAAAATCAGCAACACCACTTCACAAAAGAAACAACAGCTACAGCATAATTTCTCGTCGACTGAGGTACAAAATAAATCCCTTATCCATGTCTTAAACGGTTACCTACGAAACAGGCTTTGCCTAGTGTAGGAACCAGCAACATGCTGAGATGAGGCCATTTCGTGGCACTTCATTCCTTTCTGTCTTGTTGTTATTATGTGTATTTTGTCTTACCTGTGTTCACGAATAAACGTTTATTCTATTCTATTCTATTCTATTCTAATGATAATGCCTAAATGTACCTACATAACTGTCACTTAGTTGTAAGACCAGATAACTCAATTTCTGTTTAAGTTTTTTGTGTGTACAAAAAATACGTTTACTTTACTTTACTTTTTTTTAATGGAGTTAGTCTAAGCTAATTTTACACGGTCTTGACAACAGAAAAAATCTACTTCTGCGTCCCACTGTTAGATTCCCTCTTTCTTTTTCACTTTTCATTGTGCTCGTGAAGATCAAACCAAATCCATCGAAAACCATATAAGTGTCATCTTCTACTCAGTTGCCTCTGTCACGACCAACTGTTTTCCTAATTGTTTTAGTTTCAAAGCCATCGTAAGGAAACCAGACTAATTCCAACAAGGCCTAGTTATCTCTTCGAGTTGGAAGATCAGGTGGCAGTCGCTTTCGTAAAAACTAGTGTCTACGCAAAATCTTGGGATTAGTCAAAGCGGACCCCAGGCTCTCATGAGCCGTGGCGAATGCCGGGATAATGCAAGGAGGATGATGTGTTTCAAAGCAATTCAAAGAGACCATTATAAGACTAGCTTCACGCCTTCCTGCGTCACCAAACACGTAGATTTATCTTTCAATATCCATTTGTATCCATCTGATGTTAGCAGCGCATTTCACGCCATCAGTCAACGTCAGTCAGTATTGTCAGCAACAATGATTTTCATTTGTGATTCTTTACTTCAGTTTGGGGTTTTCCTAAAAAATCGCATTGTTGTATCTATTTCTTAAATGAATACAATTCTACCGAATTACCGATTTGGCAAAGACATTCATTTTTAACCCAGACGCAAAAACGACGTGGTGTTATAAGTTTGACGTGTCTGTCTGTCTGTCTCTGTCTGTCTGTCTGTCTGTAGCATCGTAGCTCCCAAACGGATGAACCGATTTAGATTTAGTTTTTTTTTTGTTTGAAAACCGTGTTAGTCGGGAGAGGGAGTGTTCTTAGCCATGTTTCATGAAAAACGGTCTACTATGTCGCGGTCGGTGTTTTTTTTTTTCAAATTTTTAATTTTTTTAGTCTATATCACAAGTATAATCCATCAGAAAGTTAGGCTTCATAAGTGTACAACTTGTGAGTGTATCTACACCATACGTATTCTACGAGTAGTAGGATACCCCCGTTACCAGCCCGGGTCTGGGGCCTGCTCCCAGGACCCCACCACCGCCCATCCATGGTCTTGCTAAACCTAAAAAAAAAAAAAAAAAAAAAAAAAAACTAATAGCCCCCCATTTAGATTCATTGCGCTGGGTCTCGACGCTCTCAGAAGCCTCCTTCTAGTATTTACAGAATACGTTCTTTACACAATACACCTTGTGCACGACGGTCACAAAAGGATTACCGACCCTTTCTATTGTTCGATCTGGACTCGGCGCTAGACCATTGTTACCCTACCCAGCTACCTGGCAGTGTCATGCACACCTTTTCCTTGTGTCTCATACTGATAGGTATTTTATAATTAATTTTTAGTATAACTTTGTGATCATATGGATTGCGATTCTAACCTAACCTAACCTAATTAAAATACCTAACTTTTCCATTCGTAACCTAACCAAATTTAATTAAAACCTACTCTTAGTTAACCTAAGTAGTCTAGACTTACCTTTATGAAACCTAACTGAGTTTCACCTACTTTTATTTTTATTTCTATAAATGTAGGTATTTATGAAATGTATTATAATTACGTTTTAACTTAAGAACTTCTGAGTTACATTTAAGTTTATCCAAATACCTAAACTTAACGATCCTATCTAGCGTATCTTTCTTTTTCTCGAATATTTATGATATCTTATACCTATTTCTATCATACATCTCTTTGTTGTATTACCAAATTTGTACATATGATTAATAAGTCAATTTTTGATTACGTCTTAATAAAAGTTAATTACCCATCTTATCAAACTTTTTTTTTACATATATTTCAATGTTTTGTATCTGAATAAACCTCGGTAATTTTGTGAAGTTGCGTTTTTGCTTATTTGCTTTATTTATTGTACCTTCTTTGAATAATTTACTTACCTATGTCTATTATTATTTTTTATGACTTGTGTATTGTTTAAGAGAATGCATACTTTCAATAAACTTGTTAAGACGTGAGAAACTGAGAACCGGTTAAAACATGTTTAAGGCTAATTCTATGTGAATAAAAATGTCTTTTGTGCATTTTTAAAGATAATATATATTTATTGTTTCCGTTTATTTGAATAATTCGGGTTTTAGGTAAAGAGATCCTTCGACGAACATGTCAAGGCATGATACTTTGTATTCATATTTAACAAAGCATTAACTGGTGTAAACATGTTTTAGACTAACGCACCGGTAATTCTTGTGACTTGAATTTTTTATTGTAACAACTTAGTTGCTTTATTATAGATGTTTATTGTATTGTAAAATGACAAAAAGTTTATTGTTTGCGTTCAGGTATAAGATGAACTGGTTGAAACAAGATTTATGGTACGTTCCCCTGCTCTCTACCATATTACGAGTATAAAAGCCAAAGAGAGTCGAGGCTGAATAAGTATTCCTGTAGAGGCAGCCTTCTGTACCAGAGCTCCTTGTATCTAGTGTGGTATATAGAGAAGTGGAGTGTGCGTTTAAAAGTGAAGTGTTTATAGACAGATCCAACAATGGACGTGAGTATGTTTTTCTTTTTAAATTACTGTAACCCATATTGCCTTTTTATAATATTGTTTCGTCTAGTGTTCTTTGTATTTAATTAATAGAATTGTTAATAGTGTTTAAAATATTGTCTTTCATTGTTTCAGTTCTCTGAAAATACTTTCAAGAACTATTACTACCCGGAAAATCAGGGTGATTCAACCGATGAGGAAGGTACAGCTGGTTTCAAAGTTAAGCAAGCCCTCGCAAAGAAACGTCCTGGAAATAATATTGACAGCTTCTTTGAACGACCTAAAAAGCAGTGTAAAACCTTGAAACGGTCTTCGAATGTAAGCAAAAGTTCGCCAGAAGGCGTGGCTAATTTATCATCTGGACAAGATGATGGGGCGTATTCATCTCACTTAATTAAAATAGAGATATATGATATGCAAACAATCAAAAACATCCCACCCACGGAACACTGGAAGCACGCGGACGTCAGACTGAAGTATTTTGCGTTGGAAGACGACTTGGAATTACAAAATACGCGAAATATTGTATATAATATTACAAAACAATTAGCTTCTAAGGACACATGTGTAAAATATTTTATAGATAATAAGAAACAGTGATAAATATAATTTTTAACGATAGCAGTAGGATAGTGTTAAAGTGTTTCACATTTCTTATCTTTCCTTTTTATGATTTAAGTAAATTTCCTTGTAAGATATTCTTTTGCATTGTTTCACATTAAAAATGACGAAAAGTGTTAAGTCGGTCCACTACATTTGTTAATATGTAATAACCCTCTTTGTTTTATAAAATGTATACTCTTTATTGAATTACTTAACGCAGAAACTCAATGTGGGGAGGCGGCCTCGTTTGACAATGGATTCTCTGAACTGTGATGTTTATGATGCGGAACTTATAAGACTCTGTGAAGTAATCGAACTAGATGAAGAGTTATATGAAGCCGCCCGACTTGTGAGCCAATGTCACGGAGAGACGTAAGTTATTTTCACTTAAAATATTCATGTTCCTGCATGTTCAAACCATTTAACGAATACCTGCTTCATGTTGAGTTTTAACTTGTTATGACCGGATCTTGTTTCTACTTGTAGCGATTATTCCATTACCTGCTGAACAATAGGATAGTTTTTTAACGAGGCGATACTTGATCTTATTGTTACGTTGATGGTAAGGTGGGAGAGCCCACATATATAAACGGGGTATCTGAGATTGTTATCATTCAGTGTTTTACCACCGTGCTTCAATAATTGTAATACTTATTTGTGACGTTCATTTCCAAAATGGTTTTTACTTACTATCATATTGGTCCCACTTTACCTCGTGACAAGATTGCACAATTAAGTAAAGAATTTATTTTAAAATGTTTCCATAACAGTATAAGGCTCTGGTACACAGAAAATAAGTTACCTTCTACATTAGTGGAAGATTTTGATATTAAACCATACTTTACACCATGTAGTGGTCATTATATCAACGATTCCAAGAAGAAAACTGTATCTGAAGATGTAATTGACGGTGTTTTAATGATGCAAGCCTATTGTCAGCAGTGTCGAAAAGATTTGAGTTAGTATAAATGAAGTAACATTTAAATATTTTTAATTATATCTCGCATCAGAGTATTTATAAATGTATATGTTTTCGTTGTTTTAGATCTTCTCAAATAGGAGGTGGATTGAAAAGGTCGGCTACAGTTTTAGAGACAGAAGAAGAAGAAGTATCTGTTAAGAAAAGTCGCCTAGCTGTTGAGCCTACATCATCAACGTCATCTAAACCAACCCCTTCTGTCATTGTAAGTACAAATAATAATGCTGAAATTGAATGTTCTGTATGTAAAAAGTTAGTGTCTAAAAGATATTTTAAAAATCATTTATTTATTTATTTATTTATTTATTTATTATTGTTCGGAGAACCAACAGCTATTAATACAGAAAGGTTAACTTAATTAGGTTACAAAAAGCCAATTACAGGTTCCCACCAATAGTAACATACTGGGAGTTATTAGGTGGTTTACACTATCACATTGCAATACTAAGCAACCTACTTAATCCAACTAGATTTTAAACAAAACAAAACAAAAAATATCATGCTTAAATGACACACTCGCTTTAAAAAACTAGTCATCGGGTAGGGCAAGCTCACTCAAAGCTATTGTTCACTAGATTACGCCGCACAGATTGGATATTACTGTTAAAAATGTCTATGTCTAAGTTTTTCGTTAACTTATTTAAACTTTTACTCGCACGTATTAAAAAACTGTTTTGCCGGTAGTTGCGCGTACAGATGGGAATAGAAAGGGGAGGAAAGTGTCTCTTGGATCTAGATGGAGTATTGAAAGAAAGTTCAGCTAGCAAATCGGGGCAGTCCACGTTCCCATTGGTTATGTTTAAAATATAAATTATGTCCGCAATGTCACGACGTCTATTTAGAGGAATGAGATGGTGTTTTTTACATATGTTAATATAGTTGGAGGAACTATATGGAGTATTCAATTTAAAACAAAGGAATTTAATAAATTTTCTTTGAATGCGTTCTATTCGGTCGATATACGTATGATAACGAGGGTTCCAAATTTGTGATGCATATTCAAGCTTGCTTCTTACATATGCGCAGTAAAGAATTTTAATAGTTTTAGCTTGGGTGAAGTGTGTAGAACTCCGTATAATAAATCCTAATGTTTTTGAAGCGTTAGATATAATATTTTCAATATGTGAGTCAAATAAAAGTTTTGAATCATGCGTCACCCCCAGATCTCTCATAGATTTAAACAGTAATCTTCATAAAAATAATGTTATAAGATCTGACTTAGAATGGATTGATGTTCAATTAATTGAGAATGCGTTTAAGAATAGGGTGGCCACTTATAGAATACTACTTAATGAAAAAGTTTACCAACCTTTTACACCTGAAACTATTTTACAAAAGAATAGAGATAAAATCTTTGCATTATTGGATCGTTCCCTTGGTAATCATTTTGCATTGAAAGTTAACTTTATTCTAAATGCCGATTTTACACAAGAGAGCAAACAAATCAATAATACTTTTGATTTCCAACTATGTAACAATATTATTGATACTAGTAGCGACAAGGATGAAATTTTCGAGTCCGTGGTTAAGGATATATTAACAAAATTATCTAACTTTGAAAGAAAAGACAGTGGGTGGGGTTTAGTAAAATTTAACTATCTAGATGTTAATGTTAACAAATTTAATCCGTTGCGCGGTTCTTCTTATATTGAGTTACCACGAGATATTCAAAATAAAAAAGCAGTTATTAATGTAAAAAATAGTGATCAAGAATGTTTTAGATGGGCAGTATTGTCAGGATTATACCCCCCAACAAACCATCGTTCAAACTGTACTAAATCGTATATTGTTCATAAAAATAAATTGAATTTTAGAGATTTAACTTTTCCAATAAAATTGGGGGATATTCCAAAATTTGAAAATTATAATAATATGAGCATAAACGTTTTTGGAATTGAATACAATTCTCAAAATAAAAAACATGATATAGTAGGGCCATTGCATTTAACAAAGTGTAGAAAAGATATCCATTTGAACTTATTGTATATATCCAAAAATAGTAACGGACATTATTGCTTTATCAAAAACTTATCTAGATTAGTATCTAAGCAATTATCAAATACACAGCATGCTGTTCATATTTGCGATGGATGCTTATCCAACTTCACAACTCATGAAAATTTAATGAAACATCAAAGAAACGATTGTTTCCATGTTTGCACACATTTACCTTCAGAACAAGATAAAAAGAAAAACTGGTTCAATGAAAACGTTCCCACTAATGAAGTTACCTTCGATAATTACGAACGTAAATTAAGGGTGCCTTTTGTTGTTTATGCTGATTTTGAAGCCTTTTTAAACCCAATAGCAACACAGTCAAATAACCCTACAACATCTTCTACTACAAATATTCAAAAACATGAGGTATATAGTTTTGGATATTATATTAAGTGTTCTTATAATGATAAATTGTCTGTGTATAGAACATACAAAGGTAAAGATTGCACCCAGGTATTTATGAAGTACATAGAAAAAGATTTAAAAAGCATTTGTAAGAGGAATACTTTCGGAAAAACTCCATTGCCTTTATCCACTGAAAATAATAAACATATTGCTCAGAGTAGGACATGTTACATTTGTGATAGAAATTTAAATAGTGATTCTATCATTTCCTACAATTTCCATACTGGTCTTTACGAAGGCGTAGCACATACATTTTGTTCTGAAAAATACAAAGCACCTCAATTTATACCTGTATTTTTTCATAATTTGAGTAACTATGATAGTCATTTCATAGTACATGGACTTGGTTTGGTGGAAGGGGACATTGAATTGATTCCACAGAACAAAGAAAAATACATTTCATTTTCTAAGAAGTTACAAATAAATAATCGCACAATCAAATTGAGGTTTGTAGATTCACTTAAATTTATGCCCAGCAGTCTTGATAAACTAGCAAAAAACTTGTTTCCTAAACAATTTCATGAATTAAAATTGAATTTCACTTGTGAGGACGATTTTAAACGCTTATTACGAAAGGGTGTGTATCCGTATGAATACATGACATCATACGATTCTTTAAAGTTAACTGATCTTCCCTCTAAAGACAATTTTTTTAGTTCTTTGACTGATAGTCACATCTCAGAAGATGATTATAATCATGCAAAAGATGTTTGGTCCCACTTTCGTTGCAAAAATATGGGCGATTATTCCGATTTATACCTAAAAACAGATGTTTTGTTACTGGCTGACGTATTTGAAAATTTTAGAAACCTTTGTCTTAAGACCTATGGTTTAGATCCCGCTCATTATTATACTGCTCCAGGATTAAGTTGGGATGCAATGTTATTTACTACAAAAATAAAATTAGAACTCCTAACTGATATAGATAAAATATCATTCATTGCAAAAAATATTCGAGGTGGCATATCGCAATGTAGTAACAGATATGCGAAAGCTAATAATAAATTTATGGATGATTTTGATTCAAACATACCATCGTCCTATCTTATGTATTTTGATGCAAACAACCTTTACGGATGGGCTATGTCTCAATGTCTCCCTACAGGTAAATTTGAATGGGTTCATGTAGATACAGACTTCAATATAGCCGATGACGCTGATCATGGTTTCATATTAGAAGTTGACCTCGAATACCCTAACGAAATTCATGACTCACATTCAGATTTACCATTCTGTCCTGAAAACGTTTGTTTGGGTAATTGTAAAGAAAAAAACTGATTCCTAATTTAAATAGAAAAACTAATTATGTAATTCATTATCGAAATCTAAAACAGTGTTTGAAGAATGGTTTGGTATTAAGTAAAATACATCGCATTCTTAAATTTCAGCAGTCTATGTGGTTAAAAAGTTACATAGATTTAAATACCCACATGAGATCGCTGGCATCATCTGATTTTGAAAAAGATTTTTTTAAACTAATGAACAATTCAGTGTTCGGTAAGACTATGGAAAATGTTGCAAAACGTGTAAACGTCAAATTATTAAATCACTGGGAAAATCGAGGGAAATCGCAAGGGGTTCAGTCTTTGATAGCTAGACCTGAGTTCCACAGTCTATCCATATTCTCAGAGAATTTAGTAGCTGTTCAATTGAAAAAAACTAAAGTCTTTTATAATAAACCGATTTATTTGGGGTTTTGTGTATTAGATATATCAAAAACTTTAATGTATGACTTTCACTACAACTACATGAAAATCAAATATCCTAACAAACTCAAACTTCTTTATACAGATACAGATAGTTTAATTTATCAAATTTTCACTAAAAATTTTTATGCAGATATAAAACAAGATCTTAATTTCTATTTTGATACATCTGACTATCCTCCTATCAATAAATATAATTTCCCACTTATAAATAAAAAGCGATTAGGATTTTTCAAAGATGAAAATAATGGTAGAATTTTAAAAGAGTTCGTTGGTCTAAAATCTAAAATGTATGCCTTAGATGTTGAAAAGTATGATGAGAATGATGACAAAAAAGGTAAATATGGTGTTTTATCAAAAGCTAAAGGAGTCAATGTATGTGTTACAAAGAAATTTACTCTAAATAATTTCAAAACATGTTTATTTAATAAAAATGTGCAACGTGCTCAAATGCTAAGATTTAAATCTATAAAACATGTAATATTCACTCAAAAAATTAATAAAATATCATTATCTCATGATGATACAAAACGTTACTTATTAGAAAACACTTGTGACACCCTTGCGTGGGGACATTGTAAAATAAAAAAATAATTTAAATTTTGTCATGTAAATGACAGAACATTCAAATTCGAATTATTGTTTGTAATATATATTTTTTATGTAAATTTGAATAGTTAACTTAAATTTAATTGTAAATTATATTTTAATTAATTGTCTAATTTAACATTTAATATCTGGGCGACCGAGCTTCGCTCGGTTCTATTTTAATATATCACGTCTTTAGATAAAAAAAAAAACTCTTATAAATACAAAAACAAAAAAAAAAGACAAAAAACAAAAACTTAATTTCTGACCGGGATTCGAAACCCTGACACCTACGATCTATCTGCGTACATTAGACCGACCTCGTGCGACTGAGCTAAGCGGAATCGATGCGCGCGCGGCGAAATTAAGGACCATATTTTACGTTTACAAATGCGAAAGAAAAACTCATGAAAACTCGAAAATTCGCGTTTTCCGGGATCTAAGGCTACGCTAGATCGATTTTTCACCCCCGAAAACCCCCACAAAACAAATTTCAGCGAAATCGTTAGAGCGGTTTCCGAGATCGTCGGTATATATAAATAAATAAATAAATAAATAAATAAATAAATAAATAAATATACAAGAATTGCTCGTTTAATAGTATAAGATTCGTGTTTTGGCATAAGAATATTGTAAACATAGATTTATTGTTTTTTATGTTTAAATTTAAATTGGTGGTTGGGTATATAAAATGTAACAATAGATTATAAAGAAAAGTGTTAATATCAAAATAAATATACATATTTTTTATCAGGTTTTTTTTTTTTTTTTTACTCTACTTTAGTTTAAATAGTAATATGTTTATTGAATAGCACCATTTAATGTCTATCCGCATTCATATCAACACTGTTAAACATATTACAGCATTCAAAGATGATTCATTTTTATCATCCTTTCACTACCATTGTCGCAGGTCCCAGTGGGTGTGGCAAAACTCAATTTGTTACAAATTTTTTGAATAATACTAAAGAGATATGTAACATAGAATTTGATGAAATTATTTGGTGTTATGATGAAATGCAACCTCTTTATAATCTAGAAAATGTAAATTATAGTCAAGGAATACCAGATTTTTCAATTTTCGATGGGAAAAAACCTAAACTTCTAATAATAGATGATTTAATGAGAGAATCAGATGGACGAGTTGTTGATATTTTTACTAAAGGAAGTCATCATAGAAATTTAAGTGTTTTTTATATAACACAAAACATATTTCATCAAGGAAGAGGTCAACGTGATATTTCACTGAACACAAGCTACATTGTATTTTTTAAGAACCCTAGAGATAAAACTCAAATACGATACCTGTCACGACAAGTTTGTCCTGAAAACTCAAAATTCGTGGATGAAGCCTACAAAGATGCTACAAAGGATGCTCATGGTTACCTTATGATTGATCTGAAACAAAATACAAATGACATATGTCGTTTTAAAACAAAAATATTTCCATTTGATGGACATTGCACAGTGTATGTACCCAAAAAAGGATTTAAATATGATAAAAATCAACAAATTTTAGTCAGTTCTACATGATGCATGCAAGAGTAAACACATATAAACATTTATTAGAAGCATTGCACTTGCTTAAACCCAAATATCGTACTGCATTACTTAAATCTTGTGATGATGAAGAGATCAACATTATATGCGAGTGCATTTATAATGTTCTGAATGGGAAAATTCCTTTAGAAAAAAGGAAAAAACAAAGTTAAAAAAGTACAAAGACATATTAAGGAAATTAGTTTCAAAAGGTAAACATAAATTAAGAAAAACGGTTATAATTCAAAAAGGAGGTGCCTTTTTACCTATTATTTTAGGAGCAGTTCTAAGTGCCTTAGTTAACTCTTTATCATAAATAAACAAAATGGAAAACACGAAAAAAATGTTATTAGTTGAATCGGACTTTATTGAAAAGTTGAAACGCAATGAGAACCCTCCTGAAAATTCCTCATCTCGGCTAGATGAAGAAATGCAAAAAATTCTCAAAAGTAAAATGAACGATCGTGAAAAATGGATGCTTTATTCTCAAGCATTGCAGCGGTTTCTACATTTTATTGAAACAGATCGAAAACCGTTTAAGATACCTATAGTAATGGAGGGGTTCGATCAATTCAACAAAGAAAGTAATGATATCATAAATTCAAAGATACCCAAAAAGGAGGAGACAGAATATAAGGAATCAGCGAAAGGTGATGTAACTGAGATAGCTGCACCATCTTTGTTTAACACGACACCTGGTGAAATAAATCAAGAATCAATGCCGATCAGTCCATCAAAAATAATAGAGATATTACCTAAATCTTATGAAAAAAAAGCTAGAACGCTATTAGATTACATTGTTTTAAGTAAACCTAAAATTTGGTGGAAGCAGACTGGTGAAGTTGTTATAAACAACCAGACTATTCAAAATAGCAATATTACCGATTTGGTGAGCGACACGGTTAGATGTCTTAAACGTCCTAAACCAATTGGGTGGGAAGTGTTTGCTTTACTTTTAAAAGATATCAAAGTTCCTAAGTCATGCATTGGTAATCCTACAAATTTAGCATTTATTAATGACACTCCTTTGATTGAGCCCTTTACCCCCTCTACTTCTATAAGAACACGAGCCTCGTTAGATAAAGAAAACAACACATCTACTCCTCTTACTACACGAGTACAAAAATCATCTGCAAAAACTATAAATTGGGAAAGATGGACTCCTTATTAGATATTAACAGAATCTACTATGATATCTCTCATCCCGCTGGTTATAGCAGTTTAAATAATTTAACAAAGGAAATGAAAGGTCAAATGAATAAAGAAGATGTAAAAAAATGGTTACAATCTCAAGACACGTATACACTACATAAACCTGTTCACAGGCGGTTTACTAGAAATAGATACATTCTATCTAACTTTAATGAACTTTGGCAAGCTGATTTGAGTGACATGAGTACATATAGTCAATTTAATGATGGTTACAAATATATTCTTTGTGTTATCGATGTATTCAGTAAATATGCTTTTGCAAGAGCCATGAAGAAGAAGGATTCAGCAACAGTTAAACATTGTTTTGAAAGCATATTTACTGAAGCCAACTCAGTTCCTCGTCATATCCAATCTGATAAAGGTACGGAATTCGTTTCAAAGGTGGTAAGAGATTATTTCAAAAGTAAAAATATTAATTATTATACCACTAATAACCCTGATATTAAAGCAAGTATAGTAGAAAGGTTCCAGAGAACTCTTAAAACGAAAATGTGGCGTTACTTCACTCATAAGAATACATATAATTACATAAATGTTCTACAAGATCTTCTTTATTCTTACAACCACAGCTATCATTCAAGCATAAAAATGTGTCCAGTTGATGTTAACTCTAATAATATTATGACTGTTTGGTGTAATTTATATGATCGCAATACAGATAGACAAATCTCACTAGAAACTGCAAAACTAAACGTAGGAGATCATGTTAGAATCACTAAATACAAACATATATTTCAAAAAGGTTACGAAAGTAATTGGAGTGATGAAATATTTATAATTAATTCAATTATTAAAAGATCTCCTCGGATTGTTTATACACTAAGGGATTTGGAAGGCGAACGCATAATTGGGACGTTCTATTCAAAAGAATTACAAAAAGTAACTTACCTCCCCTCCAACGAGTATAAAATTGATAAAATATTACGTTCACGTCGAGTTGCTGGCAGAAAGGAAATACTAGTGAAGTGGCAAGGTTATCCTAATAAATTTAATTCTTGGATACCTGAATCAAGCTTAAAGAAAATATGAGTGATAATAGCTTTTATTTAACTTTGTTAAGTAATAGTTCATCCGATTATTACACAGATAATACGACTGCACATTTTTTAACAAAATTACCAAAGACCATTAAATTGGATGGAGAATGGGTAGTTGGTTTGGTGGAATTTCAATACCCTTGTTCTATGTATAATGTACAAGAGCATGAAAACATAATTTATATAAAGAAAAAAGTGTTTTCGCCTGCTGACAAGACTTCAAAAATTGTGGATATAAAAACTCATATACCAGCCACTACTTACGATAATATAGATCACTTTCTTCAAGCGTTTAATGAAAACCCTCAGTTAAAAAATAATGTAAAATTTCGTTATGATGAACTAACAAAAATGATAGGAGTAACAACATCAAATAAAGATATCACTTCTATCATAACAACCCCAATACTAAGTCTTCAAATGGGTTTTAAACCAAGAACAAATTTGAAACAAATCACATTGGGAAAAAACCCAGCAAATTTATATTTAGGTTTACCATCTCAAATATTTGTTTATACAGATATCATTCATCCACAAGTAGTTGGAGATGTTATAACATCGTTACTTAGAATAATACCTTTAGATCCAACTAAGTTCATTTATGGAGCTTATAAAACACATATTTTCTCACCTGCTCACTATGTACCAGTTTTACGAAGAGAGTTTGATACAATTGAAATAGATATAAGAACAACAACCGGTGTTAGAGTACCATTTCAATTTGGGTCTTCTTGCGTGAAACTACACTTTCAACGTGTAAAATGATGTATAACAGATCATCAACCTCTTGTCCTTACGAACATTATTATTCACACCAAGCCGGCTCTGGTGTAGGAATTGTCTATAAGGGAGTTCCATATCAAAGAGGACATGGTATAGGCAGTTTTTTGGGAGGCCTATTTAGATCCGTACTCCCTTTATTATCTAGTGGTTTAAGAACCATTGGAAAAGAAACTTTAGGAGCAGGAGTTGGACTCTTATCTGATATGGTAAATGCTCGCCCTATAGACAGTTCCATACGATCACGATTCAAGGAAGCAAGTGCAAACCTGAAAAGAAAGGCCGATGAAAAAATTGATTCCCTTATGTCAGGATCTGGGTATAAAATGTCCAATAAAAGAAGGGAACCGCTCATTGCTCTAAAAGCATCGCGACGAAGAGGAAGTAAAAAAAATAAAAAAGATATAAATAACGATATATTTTCAAACTAAATAATGTCATTTTTACATAATCATTCATGTGAGTGTGCGAAATCTGAATTAGATATATTTGCCCTTCCATCAACTCAAACAAGCATTGAAAGCGGACAGTGGATTCATTATAAACCAATTTCATCTTTAAGCGATGACGGTCCAATCGAATTTCAAGTACCTGGATCAGGTGATGACTACATAGATCTATCACACACAATGATACACATTACTGCTAAAGTGTTGAACCAAGATGGTACTAAATTAAAAGCAGATGCTGCAGTTGGACCCACCAATAACTGGTTACATTCTCTTTTTAATCAACTTGATGTATATTTAAATCAAAAACTCATATCACCACCAAACAATACATATGCCTACCGTGCTTATATGGAAAATCTTCTCAACTACGGACCAGCAGCCAAAACAACTCATCTTACTTGTGGATTGTGGTATGAAGATACGCCGGGCTATATGGATACTGTTGACGTTAACAACAAAGGGTTTAACAAAAGGCTGGAATTTATCAAGGAGAGTAAGGAAGTAGAAATGATTGGTCATTTACATGGTGATATATTTAATCAAGAGAAATTCTTAATAAATGGTGTAGAACTACGTATTAAGTTAGTTCGCTCAAAAGAATCATTCAATCTTATTTGCCACCAAGATAAAAAATTCAAAGTACAAATAATGGATGCCAGCCTCATTGTAAGGAGAACGAGAATCAATCCTAGTGTTTTGTTAGCCCATCAAAAAGTATTAGCCACAACAACTGCGAAGTACCCCATTACGAGGGCAGAAGTTAAGGTTCTCACAATACCAACGGGGGTTCAGGGTAAAACATTAGATAATATATTTCTCGGACAAATTCCTAAAAGATGTATTATTGGATTTGTATCAAATTCAGGTTTTAATGGTAATTTAGCATTAAATCCGTTTAATTTTCAACATTATAATATGAATTCATTTAGTTTGTTCGTAGATGGTCATGAAGTTCCTTCTAAAACATTACAACCTTCATTTAGTTCTGGTACAATAGCAGCAGCATATCACACTCTATTTTCTGGAACTGGTATTCATTTCCATAACGAGGGTAATGGAATAAGCAGAACAGATTTTGGTCAAGGTTATTGTTTATTGTGTTTTGATTTAACTCCTGATTTATCTGCTAATTCAACTTCACACTGGAATCTTGTTAGACATGGTAGCGTTCGGATAGAAGTACGTTTTGATTCCGCTCTAACTAGTACCATTAACTGTATTGTGTATGCAGAATTTGATAATATAATTGAAATAAATAAAAATCGTGATGTATCTGTAGATTACAATAGTTAAGAAACATATAAATACCCCGTTCTCTTTAATTTATTTTATTTGGAATTCATCATTGTTTGCATGATCATCAATAATTTGTATATGTTACTTAACTATGGATACTAAAGAAATTCAATTTTGTATGAGGAAACTAAACCCATTGTTTAATTCAAATGTTTTTGCTGCCAACAAAATACCTATTCGGGTTAATCTACCTACCTTTATTGTCAGTAATTTGGACCCTGATTCAAAACCGGGTTCCCATTGGGTTGCTATACACATTGATGTAAATGGTGTAGGTGAATATTTTGACTCCTTTGGCAGGAAACCTTCCGGTTATCATAAGTCATTTCTAGATAGAAATACGAGACGGTGGTTTTACAATAATAAATCACTTCAAAACCATTTCACTTCTGTTTGTGGTGAATATTGTTTAGTTTATTTGTATTTTAAGTTTCATGGAAAATCTATGAAACATATGCTTAACTTGTTTTCTGATAATTCTTTATGTAATGATCTAGTATTACGAAATATGTTTAAGACCTTTTTTGTGAAATAAATAAAAATACGTGTACTGGTAATAATGATTTTTATTTTTAATTCTCACATAGTTACCTTTATAAAACTACAGACATTTGACACCATTTTATTTCTTATTTATTTTGTTTGGAATGTGAAACAATGCAAAAGAATATCTTACAAGGAAATTTACTTAAATCATAAAAAGGAAAGATAAGAAATGTGAAACACTTTAACACTATCCTACTGCTATCGTTAAAAATTATATTTATCACTGTTTCTTATTATCTATAAAATATTTTACACATGTGTCCTTAGAAGCTAATTGTTTTGTAATATTATATACAATATTTCGCGTATTTTGTAATTCCAAGTCGTCTTCCAACGCAAAATACTTCAGTCTGACGTCCGCGTGCTTCCAGTGTTCCGTGGGTGGGATGTTTTTGATTGTTTGCATATCATATATCTCTATTTTAATTAAGTGAGATGAATACGCCCCATCATCTTGTCCAGATGATAAATTAGCCACGCCTTCTGGCGAACTTTTGCTTACATTCGAAGACCGTTTCAAGGTTTTACACTGCTTTTTAGGTCGTTCAAAGAAGCTGTCAATATTATTTCCAGGACGTTTCTTTGCGAGGGCTTGCTTAACTTTGAAACCAGCTGTACCTTCCTCATCGGTTGAATCACCCTGATTTTCCGGGTAGTAATAGTTCTTGAAAGTATTTTCAGAGAACTGAAACAATGAAAGACAATATTTTAAACACTATTAACAATTCTATTAATTAAATACAAAGAACACTAGACGAAACAATATTATAAAAAGGCAATATGGGTTACAGTAATTTAAAAAGAAAAACATACTCACGTCCATTGTTGGATCTGTCTATAAACACTTCACTTTTAAACGCACACTCCACTTCTCTATATACCACACTAGATACAAGGAGCTCTGGTACAGAAGGCTGCCTCTACAGGAATACTTATTCAGCCTCGACTCTCTTTGGCTTTTATACTCGTAATATGGTAGAGAGCAGGGGAACGTACCATAAATCTTGTTTCAACCAGTTCATCTTATACCTGAACGCAAACAATAAACTTTTTGTCATTTTACAATACAATAAACATCTATAATAAAGCAACTAAGTTGTTACAATAAAAAATTCAAGTCACAAGAATTACCGGTGCGTTAGTCTAAAACATGTTTACACCAGTTAATGCTTTGTTAAATATGAATACAAAGTATCATGCCTTGACATGTTCGTCGAAGGATCTCTTTACCTAAAACCCGAATTATTCAAATAAACGGAAACAATAAATATATATTATCTTTAAAAATGCACAAAAGACATTTTTATTCACATAGAATTAGCCTTAAACATGTTTTAACCGGTTCTCAGTTTCTCACGTCTTAACAAGTTTATTGAAAGTATGCATTCTCTTAAACAATACACAAGTCATAAAAAATAATAATAGACATAGGTAAGTAAATTATTCAAAGAAGGTACAATAAATAAAGCAATTAAGCAAAAACGCAACTTCACAAAATTACCGAGGTTTATTCAGATACAAAACATTGAAATATATGTAAAAAAAAAAGTTTGATAAGATGGGAAATTAACTTTTATTAAGACGTAATCAAAAATTGACTTATTAATCATATGTACAAATTTGGTAATACAACAAAGAGATGTATGATAGAAATAGGTATAAGATATCATAAATATTCGAGAAAAAGAAAGATACGCTAGATAGGATCGTTAAGTTTAGGTATTTGGATAAACTTAAATGTAACTCAGAAGTTCTTAAGTTAAAACGTAATTATAATACATTTCATAAATACCTACATTTATAGAAATAAAAATAAAAGTAGGTGAAACTCAGTTAGGTTTCATAAAGGTAAGTCTAGACTACTTAGGTTAACTAAGAGTAGGTTTTAATTAAATTTGGTTAGGTTACGAATGGAAAAGTTAGGTATTTTAATTAGGTTAGGTTAGGTTAGAATCGCAATCCATATGATCACAAAGTTATACTAAAAATTAATTATAAAATACCTATCAGTATGAGACACAAGGAAAAGGTGTGCATGACACTGCCAGGTAGCTGGGTAGGGTAACAATGGTCTAGCGCCGAGTCCAGATCGAACAATAGAAAGGGTCGGTAATCCTTTTGTGACCGTCGTGCACAAGGTGTATTGTGTAAAGAACGTATTCTGTAAATACTAGAAGGAGGCTTCTGAGAGCGTCGAGACCCAGCGCAATGAATCTAAATGGGGGGCTATTAGTTTTTTTTTTTTTTTTTTTTTTTTTTTTTTTTTTTTTTTTTTTTTTTTTTTTTAGGTTTAGCAAGACCATGGATGGGCGGTGGTGGGGTCCTGGGAGCAGGCCCCAGACCCGGGCTGGTAACGGGGGTATCCTACTACTTCTACGTACACGATAATGTTTTTGCTATACGCAAAAGATATGTCATTAGCGAAATGTTTTTATCGTCTATATCAAGATCATGTTTGTTTGAGATTGTTTGACATGCTGACGTGCCGGCTTTTAGCGGGCAAGAGAAGAGAACCAATCCATAACGTACTGACAGATTGTTGATTTGTCTGATCATTTAACTAATAGTTAACATTAATAAAACTACGTTTCTTAACTAGAATGGTATCCAACAAAGAATTTTTAATAGACTCTTGGAGATATCGAGTAACATACATACAAAAAAAAAACCGGCCAAGAGCGTGTCGGGCCACGCTCAGTGTAGGGTTCCGTAGTTTTCCGTATTTTTCTCAAAAACTACTGAACCTATCAAGTTCAAAACAATTTTCCTAGAAAGTATTCATAAAGTTCTACTTTTGTGATTTTTTTCATATTTTTTAAACATATGGTTCAAAAGTTAGAGGGGGGGGACGCACTTTTTTTTCCTTTAGGAGCGATTATTTCCGAAACTATTAATATTATCAAAAAACGATATTAGTAAACCCTTATTAATTTTTTAATACCTATCCAACGATATATCACACGTTGGGGTTGGAATGAAAAAAAATATCAGCCCCCACTTTACATGTAGGGGGGGTGCCCTAACGAAACATTGTTTTCCACTTTTTCAATTCAATTCAATTCAAAATATCTTTATTCATGTAGGCCTAGTTACAAGCTCTTATGAATAGTTCATTACATATATATTATGATCTTAATCTAACCTAATTATCAGAGCAATTTATTGTTGTAAATTATTGTTCATAATAATATTGAGTCTATAATATACAATTTCATATAAAAATAATCGTTAAACAAAAAATATATAATTAGGTATATGTATATATAAAAATACATGTCTAGAATATTTCTAGGAAAAATCCAATGTCCAAAAAAATACAATATTAATTTCATCAACAATAATAATAATAATAAACGTAAAAATAAGAAACCATTTCGAATAACAATTAATCCCACGTTGTTTTATCATTCATGTAGTCTTGTGTTGTATATTTATAGCTTTGGAAATGAGTACACGCTTTACATGATTCTTAAATTTATTAATTGACAAGTCAGTAATATGATTCGGAAGTTTATTATAAAATCGAACACAATTACCCATGAATGATTTTTTAATTTTACAGAGCCGTGTGAAGGGCACCGCGAGTTTATGTTTATTTCTAGTATTTATATTATGTACATCACAGTTTTTCTTAAAATTACAAATGTTTTTATGTACATACATAATATTCTCATAAATATATTGACAATGCACTGTCATTATATTAATGTCCTTAAATTTATCTCTAAGTGAGTCTCTATGGTTCATTTTATATATTGCTCGAATAGCCCTCTTCTGCAGAATAAATATGGTATTTATCTCTGAAGCACTGCCCCAAAGTAAAATACCATATGACATAATGCTGTGAAAGTAACTAAAATAAACTAATCGAGCTGTTTTCACGTCTGTTAACTGACGGATCTTGCTCACTGCAAAAGCTGCAGAACTAAGTCTATTCGAGAGGTTAACAATATGGGGACCCCACTGAAGTTTAGAATCTAAAGTTATACCAAGAAAAACTGTACTATCTACCAGTTCTAATTCCTCATCCTTCACAACGACACTTGTTTGCTCATTCCTTACGTTACTATTAGTGACAAACTTAATACATTTAGTCTTTTTTTCATTTAATAATAAATTATTAGCATTGAACCAGTTCACTACTTTAGAGATAGCATTGTTTACATCACTGTGAGCTTGTTGCTGTCGTTTGAGTTTGAAAATAAGTGAGGTGTCGTCTGCAAACAGTACTATATCATGGTGGGTCTTTACAAGGAATGGCAAGTCATTTATGTAGATAAGGAACAGGAAAGGCCCCAATATTGATCCCTGTGGTACACCCATAGAGACCAATGACCCAGTTGATCTCTGTCCATTGACATCTACCCTTTGTATTCTACCATTTAAGTAGGACTTGAGTAAATCTAGTGCTGATCCTCTGACTCCATAATAATGTAGTTTCCTGATCAATGTTTCATGACAAACACAGTCGAAGGCCTTAGATAAATCACAAAAGATACCTAAAGCATCTTGTGACTCCTCCCAGGCATCGAAAATATGCTTAATTAGCTCAACACCAGCATCGGTTGTCGAGCGACCCCGTGTGAAGCCAAATTGCTTATTATGCATTAAATTATTAACGTTAAAACTTTTTATTTTTGCACTTTGTTGGCGTGATTGATATACATATTGGTACCAAATTTCAGCTTTCTAGTGCTAACGGTTACTGAGATTATCCGCGGACGGACGGACGGACGGACGGACGGACGGACGGACGGACGGACGGACAGACAGACATGGCGAAACTATAAGGGTTCCTAGTTGACTACTAGGGTGGATCAAAAAAACACTTTTTTGGAATTAGCAAACCTAATAGTTATCAATCTTTGAACCTTAGTCTATGAAGCCTTTGTACAAAATTTCAGCTTTTTTAATCAACATCTTCAGCCCCCGCATTAGGTTTGAAATTTTGAAAATCTCATACAAACCTGAAAATTCAACTTTCAGATTTAAAAAAAAATTCGGCTGTATTATGTTAAGTATATGTTATTGATACATATCAATATAAGAAACTACCAAAAGTTGCGAAAATAGCATCAAAAATCGCCAAAGTTCGCCTAATTTTAGTACATTTGCCGAAATAGCCGCTAAAATACCGAAAATTTGCGATTTTTAACGCTATTTTCGCAACTTTTGGTAGTTTCTTGTAATAATATGTATCAATAATGTATACTGAACATAATACTGCCGAAAGTTTTTTTTTATCTGAAAGTTGAATTTTCAGGTTTGTATGAGATTTTCAAAATTTCAAACCTAATGCGGGGGCTGAAGATGTTGATTAAAAAAGCTGAAATTTTGCACAAAGGCTTCATAGACTAAGGTTCAAAGATTGTTAACTATTAGGTTTGCTAATTCCAAAAAAGTGTTTTTTTGATCCACCCTATTGACTACGGAACCCTAAAAACTGTGAATTAAGATTCCTTTGCCTGCTATATTCCTTTCCTTATATATTCCTTTGCTTTATTAGATCATAAATACACATCACAAATACAACAAAATAGTTAGATCATTAAAAAAATTGTAGACACATATTTTTTTCTTTTTTCTCGTAAACGAAAAATGACGACGGTATAGTGCCTTGAAGTTTTGTGTGACGTCACGCCTAGGTACAATTTTTACCTAAAAGTGACGTCACAAGCCCCACTCCGGAACTTTGAAATGAAATGAAATGAAATTCTTTATTCTTCAATTTAGGCATTAACATAATGCTCTTATGAAAGTCAAGGGTACATTTGTACAAACATAAATAAATAAATAAATTGATGCCCTATATCTTTGTATTTTTTCATTAATTAGATAAAGCAAAAAATATGTCTTCAGTATTTTTAGACGATCTAAACTGAACTAAACAAACTAAACTAAACAGAATACCATCTTTTTTTTATATAATCGTCATCCCTATTCTTCTTAGTATTCCTTTCTTGAATTGAACTTCTTCCTTCGCTATACAATTTACGAATAGTAGAGCTGTTTGTACAGACAGACGCGTACTCTAACCGTCAATATTTGTGAGTAAACAAACATCGCATCATTGGAGACTACCATTGCTATCAGCCGCGCAATAAATCTAGGCGGCCCTTTTTTATACTACGTCGGTGGCAAACAAGTATACGGCCCGCCTGATGTAAAGCGGTCACCGTAACCTATGGACGCCTGCAACTCAAACAGTGTCACATGCGCGTTGCCACCCCATTAGAAACCTGTACACTCCCTTTTGCTGTGTTAAGTACACACCCTGACATGGAAAGCGGAAATATGGGACTCTGTTTATTTAGAGTCACTCTGTCTTTCTGTCAAGTAGGTGATAATTGTTGGAAGAGTGGAAATAGATAAGATATAAAAGAGTTCAATGATAATAAATTAAAAGTGTTCCGTCGTCAGGCAAACACATCAAATCTAAATTTTTTGGCAAAAATATCAGGTGCTGGCCGGCTTGATATCCAAATTCTGTTAAAATCCTTTTTTACCGCACGCAACAAATGAGAAAGGGATTACCATTATCTTGCATATATTTTTTTGTCATATTTTACCTTCGCATAACAACGCTTGGCAGAATCCTCTTTTCGCAGAATGACTTTTTGCATTAATTTCTTGGCATATTGTCATTTTGCAGAATTATTTAAAGCAGAGTAATACAATGGCATAATGGTGAATTGTATAATAGTCGTATAATCGATTAATTGTTTTGTCGAAAATTGTGTCGCGACTCGCGTTCTATTGACTTGGCATTCTGTCATTTCGCACAATTGTCGTAGGCAGAATAATACATTGGCATAATGTTGATGCGCAGAATAATGTCACTTATGTTTTATTTATTTTTTACAATAAAACGGGTTTTCTGGTTTACTCACTGTCAACCTAACACGCTCCTCCTCGCTTCGCTCGTCGTCGCACCTAAACCGACTCTGTGACATATAAGATTTCTGTGTCGTGTGAGTATTTTGTCTGGATAGGGATTCTAACCTAATCTATATTAATAACATAACACTGTCAACCTAACACGCTCCTCCTCGCTTCGCTCGTCGTCGCACCTAAACCGACTCTGTGACATATACGATTTCTGTGTCGTGTGAGTATTTTGTCTGGATGGGGTTCTAACCTAATGTACATTTCTGGCAAAATTACAGTCAGCAACATGAGTATTATGCGACATAAAATGCTGCATTCGATTTTCCATGTTCGCGGTTAGAGCCAAAACCCGGGACCAAAAGTAATCTGGCCATTTGTATAAGCTTAATTAGTGGTTGATACATTTGATATTTAAACCCACAAGCCATCACTCAATGGATAAAATGAATACAACAAAAACTTTGATTTAAAAACGTATTTCCCACGACTGCTTTTGTTTTCTATCAACCCTTTAATTGCCAAGAGTGTATGGTATAAGGCGTAAATGTATGTATTATGTATGATCCCACGAAAGTTCATATTTTTACCATGTCATGTTGCGTTGTCGTCAATTTTACTTTTCCCACTACCATGGGGTAGATAGCATAAAAATACCCAGGCGAAAACTAATTTCCTCGCTTGTCAATATGGCTTTTGAAATCCGACCAAGTGAGAATGTGTTGAAGTACACCACAAAAACGGAAATAAGACACGGCAGTTGTGTCCAACCTCTGAAGGCAAGAAAGAAACACATTATTTTTTATGTCCAATAAGTCACATTGTAAGTGTAACAAATAGGGTTCGAAATTGTACAGAAAATCTTTTATAGATCTGTTTTCACTGTATTTTATTTCAGTACTCCCACGCATTCCAGCGAGCTGAATCCTTTTATCCTTTATTTTCGTTGAAAATAGACTTTTATTTCTGGAGTGCTCGTAAATCAGGCACTTTAGCGTAAATCATACACAATTCATTTTTAAAGTGGTTAACACCCCGTTACGTGGGTATTAGGGAGCTAAAAATAGCTGGACTCGCTCTTAAGAGGAACGGGAATTTCTGCTCTTCCATACAAATGTAGTCTCAGTTTTCTCCAAGAATATTGTCATTATAGCAATAGCAGATATTGAAAAAAGCCTCTCGGAAGATTTTTACCGAAAGGGGCCCACATATTTATTTTAAGTTAATTTTTTCTTATCGCCAAATGTTTTGTCATTGCTGTTTTAAGTATGTGTGGAACAAATAAAGTTTTTTTATTTATCACACACAAGCAATCTTGAGCTTAACGTGGGACTCAGTCAATCTGTGTAAGAATGTCCGAATAGTATTTGTTTTATTTATCCTTCTGATATTAAAAGGCGATTTTTCTTGGCTACCCCTCATCTTGATACGACTACACTTGGATTTGATTTTGCGTGGGTTTTCAATTTAAGATTTATTTTTAGTACGGATAGAAGTTTTGAATTTATCGGATTTGTATATTAATAAAACGATTTAAAGAAATCTAAAAATACATTTTCTGCGTATTTTTTTCCCGTGAATCTTAAAGTCTTGTATATTTAAAGACGTCAGAGTGCGTGATCCGTTTGTGACTTTTGTGAGTGTATTGGCTGTACCCTGCACAACTTTCACGTCAGGTAATTTGCCAGTAATTTTGTGCGCGGCTGGCATGCCAGTTGGGCAAGCTACAGGCATGTGTATTGTAAGATGTTTCATATAAGAAATTAAACCTTTTACAGCATTTGATGTTCGGTGACTGGCAGTAGTCCCCGATCTGTTTAGAATAATAGATAAATGTCAAGGAGAACGAACACTTGAGGGGGCATTCGAATAGAAGCAGCGATTGAGAGTTAGTTGATTATAATTTAACTCCCATGGAATAAAAAACAGGTTTTTAAGACAAACTATTAGTTTTAGTAAGGCAAGTAAATTATATGTTATTATTCATTATATTATAAGGAACATAGCCGAACTCGAAACTCCAGTAAGCTAATATAGTCAGTAGTTTTTTAAGAATATTGTACGCTCGAAATGGGCAACTGTTGATACTGTATTTCCTGTATATCATACCATCTTATGTACACAGTTAACAATGAATAAACTTTACTTTACTTTACTCGATACACGATTTAATGAAATCGGCTTGATAGAAAAAAATTGCAAAGATTGGTCTCGAGTTCGTCATTAAACGGTTCTATGTCGTTCAATCGTTCACTTAGTTGTCTTTAATTAAAATTCCAATAACAGAAATATACATACCTAAAACACTAATGAAACATATTCCACAAATAATGCATCTTTCTATTTTATTTTAATATTTTTCCGTACTTTTCGTACCTAACCCCCCCTCTTTTAGTGACATCGCGCTTTCACTTACTCCCATACAAATAGACAAAGTACGCTAGCCTCAAGGTCATTGGGTGTTGTCAGCTTTGTTTAATAATCCCATTTGAAGTGTTTTAATGGATGCCCTTCGCCGATAGGCCGTCTCTCTTGCAGTAAATAAATAAATATTATAGGACATTCTTACACAGATTGACCGAGTCCCACGGTAAGCTCAAGAAGGCTTGTGTTGCAGGTACTCAGACAACGATATATTTATTTATTCATTTATTTATTTAAACTTTATTGCACAATTGAAAAAAAAGTACAAATGGCGGACTTAATGCCTTAAGGCATTCTCTACCAGTCAACCATAGGGCCAAACAGAAATTCGCGAATGTGGGTGCAGTGAGAAAAATAAATTTAGAAAGCATGACAACTATTGACAAGTATAGCAATATTATTTACAAATACTTATATAAATAGAAAACATCCATGACTCAGGAACAAATATCTGTGCTCATCACATTACAAATAAATGCCCTTACCGGGATTCGAACCCGGGACCGCGGCGTAGCAGGCAGGGTCACTACGCGCTAGGCCAGACCGGTACGGTATCGCAAACCTTATGCCTTCTTCGAGTCCGCTAGCTAGCTGGTTAAAACGCGATGCACATTGGAAACCTATGAAGTCACAGGATGCGTTACTGCACTTCCAGTTACGTTTGTTGTCGGATCGTGATGCAATGTGGAAAGCGACCGCCAATGTCAGACCGTGCTCTTGAAAAAAACCTATGTAGTGTGTACTGATTTACTTACTGAATCCTTACAAATATTAAAAATATTGTAACTGGGAAAGTGTGTTGTTTGTCCGTCTTTCACGGCAAAACGGAGCGACGAATTGACGTGTTATTTTAAGTGGAGATAGTTGAAGGGATGGAGTGATAAAGGCTACTTTTTGTATTTTGCTAACCCCCCCACTTGCCTAAAATTTCGCAATGGGATGATGGGTGATAGGATGAAGGTCTATTTAAACAATGATCGATATCTTTTTACACCAACGTTGTAACAGATTCTCCAGGAAAAATGTCCTTAATGGCAAGGCTATCTAGCTTATGTCAGCAAGAATCGTTATCGTGCAAAACCCTGGAAAAGAGATTTACAGGAATCCTAAAAAACCTACGCTTAAGCGTTAAGATAAATCGTGGGATTTTAGGATTTGTTTTTTATCGCAACGCAATACAGAGAAGAGAAACGTTCGTAATGAAAAGCCCATTAGGAGATACGAGATTCCAGAAATTTTAGAATTAATACCATTTGAAGTTCACGTAAATTTATGTTATGAAATTAGCCTAATGCCTGTGATGTGGTGTCCTCAAGATGTTACACTAGCAAGAGTAGCAAGCTACATAAGTAATATTGATACAGCATAGAGTCCTTATATAATTTCTAAAAAAATACTGTTAAGTACTTACTGCCATCATTGCCATATTTGGAAACATACTGTTACTTACTGCCATTACCATGTTTGGAGACATATTATTTACAAATTAAAAGCTTATTAATCCCAACTAGGCGATTGCAACCTCGAAGCTATAAAATGTGAACTGCCATATATTAACATTTCAACGTCAGTGTCGCAAAGCCATTTCCAGCCGGCTCCTTGCGAAATTCCCTGTTCGCAGGCGTTGCTGCGTGCCAAATGTTTGCAATACCCTTCCGTGGCAATACCTACCTGACGGCTACCATCTTGAAAACGCGTGTTTGGGGAAATGTAATTTGTTCTCGATGAATAACTTATGTTGAATGAATGATAGCTGGAGAACCAGGTATAAACTCTAATCAAACTGGGATATATCGGCATCATCACCTCATTTCGAAGTATTTGGACACGCGACTACATTCTCAGGTGCCGTATTCATTAAAATATCATATTATAGTAACCATGTATCGCCCACTGTTGAGCTATTAAAGAATACCACTAGTCCCGGCTACCTAATCTTATCCAGAAGTGACCGGCATTCTTCCCAACGTCCAAGCTACGCCCATTTCGTCCGAATTCTGTTGTTTCAATTACACTTTAATTTACTAAATACTAAAGGGTCGTTCAGTGGAGTACCAAATGGCCAAAGACCGTCTGAACTTCCCACATATCACAGCAGTGACATAAGTAAAAGAATTCTGCGAATTTGACGCCGTCGATTGAACAGATACAGCTTTCGATAAAAAAGCAAGCAAAGGTGGTCTCTGATGTCACAATACTTTGGCAGTAAGTGTGTGTGTGTTGTAGACGTTGTAGTCCAGGGCACCGCAGGGGTAGGGCCCTCACGAGCTCGCGCCAAGCCTTCCTATCCTATCTTCAGTATGTAAGTAAGTAGTGAATACTCACGTAATATCGGCATTTCTCCAGCACCTCGACCCTGTTGGCGAAGGACTCGTTGGTGGCCTCGATCTCCAGCACTCGCGCCTTCAGGTCCAGGTGGTTCTTCTGGATGAAGTAGATGTAGTCGACGCCGACCATCTATGGACAGATAAATAGCATTACAAATAAACTCTGGAAGATAAATAAATAAATAGATCTACAATAATATTTTTAAAAAAAGCTTAATTTAAAACAAATATGTTTTGGATTTTTGTAAATCCTTGTGAAACATCGGACACAGGTAAGCTTTTGTTTTGTTTGTTTGTATATGATATGATAGTCGGTATCTTGTCGACGTAACAGCGTAATAATGTGTCTGGCTCTTGTGTAAGTGTTAATATTGTAGGACGTGGATAACGCGATATTTATCATTATAATACATGTGTCTATGAGCTAGCCTAGAGTAGCATATCGCATATTAGACAGTACGATAACGGTCAGATAGTCTCGATCTGTGGGCAGGTCGGACACCACCGGTCGTAAGTCGGTTACAACATAGACTATAACAAGTACCTTCTTCAACAGATATGGTGCGTCGACGTTCAGCTGGCATCGTCGTGCGGTGTCCCGCTGGGAGTCGTCTTCGGACCAGCTGTCTTCAGTGATGACGCATTCCAGGACCACAGGGATCTGCGGGCAGTTTGGAAACCGCCGCTCGTATGCCTGTGGACAAAGAAAATAAGGAATTAGTTTTTAGGTCGCTTTATAAGCCTGGGAACCATTGCATAAGCCTACTAATCAGTGAGTGAAATGTGAGAACTGATCAAAGGGAAGCTTCTGAAATTTGAAGCCCGCCAAAAAAAGTATCTTTTTTTTCAAATTTATTTATGTAAGGTTCACTACGTACTACGGTTGTTCTCTTTTAGAGTTTACATTTACAACAAAATCACGTCAAATCTAGTGCGCACACGCACAGCACAGGTTCAATAGTCATGTAGGTCGATTTGGGTCATTTTTCGGAATTACAACGTTCCGTTTGTGCGTAAATAAATATTATCCTACACATTTCAATATAATTAAATAGTCTTTGTAGCTTGTTGGCTCAGGCTGTATATTTAGGTTTACAAGGAAGGTCATTCGTTAGGCCGCTATTTCCTCCAGTCTGCCAACGAAAACCGCCTTCAAAAATAAGCGCGTTACAAAACACGGAGAAACTAAAAAGCCAAAAATAATAAACCTTTCAATTCAGATTTCTTATCGTATTGCAATAAGCTAAACATCCAAATTATAAACAAATCAATTATTTTTGTAGTCGGTACCAGACCTGTTCGTCGCCTTGCTATTGCCTGTTTGCCCCACCCAACCATACACAGGCTGGTACCGACTCCAAAAATAATTGATTTGTTTATAATTTGGATGTTTAGCTTATTGCAATACGATAAGAAATCTGAATTGAAAGGTTTATTATTTTTGGCTTTTTAGTTTCTCCGTGTTTTGTAACGCGCTTATTTTTGAAGGCGGTTTTATTTTTTGTTAAAAAGTTTATTTATTTGTTGATTTTTAGTGGTTCCTAGTGATATTATATGTATCAGTCCGAATACATGTACAGTAGTGAAAGAATTATCCTTTAACTCCTAACCATTGAGGAGTTGACCTTCCATCATCAGCTCAGTTGATTTTTAGTGGTTCCTAGTGATATTATATGTATCAGTCCGAATACATGTACAGTAGTGAAAGAATTATCCTTAAACTCCTAACCATTGAGGAGTTGACCTTCCATCATCAGCTCAGTTGATTTTGAGTGGTTCCTAGTGTTATTATATGTATCAGTCCGAATACATGTACAGTAGTGAAAGAATTATCCTTTAACTCCTAACCATTGAGGAGTTGACCTTCCATCATCAGCTCAGTTGATTTTTAGTGGTTCCTAGTGATATTATATGTATCAGTCCGAATACATATACAGTAGTGAAAGAATTATCCTTAAACTCCTAACCATTGAGGAGTTGACCTTCCATCATCAGCTCAGCCACATAAAATTATTACCATCAGACGTAAATACTGGTGTACCTTTGAAAAATAGACTAAAAACATTACATGTGCCTATAACATTTGAAGAGTTCCCTCGATTTCTCCAGGATTCCATCATCAGACCCTGACTTGGTGCCAATGGGACCATCTCGGGGTTATACCGGTTCGATCAAAAAAAAAATTTTGAAAATCGGTCCACGATTCTCGGAGATATCGAGTAACATACATACAAAAAAAAAATAAAAAAAAAACATTCAGTCGAATTGAGAACCTCCTCCTTTTTTGAAGTCGGTTAAAAATGAAATAGGAAATTTGTTTCCAACAACGTTTTAGAGAAATTATAATTTATGAAACAACAATTATATACGTGACTAAAATCTGTGTATTTGGCTTGGAATAAGGTGTGCATACAATTATCAAAGGTCATGAGAATTGTAATGTTTGATCGAAATAAATCAACACTCGAAAGTGTAATCTCAAAGAGAAGTTAACAGGCAATTTAGATACTCATGTGGTCCCGGAACCCTTATCTACTTCATTAATGGCTGGCAATTAACAGTTGATAAGGTAATTAACAGTTTCAACGCAACGCCGAAGTTGCAAGGTCCTTCTAGACATGTAGGCTTGACATTTTGGTCTTTACTGTTTGGGCTGGTTCTACGGCGGAAGTAAATATAGTTTTGTTATGGTGACTTTCCTTGTTATCACTAATTCTAGATACATATACCGCTCCAGTGTATGATAGAAACTACACTTTTAAAGCAATGTCCCTTTTACACATGAGAGGGCCTCTTTACTGCAAATAAATGAACTGGGAAGAACTGACTTAGCCATTAGAAAAAAGGCCCACAATTCTTATTTCCTGCATAATAAGTACCTATTCTGAAGATATAAACAGAAAGTTCTAAATGCATTACTTAGTGTTAGTATAAGCTGTAGGTGTAGACTCGTATAGACGTAGTACTACGAGTCGTTGTACAGTCAACTGTATAAATATGTATGTATTGTACAAAGTTCCTCAAAAATATGTCCCATAGCTTCGTCAATTCCGTCCAATTTTTGGACTTTGTAGGTTTTTTTTTTTTTGTACCTTACCTACACCCATATTTTTAAACTTAACCGTATATACTCGCTATTAGTAGTCAGAGATTCAATATCGCCTATCAAGTTTAACAAATTGCATGCGATCGGTTCATAAATGCAAAATATATAAATCCTTTAAGTCTCAATCATGGCGCGTGACATTGAGAATGCACCTGCAACACGACACTTCGTTTTGTTCACAGGCGCAGCCCGGCTGCGTAATTGTGCAACTGCAATTGATGGCTTATGCATTCTTATAATGAAACGTTGCAAGCCATCGATCGTACACTTACAGTCTTACATGCTGACAACACGAATTATTTATAATGTCAGTATTTTTACTCAAAATTAGCATTAATTTTGCGAAAGGGAATAAGTAATTCAGTTGTGACATTAGCAGATTTCAAAATTTTATACAGGGCTTTGGGATCATCCATAAATTACGTCACACTAAAAATCATGATTTTTGACCCCTCCCCCCCTCCTTGTCACAGCTGGTCACATTTGTTAGACTTCCCCCTCCCTAGTGTGACGTCACATATTTTGCAAATTACACGTAGACATTATTGAATGGAAACAGCTGATAGAAATCAGTCATGTTTCCATTTATGTACTTATATTATTCTTCACCACTCCAACAGGCAAAGGTTCTCTTGATACTTCAAAAACGAATGACAAAGTTTCATTTTATCTACAAGAGTGCAAAGTCATTTCAAAGAAATTTAAACCTGAGCTGGCTGTGGCTGGTATAATAAACATTTGAATGATGATTTTGAATCTTAAATGTTAAAAAAAAAAGAAAAAAACTAAATTGTTTGATGTTTTGCAGTTAATATTTTCCACGTGTTGGTGTGTAAGTGACAATTTATTTAACCTACGTACCTTGAAACCTCAAGATTCCACATTCTAAATTGGTCGACAAAACAATTGGTAGATTATGATAGATTTTGAAATGTGACTTACGAAATTTAGGACCCCTCCCACCCCCTTGTCACACTTCCTCGACCCCCTCCCTCCCCCTTAACGTGTGACGTAATTTATGGATGAGCCCTTTATGTAAAATCCAGTTAAATGTTTGACTACAGGAACATCGGAATTAGAATAAATTTAAAAGTGGAAAATGTCTGCCTTGGGTGAGACTTGAACTCACGGCCACTGGATCACCCAAGGCAAACATTTTCCACTTTTAAATTTATTCTAAGCCTAACGGCATCGATTGCAGACGTTTCTGCTAATCAGAAGTTAAAATCGGAATTAGGTTTAAGAAGTTGGACTGGACCCGATATAGATTAGATTAGACTGGATTCCGACACCTGGGAGACATAATGTGCGAAGTCACTCTCTCAAATAGACAACGTAAGGACATATAAAGATGATGCAGTTACACATAAGACAAGATACTGTCACCACCTACTGTGGCAAGTCAGGAAGCGAACAATATTATGGTTCGATCGATTTAGAAAATGGGAGGCAACTGTGAGTCTGTGACTTATTCAACTTCATGGACAAGAGACATATGGAAAACCCTCTTCAACGAAATCACAACGGGGACTTAATTAGAAGATGATGATGATACACTCGAGTCAAAATAAAATACTGTCACCACCTACTGCCAAGACAAAAGATCAATTTACATATTTAATGGCAAATAACTTCGACATATCCAACTTCGGGGAGGAAGAAACATAAGGAAAATCCTTTTCAAGGCAAATCACAACGATATAGCTTACTTTGAAGATGACATGACACTATTACACTCAAGTCAAAGAACTGCCACCAGCTACTGTGACAAGTCAGGAAGCGAACATACGGGCCTATCGATTCAGATAATAGCAGACAACTGCGACATATCCAACTTTGTGGAGGAAGTGACAGGGGAAGCGACATAAGGAAAATCCTCTTCAAGGTAAACCTCAAACGGTATGATAGGTGGACGTTATTGTATTGAATGGTAATGAAATGTTTTTCTTTTGTATTTTGAAAAATTCACGAGTCATGCCATTTCATTCAGTCTCAGTAGAAGGAGTACTAACGTTGATCGAAATAACACGACACGACAAATACGAACGTTTCCGAAAAAATACGATGGAAACCTAACCTACGCACTCCATTTGTACGATTCTCAGATGGAGTGTTTCTGAAGTTACCAAGAAATTGAAATTCTACACAATGTTTCAGTTTATTGGGTGTAATTATTGACCTTGAATATTTTAACAAACACCATTAAGTGGAAAGTAAATCCATTATTTATATAAAATCTCCGGACATATTACAGTCGGCCAAAAGTTCTCTATCTCCAAACAACGAATGCCATTTTCCGTGACGTTCTTTATATCGATAAAGTATTTTAAACTCATGGTTAAAACACATTGCTCTACTTACATACTTAGTTTATAAATTATTCGCGACATCTGCTTTGTACACGTGTGAAATAAAAATAATTTCACTTGATACATTATGGAGCAGCCCGACACGTGCCAATCCTCACATAAATCGAAATATTTACTGTAGGTACTGACACGAATCCAAGTTATCAATAATACATAAGAATCCTAGCAAACTGTATATTTTACAGAGTTTCCAACAGATCTTTCTGTTGGTGTGACTTCAATAAATATTGAAGGAGAATAAAATAGATTCTAAAATAAGAACATAATATCTGAGACATGAAATGGCGGAGATGAATAAGCTTAGTGAGGTAATAAGAATGGAAACGAATATTGTTAACGTTGACATTGAAATTAAGCTAATACGAGTAAGAACCAACATTTTACAAACGTCCGGTCTTCTTCTATTCATCATCCTCCTTGCGCTATTTAAAATTCGCCGCATATAGTCTGTCGCTTTTTCTTTAGCTACAGAATCTTTAATAAACAATTTTCCCTTTAACACGGTATTTGTTTATACGATTATTCACAGAACTCTGCACTAATTTAGATCTCAGTTATTTATCCGGTGAAGTCCACAAGGTTATCCTTACTTGGCTCCCGCTTCTACATTTATATTTTAATAGCATTATTTATTGAATAACATCAAAAGAAAGGAATATTTGTCTAGTCCTGCGGCGCTGGCTATATTTTGGGTCCTAAGTTAAAAAAATATTAAAGTTGATTTTGTTTTCGTTTATAAATACTTTGCTAACATATAAAATTTAATATTTCGTTTTGGGTCACATTCCTAGGGTGCTTTTTCAGTAATTTGGTAATTTGTGGTTATAATTTTTAATTTCACCTAATGTGGTCAAAAAAATATTCGAGAGAAAAAATGTAACTGTAATGCATTTAGTATGACATTTTTAGCGTGTATACGTAGTTTGTGTTAATTTCCTCGAATGCTATATGACAATTTGTCATACCTAGCGAAACAGACGCAAAAAAATATTCATGTTAAAAAAAATTAGTAAAGCCGCATTACCTCCTTTAAATATATCAATAAACTGAAATTGTGTTTTTCTACTCCAATGCTTTATAAAATTTGCGATAATTTAGCTAAAATAGGTTCTTACCATTACAAAAAAATATTAAAGTTACTAGAGTTCACATCTTAATAACTAAAACGACAGGGTAAATAAGATACATGAATTTGGGTCAGTTTAATAGAATGCTTCGAAAAATAATACGGTATTAATATTTGCGTTCGATCAAGTCATGCGGGCGCGTCCGCGCGGCCGTGGCGCGGGAGCAGGGAAGGGCAATGACCTCTCTCGATATTCGACAAACCGCACGTTGCGTACAAAACGCAAATTTATTTCAACTGTGCGCCCGAATCACGCTATTTAATGCTAAGCCTGAAAAGGTTGTATTTGATAATACCACTAGAGTAGCAATTTTAATTAAATATACCTATTTTCCACATGCATCAATAAAATAATTTCATTTCTAAATAATAAATTTAGTATGCAACGTGGAATCTACTGCTACTACTGCCAAATAATTAGTCGATTTATCTTCTAAGTACTTTAAAATTATACTTATATTAAGCGTGTCACTCACTATGCAGATTGAAGAGCGCTTATCTTTCAATATGAATCCACATATATTGGGTTGGCACAAAAGTAATGAGACACTTGGTTTACGTTTTATATTTTTTATTATTATTACAATACAAAAAGCTTAGTCGATGATGTAATCACCATTAGCATCTATGACTTCTTGCCAACGATCCGGCAAAGTTTGGATGCCTTTCGCCCAGAACTCTGATCACTCTGATGGCTGTGCCTCGAAAAAGTTGTTCAACTCCACCTGTACATCATGGAAATCATTGAATTGTTTACCCCGCAAATGTCGTTTCAGGGCTCTAAACAAATGAAAGTCTGATGGTGCGAGGTCTGGAGAATAAGGTGGGTGGGGTATCGTCTCCCAGCCCAAGTTCTGCAGCTGTTGGCGAACGGTAGATGCGACATGAGGTCGAGCGTTATCATGTAGTAAAATTACAGTGGCTCGTCTTCGTCGTTTTTTAGGGTTCCGTAGTCAACTAGGAACCCTTATAGTTTCGCCATGTCTGTCTGTCCGTCCGTCCGTCCGTCCGCGGATAATCTCAGTAACCATTAGCACTAGAAAGCTGAAATTTGGTACCAATATGTATATCAATCACGCCAACAAAGTCCAAAAATACAAAATGGAAAAACATGTTTTTTTAGGGTACCCCCCTACATGTAAAGTGGGGGCTGATATTTTTTTTCATTCTAACCCCAACGTGTGATATATTGTTGGATAGGTATTTCAAAATTAATAAGGGTTTACTAAGATCGTTTTTTGATAATATTAATATTTTCGGAAATAATCGCTCCTAAAGGAAAAAAAAGTGCGTCCCCCCCCCTCTAACTTTTGAACCATATGTTTAAAAAATATGAAAAAAATCACAAATGTAGAACTTTATAAAGACTTTCTAGGAAAATTATTTTGAACTTGATAGGTTCAGTAGTTTTTGAGAAAAATACGGAAAACTACGGAACCCTACACTGAGCGTGGCCCGACACGCTCTTGGCCGGTTTTTCTTGATAGCAGAAGATAGTTCGGTTAGCTGTGTTGAATATTTGTTAGCGTTTACAGTTTCATTGTGTAATAGTTCATGAAACAGCATGCCTTGCGAGTCCCAGAAACAACAAAGCAAAACTTTTAAGCGGTTCTTTTGACTCAGCACCGGTTGAGTTGGTGGCGTTTCTTCTCGAGGCAGCCAAAAAGCACGACGTGTATCGTTCTCATAATAAATCCATAATTCATCTCCCGTAACCAGATCAGTCAAAAACTCTTTACGTCGGGGTCGCAGCAAAAGTGATTGACAGATGGCGACACGGACTGCACGACTGGCGTCGGTAAGGATGTGTGGTACCCATCGAGCCAAAACTTTTCGATAGCCAAGCTCATGCAGATGGTATTCCACAGCGTGGTGACTGCAGTTAAGTGCTTCCGCTAATTCACGAGTAGTAGCATCAGGATTCGACTGTAGTTCGCGGCGTAAATCGTCATCATTGAATGCAGGTGGTCGCCCTGAGCGTGACTGACTTTCAAGGCTCCTGTCTCCTGATTTAAAACGGTCAAACCATCTGGACACCGTGGCATGGCTTGTACTTCCAGCGCCCAATGCAGTGTTGATATTGTCAGCCGCAGCCCGCGCACTGTGGCCTAACAAGTACTCGTATAAGTAAAGTGTTTGAACTTGTCGCTCGTCCATTTTATTTCAATCTAACTAAACCAATCACGAGGGTGGCTTTATATACCCTCACATTAGAAGTACCTAGAATGTTCTACAACATACTAGAATATTATCGAAAACAATTAACTTAAGAAAGGAAATGTATAGAGTTTTGTAGAGTGTGTCATTACTTTTGTGCCAACCCAATATAAAATAATATATAATTCAATGAGCTAACACACGCACCGCCGATTATTTATATTTTATATTGAAGTACATGTGGGCATCGACGTAGGTACGTCTATGCCCACATGTACTTCAAAATATTATATCATAAAACGGTGAGGAATTTATCTGTATAAAATACAGGATTATAAAGCAAAATACAGGATGTACTTTTTATAACCGGCAATATTTAGGAGGTGAAGTCATATAACTGTTACCGAATACAAAACTCTAAGTAAAACTGCATCATAGTAAAAAAAAAACGCCCAATGGACTTGCCTCGCGTGACGTCACGTAGTGTTTTTAACCGTCGCCTCAAATCTTTCAAGAAGGACGGTTCTCAAGTCGTCTGTATGTTTTTTATTTTATGTTTGTTCCTCGATATCTCCGTCGTTACTGGACCGATTTTGAAAAAAAAATTTTTTTATTGAATGAATATGCATACAGATTGGTCCCACTTTTCTCAGAACCCAGTTCTGATGATGCGATCCTGGAGAAATCGAGGGAACTCCTCAAATCTGAAAGGTGTACATATGGTGATTTTTGTGTTTTTAAAGGAACAGCATGCATTTACGTACGGAACAGTGACATTTGGTGCAGTGGAACTGCTGATGATGGCCAGAACGGAACTCTTCAAATCTGAACGGCACGCTTATAGTGACTTTGGTATTTTTCTAAGAACAGCATGCACTTACATCCAGAACAGTGACATTTGGTGCAGTGGAACTGCTGATGATGGTCAGAACCGGACTCCTCAAATCTGAACGGCACGTTTATAGTGACTTTGGTATTTTTACAAGAACAGCGTGCACTTTCGTCCAGAACAGTGACATTTGGTGCAGTGGAACTGCTGATGATGGCCAGAACCAAACTCCTCAAATCTGAACATTGAGAAATAATACATAGATTACAAAAGGACTTTTAAATAAGACAATTTTTAATCATGTATTTCTTATATTTAAAAAAGAAACAACCCCAATGAATGATCGATTAACGTTACACCGTTACGCCACCGTTTTTGACTTTCCCAAAAAAAAATTCTCATTCCTATTTTTGGCCTCCGGTTTTACCTCGTGCCAAATTTTACCGCGCTCGGACCGAAGATAAAAAAATCAAAGTCGGCCATTTTGAAATAGTGTAGTTCAAGCTTTTTTGAACTTTTTCCAACCGTTACGGAGATATGACTATTAAAAAAAACTTCCATACAAATTTCAATTTGCCTTCAAAGACCGCCACTTTGTATACTAATCTTGAGGCGGCTGTCCACCCGTGTGCCGAATTTCAGCGCGCTCGGACCATTTTGAAATATAAAAAAAAATTATATTGTTTTATTTTTAAATGTCATTCGATGGATCTCAGGTGACTGTACAACATTTGTTCAAGCACTTTTAACTTATTTGTATTATTATGGAACCATGGCGACTAAAAAAAAACCTCCACACAAATTTCAATTGGCCCTCAAAGGCCGCCATTTTGAATTTTTCAAAAATATTCTTTTTGAATACTAATTTTGAGGTGGCCATCCACTCGTATGCCAAATCTCAACGCGCTGGGACCATTTTGAAATAAAAAAAAAGTATTAGTAGTACATATTATTAGTAGCCATTTTGAATTATTTTTAAGTACAACTTTTTTCTACTCCGAGACTTGTATGACATTAATTTGGTCGAGCACCCCCGGCTAACTCTTACGATTTAAAAGTTGCCATATAAAACAAAAGTGGCCAGTTTTCTCACATTTGCAGCAGTTTTAGGATTCCGTAGTCAACTAGGAACCCTTATAGTTTTGCCATGTCTGTCTGTCCGTCCGTCCATCCGCGGATAATCTCAGTAACCGTTAGCACTAGAAAGTTGAAATTTGGTACCAATATGTATATCAATCACGCCGACAAAGTGGTAAAATAAAACGTAAAGCGGGGACTGGTTTTCTTTTTATTCCAACCCCAACGTGTGATATATTGTTGGATAGGTATTTGAATAACGGTTTAATAAAATCGTTTTTTGGTAATTTTAATATTTTCGAAATTAATCGATCCTAAAGGAAAAAAAAGTGTGTCCCCCCCTCTAACTTATGAATCATAATATGTTTAAAAATATTTAAAAAATCACAAAAGTAGAACTGTATAAAGACTTTCTATGAAAATTATTTTGAATTTGATAGGTTCAGTAGTTTTTGAGAAAAATACGGAAAACTACGGAACTCTACACTGAGCGTGGCCCGACACGCTCTTGGCCGGTGTTTCCAAAAAAAATTTATTTCATTCCAATCAAGGCTGCTTGGAGATTCTACGACCAAAATTTGAGTGCTCTACGACAAACCAGGGATCGGATACCGGTATTTTCAACCAAACCGGTTTTGGCTCTAGACGTCAAACCGAAAAAATAGTGTTCTTGTTTTCGGTTACCGGTTTTTAACCGGTTAATATGAGAGAACTGTTCTTCAGCAGATCTGTTTCTGTTGAACGAAATTAACCGGTTTCTACGTCAGAGATGTCAACGTCAGAGATACAACGACTCTTTTCTCATTTGCAGGCAGCGAAACTTTGGTGCGAATGACAATTTTATGACGTCAAGCTACAAACTATTATGTTAAAAGTATCTTGTATATAAGGCGTAATATATAAGGCGCTGTGAGGGCTGTATCTGGTCGCGCCCCATCCTTGTGGGGCGGTCTTACGTCGACGTTTTGAGGACGACTGGGATGAGCGAGCGCCGGCCGCGCGGTGGCTTATAAAGGGCTGCGCGCGCGCGGGGGATAAGTGCGTTTTCACATTATCCGATCCGATATCGGAAGTAGGACCGATATCCCGTACATTTAAGGCGCCGTCTTGGATTTTTGCCTTTGAAATCCTTCCGACATCCGATATCGGATCGGATAATGTGAAAACGCACTAATGCGGGCTGCTAGTACCGGGCTTATTGAGGAGCGCTTATAGCTCATACTTTTACTACGCGCGTTGGTTTCTTTTTACGTTGCATTATAACACGTTTATGTGATATAGTTTTTGAGTTAGAAGGGGGTCAAATGTGGCTCCAAACGGTTCGTGTAATATTACACACGGTGCTGCTTGCTACTTTTGTTACTTGAACCTGGCTTGACACGCTACCGCGTCTCTATAAGAATAAACGTATTGTTCATAAACAAATGAGTTTATTCCTTTATTGTCCATCTTTTCCCTTCCATATCTCGTGAACGATTGGTCCCAGATAAAAAGTGTATAAGACTTTTTTGTAGAGAATTTTATGAAGATTACTTGTGTTTCAGAACATTTCTTTCTATGTGCCACAGTTTAAGAGTTATTCGCGAAAAACTAAAAAAAGGGACCTTTACACCCCCCTCCACCCGTTAGCTCCTCCCCTACCCATCAGTACTTTGAGTATGTGGATTAGAACACCATTCCCTACAACTATGCCAAAATTCGCCTATACACGAATTATTTCCGCCGACGGACAGTTAAATGTCTTCGTTAGGCGTGCTACTGGGACATGGACTAGGAATATGGAGGTACCGGGTTCGATCCTCGTAGTGGGCAAGCTTTTTCCATGTTAGCATTTTATAATTTAGATTTTAAAAATTAATGTTGTTACACTGTGTAATGTGATTCCTAGTAGTTTTAAGCAGATTATGTGACAAGTAAAACATTTCAAAAAATTAACATTTACTTTTTTATGTGAAAATACATCCAAAAAGAGTAAAAAAACACAAAAAAATAAAAAATAAAAAAGTCATAGAATATTTTTCGTTTTTACATCAAAAATGCATGTGGTTAAAATCTTTCGGGTTATTCAGGCCCACGGTGTTTATTTTCTTTTCTTGTACAATAAAATATGATTTTTTTTTTATAATTTCGAGTTAAAATATAATAAATGAATATAACCTCTTTCTACCGAAGTCTCTGGCTAAAGGTATCAATCATTGCATTTAATGAGGAGGCACACTCAAAAGTTATGACAGATGGCGCCGTCCCGTCCTTCCATTGCACAGATGAAGAATTTCATACGTGAGAGAGAAGATGATATTTGTTTTCTCTCTCTCACATATGAATGACAGTGACATGGCTAGACACTTGCACAGGCGCCGCCTGGTGGGATAACTTTTAGTAATTATGTTAATAATTACTCAATGTGGGATAGTCAATGTCTGACATACCGATTTATAACTTCACAATAAAAAGGTGCAATATCAGTGTATTGCTGGTTGAAGAGGCTGTTATAGATATGTAAATAAATTTATTGTCAAACTTGACACAGCATGTCATTTTATTAACCCGTTCAATAAACTTCACGGAACGAAATAAATTCTGTTCATCTTGAATACAGGTAACCGAAATTGATTTGTTCTCTGTCAAAACGTTATTGTAGATTACCGGTTAATGACAGAACAGAAATTTGAACTGTTTACGAACAATATTAACCGATATTTTGAAACCGGTTCCGATCCCTGCGACAAACTTGAAAGATCGTCAAAAATAGTCGGCCACTTAGAAAAAAAATGGCGGCGTCAAAAACAGCCCAAGATCCTCTATGACATTTGGTCGAACACTCCCCGGCTATCTCCCGCCGTTTGGCCAGGCCGTCCAATATTTTTTTACCCGGAATAGGTAGACCGACGGTCGGATTTCTATAGGGTCGCAGGACAAACCTCTATACGGCCACACTAAACACTGCCACCGGCGGAACCTCCTTCTGGCTATTTTTGGAAAAATGTCAGTCGTGTTGCAGCTTTATATTATAATAGCTTTTGCACGCGGCTTCGCTCGCGTTAAAAAGAGACAAAAAGTAGCCTATGTCACTCTCCATTCCTTCAACTATCTCCACTTTAAAAAATCACGTCAATTCGTCGCTCCGTTTTGCCGTGAAAGACGGACAAACAAACAGAAATACTTTCACATTTATAATATTAGTATGGATAGATAAATGTGAGTAAAAAAATTACATACCTATTTTGATTACCATTTTTTTTTTTAAGGTAGGGTTAAATTCTTAACCAATTGGGATAATGTCGAAAGTCTGTGAAAAGGATTCTTATGCCATATAATGAGAATAATAACAATAATGGCTACCGCAGTCTCACCACCCGTGTTTGCACACACGCGCGCGCACACAGACACACGCGACTTTTGTTTTATAAGGTGTAGAGATATATTATACCGCCGTGCGCTTCGTGTCCATTATAAATGAAAATTAAGGAAAATATGGGAAATAATATTCAAGTTACAATTTATTTTACTGTTTTTGGGTTTTGTATTTATTTGCATCCATAAATATTTACCGTCATAAAAATTACACCCTGTATTGTGTAACTAAAAACTGAAATCAATAGTTACAATAATATTAATCACGGTATATGAATAGGAGTGCCGGATCGAATTAGGCACTTCAATATCGGAACAAAGGGTTCCGGAAATTCGAGGGAAATGTAAAATAAAATAATAGTGCATTAGGGTAATTCCGAAAGTCGTCTAATTACGAAAGTCACATAAAAATCACCATTATTTCCATCATATCAAGATTCCCTTTTCGGAATTACCACAGCATTTTTGTCATTCGGTATTACCCTAATGCACCACAATAAAACTTAACTATATTTTAGCTAGTTTAATTCGTTTATTTTAGATACCTTTACGTGTTTTCGAGATTTATAATTGGTCTGTTTTCATTACTAATGTAATACAGTTCTTAAGGTTAGTAATGTATAAGTTTTAATTGGGAAGACATGCAAAAAAAAAATCAGGAGAATCCCGCCAAAGCCCGAACTTCTGGCAGTTCTGGCAATCTTAAATTATGTATGACTGCGCACGAGAAGTAGGTACCTACGCCTCGTGTCACAGCGCGGCGTCGCACCAGCGGCATGCGCCAACCTGATTGGCTATCGGTTGCGCGCCACACAGCGCGAAAATTTAAAATACTACTCTATTGCGTTGCGTTTTATTCTGCCAAATATTGAAAACCCATGGATGAAAGTGACCCAAATTATAAATGATGACTTGATATCATATTATAATTATGTAGACGTCAACTTTTTAACATGAAAATTTTTTTGAGGCTTTGACAGGGTTTTTATTAAAAAAAAATTTTTTTAACCTAAGCATTGGATGAATGTGACACACTTTTAAAATATATATATATAACAATGTCCTGAATAGTATAAGACTTCACTTACCAACTCTAATATTTTATTAGGTGTTTAAGGGCCAATATTAGACATTTTTAAAATATAATTAAACCCATCTATGAAAATGACCCAAAATGCATATGTACATCGGCAACCACGTTGTTTTTACATAGATACAAATAATTTCTTCTCGAATATTTTTTTGACTGAACACTGCTTAAAAATAGAAATACCTAAATTTCGAGCTAAGCAAGTACCTAGGACGACCCAAAATATTATTTTTATATTTGATCAATAGTCTGAAAACCATATGCAAAAAATAAGCAACATGAATATTATCGAAACCTCAAAAGTTATCGCTACCCGACTAGTCAGCCTTGGCCAAGGACGAATCCTAGTACTTATCCCAGTCCCTAAGAGGTAAATCAATGATAGAATCAACTTTGTAGTCTTTGCCACTTGACCGTACACAAAGATCTTTACAAGCCAACATGCCAAAAATATATTTACACGTCTCTATTACAAATAACAATAAGGTCGTGTATACATGTATTTGAAATGTTGGTTTGTAAAGGTGTTTGTGAACTCGACTGTAAACCCGACTGGAATTTAGATTACATAGATTACTTAAGCTACATCAAAAGACCGAAATATTTAATCAGCCTTGGCCAAGGACAATTAGTGTCCCTACATCAATGATAGAAACTTTGTAGTCTTTGCCACTTGTAGACCCGACTGGAACTTAGATTAGTTTGCCAACTTGGGAACTGTCACCGAGGCTAACGCAAACACTTTAACGATGTGTTGGATTCAAAATGTCTGCTTGTGAGAATGATGCAAGGACTAAGGTTTTCTAGGAGATTTGAGCTCTTTTGGAGATGGACTGAGTTTGTTGTTGGCGGATCCCTGTTAGTTCTGCGTCAATTCGAAGAGTGATGGTAAAATAATTGGACTCGTGTGAAAAGAATAGCTATTGTAGACTCAATAACAGTCGTTTTGTGTTTGCTTTATAAATCGAACATTTACAACCTTTACAGATTTTGTACATAAAGTTTTTGGCGCAGTTGTCATTGAAAGGAGATTTTTTTAATGAAATTTGACGAATCTTGTTGTTAGTTGATCAGTTATCCTACTGCCACAGCGAGTCACCACTGTCACCAGACCAAGAGTTATCACGTAGTCTATTTATTAGGTATTAATTCGTATGGCATTGTATTATGGATTACAATACTACTCGTATATATCTATTACTAAAACCTATTATGTGAAATAGGATCACTATTCACTGTACCTCCTAAGCTCTAAGGTTAATGTGTAGTCTACAGTCTACCACTAATTACCTTTATAATACCCCAATTGTTAATGTTTTGATACGTTTCTCGTTCAAAAGCGGAATGCTAGCGAAGCGGATTAATAAAACCGCAGACATAGGTCCAGACGCCATTTGCCCTACTAATTAAGAATAGCTGCGAGTTCGGAAAATTTGAGCAGAATCGAAGTTTCAAATATTCGTTGGAAATTTAAAGCAAGTCAAAATATTACAGTCTGTTCGGAAAGTGAAGAATCGTGGGATGTATAGAGCCATATATTTATATTCTGTGACTCTTCTTTTTTAAACAAAGACTCTAGCAATATAAAAAAGTTGATAAATATCCTAACTCCGCAAATTTCGTTCGTTCGATTTTTTTTAAATCTTTGAATTCATTCCGCAACCTGTACACTAGTAAGAGTAGTAAGGCTTTTATGTTGCGCTAGATCCAGCCAATCCCCCCTTTATTTGAGACAGGTGAACCGCTGCGATGGCAAGATTTACATAGGTACTGCTTCAGAAAGGGATTTGTCGCAATTTGGCAGTTGTTTTTCTCGGAATGTATTTGTCGAGGTAGGCAGCTTTAAACATCAATAATTGTTTCATAGACCCTTTAGGGTTCCCCCCAAATATATCGACGCGGAATCGGCGTTAGCCGAACAAAAATCGTTCATTAGTATGAGGACGCTTATGCGTCATCGCCGCTGAAGGTATATGTAATTTTGTGAGCATGTTCATACAAACAAGAGATTTTTGGTCAGCGAAAGCCAATTCGATATGTTTGGGGAGACCCTTACTCGTCATTACAAATTGAATCGTTTTAATTTTCTTTCAGAAGACGAATAAAAGTGATATTTGCTCTGCATCTGTTCTGTTATTACGTCCAAAACACACCCAATAGTCACGAAGTTATCTAAGTACATTTACAACAAACACAACACTTTTACTAGTCGGTAATCTTCCCACGCTCGTTTCGAGCTATTAGTCAGATAAAAGGACAGCGCACTGTAATTACGGTTCAGCTTAACCTTGGGTTCAACTGTCTGATTGTGAAAAATTCCATGGAACGTGTCGTGCCTTTATTACTGCCGCCGGGTTTTGCTGAAAATATGGTTGGGTACTGGGAAACCGCTGAACGGTATCTCTGACCGTAGCCACTTTTCTCTATAAAACAGACCTACCATGCATGAGCATGAGGTGCGTTCCTGGCGTGGGAGTCAAATTATCATTTTGTTATTTTAAAATAGCCTATTGTCGGATCCTTAGGGCAGGAAGAAGAAGAAGATGGTTCCTAAAAACATTGAATGCTGAAAAGCCGCTCGGTTGGTTTTCTGACCGATTGTAATGTAGGAAAGGAATACCTACGCTCTACGCTGCGATTTGACAAGCTACAAAAGCGCTAAAGACTTTCGACGACCCACGAGTACGTACATTATATTTTGGAAATCAATGGTCCAATTGCCCTCGACCCATGGGACGAGTAGAAAGTCCGAGTAGGTCCGTTTAGTACCTACAGTTCTACCGTACCAGTGACGTTGCGTGTTCAAAAGATATTAGAACAGGTGTTGCCACAGATGCTGTTAGCTGTTGACGTTAAATTATGGTCGCGTTCACACTTAAAAATGTTTGTCATTGTTTTGTTCCCTTTATTTTAATGTATAATTTATAAACTCTGGAAATATTGTCTTATTTTAAATTGTGTACTTTTTTGCAACTTTTTATCCTGTTTGTGATGTGCTTTCCGTGTTTTCACTCGCAATGGCCCCGACGGAAGATCAGCGTTGGCCCTCCCAGGCTAACACCATGCTGAGTCGGGACCATTTCGTGGCAATTATTATGTATGTACCTATATTTTTGTGTTGTGTAAATAATTTCTGTTTTCACTTGTCACGAATAAATGATTTCTATTTCTATTTCTATGTAAGTATTTTAGTGCATCAAGTAGAATTATTTCTTACACTACTTCTACCTACAAACTAACAATGGTATTTATATCTCGTTTCAGCTTACTGTATAATTATAAAATCCATCATTCTATTAGGTATTATTGGACCTTTCGTGACGAGTCATTTTCATCTAGTCACAACAACAAAGTAATTGAAGGATGATCCACAGTATTTACAAGAATTGATTTATATTATTTTTACTTCCACTTGGTTCTTAATTTAGTTGGTACAGGGGAAGGTTTTATTATAGCTACAATGAATACATTTTGTGAAAATATCCTGACTCATATAAGGACACTATATTTCTATACTTCAGTTCTTATAGTCAGGGGTGTCATGCAATCATTACATAACCAACCGCAAGCCGCAGTTTTATGTGCGCTGTTCAATTACTATGCATAGTACGTGACTTAGATCACACAATACTAAATACTTCAGCAAATACAGGTCACCTCATCAGCACATTTTCATACAGAACGATCCAATGTTGTTGCTCTTGAATGTAGTTTCTTTAGCTCTCACGCTCGGTAAAGAACGAGAACTGGCTGCGTTGATTCGATAATCGAACATCCGGCCTTCGCCAACGGATATGAAATCGAGATTACGAAACCTACCAGACAATCCTTAACTTATTTTCATAACAATAAAGCTCAGAATATCTGTATAGTTTGTAGCGTTACGTTTGAGAGAAGTGTGGCGGAATTTCATTTCCTTAGATGAATTCCTGCAAGGCTCTGCTTCCGAGCTGCTCTCGAGACAACCTTGACATGAATTGAATACTGCAATATTTTATATCTTTAATGTTAGTTAGCTGACAAACATTTCAATTTCCAATGTTGAATTTCAACAGTGCCCGTATGGTTAAACTGCATATCATTTGCTTATAGCAATATTGCAAAAAAATGTTTACTCGTAAGTTTACTGCATTCCGTAGGATATAAATAGTATGGTCAACTCGATTCTTGCAATAAAAATATATGACATGGTTGGTTGGTACGTTACACAAAAACAACAGAGTATAAGTGCAAGTATGTATATCAGTGCAACTGGCTTAACTGGTCAATGGAGGACCCGTTTAAATGTTACCTTGGTAGATATCCCTACTTCCCCAAAGATTAAATTCCATATCAGTAAATGAATAAAAGACGTCCCGACATACATAAAGAGATCAACTATAAAAACGGCAAAGCCAAAAAACTGCTAGTAATCGAGCGTTCGCTTAGCTTCTTCCACTGGAACACATTAGTTAGAGAGCGTTTAATTTACTAGAGCACTAAATTACACTTTCCATCGCCCAGGCCACCAAATCCGATTATATGATAGGGCAATAATTTCATTTAACGACTAGACTCGAGGGACCGATCGGAAATCGATGGCCGTTCTGACTACCCATGTCCGTAATAAGGTTAAAATCATGAAAAATTATCGATAGTCGATGGTCAGTCTGAAATTGCTTTTAAAATATGTCAGATCAGGGAGAAAGGAAGATATCTATATCAAAACACTCATTAGTCTCATAGCCTCTATACAAGTAGGATATCTACAAAGATCAACATGGAGACTAGAAGAAGTGTGACAGAAATTTTCCAAAGTAGGTAACAGACAGAGTCAAAACAGACTATTTTTAGAAGCAACATATTTTAGCGTCAATGCGATGCGTACGCCTGCCCATCCACCCGTCAATATGTCGATCAGCATCTCAAAAACAGAATAGGAAAGCAGGCTTTTACATTGAAAAATTATTCATAGTATTGTCAATACTTAAATCTTAAAACACATATCTTATACTTTTAAACGAGCAATTCTTGTATATTTATTTATTTATATATTTATTTACACTGACGATCTCGGAAACCGCTCTAACGATTTCGCAGAAATTTGTTATGTGGGGGTTTTTGGGGGTGAAAAATCGGTCTAACTTATCCTTAGGTCCCGGAAAACGCGAATTTTCGAGTTTTCATGCGTTTTTTTCGCGCGCCATCTCGTGTGCAGTAGTTTACTGTTAAGACAGAATTCTTTCGGTCGATGAAGTACCATTTATTGCAAACACTAGATGGCGACAAGGTTGCTAAAACGAATAGAAAAATACACTTTTGTGGCGAAATGCGCGCCATCTCTCTGTAATAAAGTTGTGTTGTTAAGGCTGAGAATTCTTTCGCTCGATGTAGGTACTATTCATTTTTGAACTAGATGGCGACACATATCAAGGATACGAAACAGAACCGAGCGAACACTATTATATTTCTGTGATAAAACATTGAAAAGTAAGTGATGATGATGACACAAAGCCTGTATTGGGCACTTATGTTGATGATACCTTTATTATGATAACAAGCGCTTTCAGTTTGTTTTTATTTGACACCCCACTAAATGGATGTTTTGAGATGGAGCAGACACCTCTTAAAAGTGTGTCACCGTTTCTTTAAGATCTTTTGGACTGACGACAGAAATTCCTAAAGGAGTAAATACTTGAATACCGCTATTGGATTCAAGGAAATTTGTAATTATGATATTTATATTTTTTGGGACATTCAGACTTTTAGATATAGCAATAGGTCACCATGATTTTTTTTCGTTTATTAATGTAAACAATGCTATTTCCGAAGTAGTTAATTGGTTTAGTGTTAATAACTTATTGTTAAATGAGAAAAAGACTAAATGTATTAAGTTTGTAACGAGTAATGCTAAAAATGAACAAGCAAGTGTCGTTGTGAAGGATGAGGAATTGGAACTGGTAGATAGTACAGTTTTTCTTGGCATAACTTTAGATTCTAAACTTCAGTGGGGTCCCCATATTGCTACCCTCTCGAATAGACTGAGCTCTGCAGCATTTGCAGTGAGCAAGATCCGTCAGTTAACAGACGTGGAAACAGCTCGATTAGTTTATTTTATGTCATATGGTATTTTACTATGGGGCAGTGCTTCAGAGATAAATACCATATTTGTTCTGCAGAAGAGGGCTATTCGAGCAATATACAAAATGAACCATAGAGACTCACTTAGAGATAAGTTTAAGGACATTAATATAATGACAGTGCATTGTCAATATATTTATGAGAATATTATGTATGTACATAAAAACATTTGTAAATTTAAGAAAAACTGTGATGTACATAATATAAACACTAGAAATAAGCATAAGCTTGCAGTGCCCTTCACTCGGCTCCATAAAATTAAAAAATCATTCATGGGTAATTGTGTAAGATTTTATAACAAACTTCCTAATGCCATCACTGAACTGTCTTTTAATCGATTTAAACATTATGTAAAGCGTATACTGATCTCTAAAGCCTACTATAGCACACAAGACTACATGAATGATGAAACACTGTGGGATACAAGTATTGCTGAAAACCATTAATTATATAGCTTATTAATGATGATATTGATAATTTAAATTAGGAGTGAAGATGATTGATTGAGTTATCTAGAGGAGTTATCATTCAATATTTTATTGATTGCGCAAATGTGCATTACTCGTATATAAATAAATATAAGTATTGTATATCATCGCCTAGCACCCATAGTACAAGCGTTGCTTAGTTTGGGGCTAGGTTGATCTGTGTAAGGTGTCCCCCAAAAAAAAACTCTATTATATGTGTAGCGTCTATGTTCAAATCAGAGGTCCTAACTTTGTTCATTCGCTCTAACAAGTGTTAAAGTAGTCCATTTAAACAAACATTTAAATCCAACTAAACTTTCCTTTTAGCGGATACAGTGAACTTTTGAACTCATTGTTGCCTGAATACTTCTGAGTTTGCTGAACCATTCATGCGTAATCCTTAAGTCCACAATATCAAGACTTGTTTCGTCCCGTGGGAAAAGAAATAACTTGTGTTGTTTACTCGACGGAGTCGACGGGTACTTTATAAACTAGGAGGATAAGTAAATGTGTAGAATTGTAGTCACAAATACATCATCATCATTGGCCACGTCATCTATTGCAGATGATTGTAGCAGCGTCCAGTAAATCATGTGTTGTGGGGAGGTTGATAGCAACGTCTTCGGTGGCTAAAGAGACCTATACCAGAGCGGCATCTTCTGCCACTACCACAGCGATCGCAGACATGATCAGAGTTCAGGGGAGGGGGTCTGGCAGCGCGTAGTTTTCTCTGCCACAAATACTAGAGCCGATTTTATTTTGCCGTAGAATTAGTGCAGAGTTCTTCACTTCGGGAAATCATCATGCCCTGCCCTGTGTAGTCACCCTGTGTGGTAATGGGTTAAGAATTCACCACCCCCCTTCTTCCCGTGGGTGTCGTATAGAAGTTGACTGTGGGATATTGGTTAAATTGTGACGTATTAGGCGAGAGGCTGGCAACCTGTCACTGTAATGTCACTATTTCGTTACCTTCAACCCCTTATTTTCCAAGAGTGGCTCTCTGCCTACCCCTTTATGGGATACAGGCGTGATTGTATTATGTATGTTTGAATGTATCATGCTTTGCCTTGCTTGCTTCTGTTTGTGCTATATAATTCCACTCTTTCAGAGCTTACTAGGTTTATTTCACTTTTTCCTTTTGGTACAGAGTAGACAACATAATTCCCATCGAGTTCTTTTGTACCGGCTCAATGATATAGCTTTGTTATTGATCGTTTCCATAATAGGCTTATTGTCTGCTTCGTTTTGGCGAAATACGTACAGAAGCCTTATTAAAGTACATAATACTTTTATGTGTTATCGCATTTTGCACGCGAATACCTAACACGCGAGATGGTGTAATATTTTGTAATATTACATGAAGAATGATGTATTTTACGAATATGTCTACGAACAAATCTTCTCAAAATTACCAATTTACATGAGGTTTAAGGAGAATGTGTATTTTATTATAACAATACAGAAAATTAGCCATAGAGGCGCCACCGTCTACGTAAAGTGTTGCTATGTAAAAAAAAAAGTTCCATTTCTACTCTTTTTTGCCAAGCTGTAGATTACATCACAACGACCAGAAATAAGAGTTTATTCTAACCTAATTTCTAATTTTCGACCAAACTTGCCGAGATACAAGTTCTATCTGAAATTTTAATTATGTTTAGGAATGAAATAATTAGGTTCAAATTAGTTTCAACGTCAACTGTCCCTCGCAGTATATTCGGAGCGATATGACCTTCAAATTTTCACGAAAGAGCGCTGAAATACGACATGAGTAAAACCGAAAGTTTTTAACAGGGAATCCCTATCACATTTAAAGACGAAATGTTATATAAAATTTTCTGGATTTCGCCTTGTTACAGATTTAATACAAATAAATAAATGAATATCTTATTATTAGTACAAACTAAAACATCTATTCTCCTTTTTTTCTATCAGAAATGCGTGGTTAAAACCTATTATAAAAAACACTTTAATTTTCGGGAGAGGGCTTAGTCCTTACGTAACTACTCTTATGCAAATAGCGTTATCGCAGTGTCGCATGCACGTGTACATTCGCACGCCGGCAGTAGAGGAAGCAACTAAACCTTGTTCCCATTCGCTAATTCAGGGTGAACATGCACTCGAACGCACACAGGCTTTCGATATCAACGTCTACGTGCATCGTGCTATATCAACGCATGTGCAACGGTGTTCGTGTGAAATTGTGAGTATACATTCGAATGGACCTTAAAGAAGCTATTGACACGCTATTACATAATAGATTAATTACATCTTAGTGTCCCTAAAAGCAAGTGTTCCCCAAGGTGGCGTCCTTTGCCCTTTGTACTATAATGGAGCATGTACGCCTATGGGAACTACGTCGCGCGAAATAATGTGTAAATTCAATAAGTTGAGGTATATTCAAATATGTAGTATAAATAATGGTAATCGTAAGGAATGATATTAGTTGTAGGTATACTACATTTTGCAAATAAATTGGTATGCATGAATGTGTCAGATAGTGCCAAGTTAAACCAAGAAGTCCATCTTATTGCTCGCTAAAATGGTTGATGAAATAATATTTCATAGACGTTTCAATTTCCCCCGTAGATAAAACTACAAAGGACCGTCCTTGGTCCCAAGTTTTAACTATGATTCAAGTCATACGTCACCCCGTATGGTATGGAGCACCCACGCACTCTATGGCTCCAAATTAGCCCTGCGGGGCTTCGCTGACGCTAATGGACGCTGTGACGTCAAATATACACCCCATTCATTAATACACTTGATAAATTACCCAAGCTCTTATTCTTTCATTCATTAGAAAGGGCTATTCTCATTTCGTCATACGTCATTCGCGCCTACAACTGGTCTATTTCTTGACATTGATATAGATTTTGTTTATTTTGTCACAGTTAGTATTTCCTATTTCCAGCTTTATTGATAACTTAATATACTGTTATTGACGCGTAACGTCTTGCTAGTACGTCATACGACTCATACGTCTCATACGTATGACAAGGTTACATACATTGGCATGCCAATTTGGCATAGGTAAGTAAAGTAAACCTATTCTAATTCGGGTCACATAAATAAAACATAGGTAAGTACTTTTTATTCGCATGTTCGTTAGTCTACGAAAACGACAAATTTTAATGTTCTTTTTGGTGTTTTTTTTTGTTCAGTCGTAGTTAAATGTTACAAGACTTGATACAGAGAATTGCTTGAAACAGCGCTGGTGGCCTAGCGGTAAGAGCGTGCGACTTTCAATCCGGAGGTCGCGGATTAGATCCCCGGCTCGTACCAATAAGTTTTTCGGAACTTATGTGCGAAATGCCATTTGATATTTGCCAGTCGTTTTTAGGTGCAGGAAAACACCGTGAGGAAATCGGACTAATTCCAACATATACCCTTTGGGTTGGAAGGTCAGATGGCAGTCATGTTTTTTTATTTATGATGCAAATTGAAGTCTTAATTTATCTCTAGATAAGCCTACTTTTAATCCTTAGATATATTGATATTTAAATTAGCACCATGAATAAAAAAACAACATTAGTGGAATTACCTACGCCAAATCTTGGGATTAGTTGTCACAGCGGACCCAGGCTCCCATGAGCCGTGGCAAATAGTTGGCTAACACAAAGTGGATGACGATGACTTGATACAGAGAATATAATTAATTAATTATGTATAAATTCATGGCTCATAATTCAGGTTCCCCGTTGTATAATCAACATTTTGCATATCAAATACTAGGTTGGCTGAAAGGACCACTTATAAAAATTAGGGTGGAATATGCAGACCGGTTCCGCAATTTCGAGTTAAAATTAAAAGCTTGTCATGTTAAAATGATATTTTAGCGTTTTTAACCCCTAAAGCTACGCAAAGAGGAGCGCTTTCAGTATTTGCATAAACTGTAATGCTTTATTTTCGTGCTTTCCATGGTTGAAAGCTTTTACATTAAATAGAAAATGAATTACACGCATTGTTACGTACAGAGGACAGTGTAGGCTTATTTTAGCTACAATGTAAACAACTCGAGGTTCCAGTATTCTTTTGTTATGAATATAAACCTCGAAATTTTGTAATTTTTAATTTGGAATTTACAATTTAAAATATTATCCATTTTATCCATACTAATATTATAAATGGGAAAGTGTGTGTGTCTGTTTGTCCGTCTTTCACGGCAAAACGGAGCGACGAATTGACGTGATTTTTTAAGTGGAGATAGTTGAAGGGATGGAGAGTGACATAGCGTCGCTGCGCGTGCAAATTTCGCTATGTGTTTTTAACCTACTTTACAGGAGACACAAAAAACTGTTTATTTCGGCAATTATTGAACATAAATAAATCAATATTTTTATGGCATAAGTATTTTCACTTTTGCATACATTAAGAAATAACTTGAAATTATATTTCAGTTATTATAAGGTTAAAAAAATATTTTTTCATAAATATGTTACATAGCGATTATAATTTGAGTCGTTAAAAACCGGTATGTGTCTTACAATCACTTAACTAGATTTTATTCTTAAGGAACAAAATACAATTTGTGCACTTTATCGTCACATGGTTATTTAATCATATGATTTGAATTAACTTTGTTGTTGTTTATTTGTAATTTAGCAATTCATTTTCGAATTAATTATTTCAGAAAAAACACGATTTAATAATATAAGCTTAATACACAATACTATAATAAAAAACTCGATTAAATTAATATATTACTACCAATATATTACAACTAAGTATAATAATATATTTTTTCCATTAATTTTTATGAATGGAGGTTATTTCAGTTACAAAGTTGCTCAAACATTTATGTATTGAATAAGATTTCATTATGCATTTTTTAACTTGGAAAAACCGGATAATGCTAGTCTGGCTCGAACACCGAAGGTTACGTGTATATTTTACAATTTTTTTTTCTCACAACTATATTAATAATCATGTATGGTGTAAGATGATTTATTTTCCAAATTTCATAGTTTAGGTCAAACTGAAGTACCCTATTAATTTTGACTTCCTTGAGAGTGTAGATTTTTTTTCAACTCAATTAACCTATGTTGTATTTACTTAGAAATAAGGTTTTTTTACAGCTTCAAGGAACGGTACAGTACACTTGAGTATAGGGTTTTTCCGAAATAAATAATATTGACAAATTGATAAACGGATTGACAAGAAAGTACATAATTGTGTAAGGGTTCCATTTTTCTTTTTTTATCCGAAAACGATAAAAAATCTTTGTCACTCAAAACTTTGTGTGATTTCTCAAGTCAGCTTTTTTTCATTTATTAAACATTTTATTTTCATCTATTTATTTTATAATGTTTCCAGAAAGGATAGATAGATCTTATCACACAAAATTTCATACAAAACGATGTCTTACCAATGCAATGTTAAATCACTTGCTATTTTTTAAGTTACTTAGCATAACTTTATCGTATTTCGATAGTTTGTAATATACGTTTACACGCACTGAACCCTACACGAAATTTGTCATTATACTAAACACTAATAAATTTTTGACAGTTAATCTTAAAAATCAATTTAAAATGATTTATTTTTAACAAATATTAAAAAATAACTATTCGGTCAGAGTGAGTACTTTCAGACATAGTCTCAATAAAAAGGGAAACTACATTCTCTGTCTCATTTATAGAGGTTATACTTGACTACAAACCCACCTACCATACACCATTTAAACAAGTTTTAAGAGAGTAGGCTAGATTTTTACACCATTTTAACACCAGAAATAAAAATAAATTGGCGATCCCGCGATTCCGTTTACAAAAAGTGAATAATTCATTTATGGGGAACAGCGTGCGATTTTATAATAAGTTACCACCTAATGTATCTGAATTGTCAATAAATAAATTAAAATCATTCGTAAAACGACAGCTCCTGCAAAAGGCTTACTATACTGTCAAGGAATTCGTAGAAGATAAGGACGCATTTATGTTAAATTAGAATAAGATGTACATATATATAATTTTAAGTTGACATGTAAAAGTGCTAGCATAAGCCTATTTACAGAATAAACATTTTTGATTTTTGATTTGATTTGATTTGATTTATAAGAAAAGCCTGCTATGTGACGCAAAACACACGATCTGGAAACATTCACGATTTCTACAAATAGTACAAAATTATCGCTGTGTATGAGATTGTACAAATCGGGCACAAACATCTAACACATCTTTTTATACAATATTTGCGAAAATATAGCTATGTGTCATAATTCACATAGCAGGCGCAATTCCAAAACTGCTGTTATAAGAAGATAATGTAGTTATGTGATTTATTGCAGTTAGCGATTATAGGAGGAACATTCAATGTATGGGCATCACATACCTACTTTTGATAAAACCTGTAATACTGAAATGAGCTCGACGCTGTTTTTGGAGCATATGTATTTAGAAATAAGGTTTAAAATGGCATTGAAAACGAAAAATCGTTAAAAATCACATAGCGAATTTTGCACGCGCAGCGACGTTAGGCTACTTTTTGTCTCTTTCTGACGCGAGCGAAGCCGCGGGCAAAAGCTAGTATTCTATAATTAGATTCACAAATCGTTATCACATTAGATCCCGTATAATTGACTATTTGAATAAGTAGGTACAATACACCATTTCAGAGAACTGACTGTACGGTAAGCCCACGCCAGTCTTCAGACTGACTGATATTGACACTCTTATGTTAGTAATTTCCATGAAAAGTAGTCTATTTCTGTTCCATTTTTCAGTTCTCTCATTCATTGTAATTAGTCTCACTGTAAAGTTTTCTGTCCCGTTTTAAATTTTATTAGCTTTTTGACTGTGAAACCATTCTCTTATAGGTTATAGGTAAACGCGGGCTTGGTTTCCGCTACTCGACGTCATAAGTTTGCGCCTATTTTGCGTGATGGGTTGTGGCACTATTCCTGTCAACCCAACTCTACCAGAAAGCCTAGCAGACCCTTTATGTTGCCAACGACTTCTGGGAGACACCCCGGCGACCCGAGGTGTGCCAGGTATTCTGCCACCCCTGGGCATTCGAGAAAACCATACCCTTATTTTAAACACTGTTTCACGACTGCAAAATTCTTTAATCTCTGGTTTCTAAAACTTTGTTAACGAACCGCTGTGACACTGATACGATGCTCTGGAATTCACCCTTTTATAAAATTTGAGCCACGCTGTAACTTATAGCACAGAATATATAATAGTACAAGTACAGAAGGCTCACTCCTTTGATGTTCACAAAACGCCGCCATTCTAAATTCTTACCTACATTAACAAACGCACCGCACGCGTGCAGACGACATTGAATTCTATTGCGCCGCGCGAAGGTCGTCGCCACTGAATGGGCCGCGAACTCGCGGCCGCCGGCATGTACTTGTAGCGCGGCGAAAGGATCGCGGAGTGAGCCGCCCCTGCTTATAGCGCCTCTCTTCTTTTTTAGAGTAATTGTAAACAAACAAATGCAAGATAACAAACAAACTTATAGCGCCTCTCTTCTCAGAGATTAGAGACTACATTTTTTTAGAGTAATTGTAAACAAACAAATGCAAAACTGCGTCATAATCGCACCCAGCCACATCGGAGCCTTACAAACACCCATACTACCCATAGGGATCTGTTACGTCACGCCTCCCAATCCCCACGACGACGCCACGCTCTCGACAGTGGCACATACTACGAACGCTTTCTCGATAAAAGAGACAAGGAATTAAGGATTTGAGCATCGAAATATAAAGAAAGAAAAAAAATAACATTATAAATTAAAAACAAAACAAATGCAAGTCGCACGCAGCCACCGTGGAGCCTTGCGAACACCCATAAGGATTTGTGACGTCACGCCACCCACTCCCCATCATGACGCAACCCCGCTCTTGACATTGCCGCGAGGCACGGACGCTTTCTTTTACGTCACGGCATTGTGGCAACGAGCTGATAGCGAGATTTGTTGGCGCCTGCTTGGAATATCTTAGAGACCAATTTGGAAGGGTTGGCCGCTTAATATGGTAAATATTGTTTATGGGAGGGTAAAATTAGGAGTTTATGTTAAGAAAAATATGTTAAACAAAGCAAAAGCTTAGCAGATTTTTATAAAGAAAACTAGAAATGAAACAAGTTAATTTCGTAATGCATTTGCATTTGTTTAATTATTTATCATGATGATCAATAAACCAGCTAAAGCTGTTACTAACTCGCAATTCGCAATCAAAATCTTAAATGACGTTCCCATTTACAGTAGGCTATTTCACCACAGTGACAGTGACATTGACACTAGACAATTCTTAACAAGTAACATTATTACTTAGCGTCAATATTTCCTTGTTGAACAGCAGAGTTAACACATGATTGCCGTGAGATAGACTACCTATCCTTTTGCCATTAATACAATTAGAAGAAGACGTGTGATCTATCTCGCGGCGACATACTCTCGCGGCAATTATCTGCTACTACGGACTACATTCAATGAACGGCGATGTGCCACTGCCGGGCGACAATAAAATGGTCACTATTGTGAAGTAGACTAACAATAGAAAAACATTGCTAGTAAATAAAAGATATCATATCGCCGAAACCATAATGATAATTGGCGATAAGATAGATTACATCAGTAACAATATTTGCGCATTGCTTTTACTGGTGGATTTACATATTTCAGCTAAACCTTCCGAATACAAAAATACCGCTTACGCTTAAAATAACATTGTCCAATTTAACAAATGGAAAGTTTGTTGTTGATATTATTTTAAGGTAATATAGCACCTGTCGATTTAAATTCAACATTTTACACAAACCCTCTTCGTATATTTTTTCAGGCCACCGCTTGAAAGGTAGGTATAGAGTAAACTTTTTAATACATAAAATCTGTTTTTTTTTTCAACTGAAACGTAGTTTTTATCTAAGCGTTATTTGTCCAACCCTTTCTAAAATATCAAAACACCGAAACAGTATCGACAAAGAGCCAGTTTTCACTACAAGAGCGGAATATACTTGCTACGCGCTACGACTACGACGTAGCTTCAAATAAATTGTGTCGTAATCGTTCGGATTTGTTGTTCGCAAATGGAAAGGAAATTGTAGTACAAAATGTAGTACAAAAGGAAATGTAGTACTAATTCAGATTTTCGTCGTGATTATAATTTTAATTTTTAACATCCGACGCAAAAAGACGGGGTGTTATAAGTTTGACGTGTCTGTCTGTCTGTGTCTGTTTGTGGCATCGCAGCTCCCGAACGGATGAACCGATTTAGATTTTTTTTTTCTTTGTCTGAAAGCTGAATTAGTCGGGAGTGTTCTTAGCCATGTTTCATGAAAATCGGTGTACTATGTCGCGGTCGGGAGTTTTTTCAAAATTTTAATTTTGTGGTTAGGTTAGATTAGTTAGATTATATTTCTTTGTTTACTCACTACATACTCGTACACTAATGGACTTAATGGAACACTAAAGCAACAGAACCTCCTACACAGTAAGTTGGACCACTTTGTGCCATTTACATATTTACATGTACTTATTATTTCATTGTCAGTTTTGTACAACTTAGTTACAAGTCTACAATAGACACTGATAAGACACAGATTGCGGGAGACAAGTGATACGGGTCACTGTGAACTCTAAAACAGTTCTATGATAACAATGCTCTGGCATGTAATTCCTATCACTAAGCGAAGACACGAGTTTAGGTAGCAGCTAATAGCTATGCATCTGTATATCATGTATAAAGTTTATAATATTTACCTATCTTCTACAAGCTTAAAACCACATTTCGGACACTGGTGACCAAATATATGAAAGAGGCGCGATCCTTTCCTAGCACACATTCTAAGCACGTGTAGGTGAACGCGTACTACGCTTGTATGACTGAGATATGACAAGTCGACTGTTCGCGTTTTTGACAGGCGGTAGCTGTGAGGTAACCGAGAGTGGGTGCTGGGCGGCACTTTCAGCGGGGAACGGGAGTGGCCATACTGTACGATAGTACTCTTTATTATGCTGTGCTTTAACTCTTGCGTTGATAAAGATTCCTCTCACAGGTCGGTGGAACAGGAGTCCATCTCTTTTTTCTGACTTTATCTGAGAGACGAAAGCATACAAAGACTACAGTTCTTACTCTTTGACGGTCTTCCTTGCCATGTAGTTTACAAGCCGGTCTTGCTAGACAAGAGACACTGTAAGTAGACAGATTTCTAGCTCATTGCTCACACCCTAATTTTACCCATATCCCACAGTCTACATATTTCTACGGCATCCTAGGGAGCAAATGGAATCGTGAAATTCTTAGTACTTACCCATCAGTATCAATTGTTGTCATCTCTTTTTTCTGATTATTAGCACAGGTTACGGTCTTTTGCCAGAAAAGCCGGTCTTGCTAGACAAGAGACATTAGCAAGCTATTGGAACGCGAGTGCTCTAGTACTTACCCACAGTATCAATTGATTTTAACAGGTCACTCCAAGACGCGGTGCTCTACGCTCTCACTCCAAGATGAGAAATCTATGACAATGCTATAAGCTGTATGTAGGGAGGGGAAGAAACCTTATCTGGTTGTCAGAAGAGGTATTATTGAGTGGCGTTGTCACACTATGAAAGGTGAGGGGACAAAACACTTGCTGACAATGCGGGCGTACGATTCATTCATCGTGAACTGTATGTGTGTGTATGCGTGTAAAAATAAACCTTGATTGGCGTTACATTTTCAAGAATATTAGTGTTTTACTTTCTTTACAATCCTGTCTCGCAGCTTGAACTTTTGAGTTAATTCTAAATTGTTATTTTCAATTTTGATAATGTTAATAAAATCAAAGGTTATTTTTATGCCGATCTTCAGTTTTCACTGCATAGACGTGCGAAGAATGCAAAATGTGTTTAATTTCCAGATAAACCCGAATTCAGTTTGTGAAAGGTCGTCGTTAAAAAACCCAACCTCCGCTTTGTTGTTTCTTTTTATATTGCATTTCACACATATTATTATGATATTATGTTGATTTGCAGTTGTACACAATACAAATTTTATGGGCATATTGTTGGTGCGTTAAGGAAAATCAGACAATAACACATTTTCAGAAGACTAGTTATTTACCTACCTACTTACAGGAATAGAGCAACTGTTTATACTTAGGTATTACCAAATACTTATTAGGTACCTACCATAAACTTACTCCACATTGTCTAAAATACCTACTAAATGTTGCCTAATATATTTAAATCTAAATTGTCTTTCCGTGCTCCCATTATTAATTAGGAATTAGATACAGCTAGCATTTGCTAGAGGCGCAGTTTATTTTCACTTTATGGTAATAGTAGTGTAATTTATGCTACTAAGTATCACAGGATGTCGAGTGCAAATTCGTATCTATCGTAACTTTGAGGTTATCATAAGGGAGATAAACTGACCAAAATACTTAATTGATTGTTGCTCGTAGTATCTTCGAGTTTCCCGGGACTTGGACCGCGTTTGATCATGCTCACCCCACTTTAGTATTCAACCAATACATATATTCCGGGATAAAACGTACCCATACCCATTCTATGTCTTTTTCTACTTGTGATACCTAAAATTTCATCGAAATACATACAAATACAATCGTTTTCACGTGAAAGAGGAAGATAATACATGTTAAGGATAACATTGATCAAAATGCATAATATTTTTAAGGAAAAATTAGTAGGCATTCGAGTTGACCTACCACGACAATCATCGGTAACATGCTAACAGCACTATCATTGTAAAATGTGGACGTCAATTACAATTATACCTACTTTAATAAAGAATATCCATACTAATATTATAAATGGGAAAGTGTGTTTTTTTTTATGGGATAGGAGGCAAACGAGCAGACAGGTCGCCTGATGGTAAGCGATCACCGCCGCCCATGGACACCCGAAACACCAGATATGTTGGAGGTGCGTTGCCGGCCTTTAAGATGGGTGTACGTTCTTTTCTTGAAGATTTGAAGGTCGTATCGGTCCGGAAATACCGCAGGCGACAATTCATTCCACAGTTTAGCTGTGCGGGGCAAGAAGTTTCTGGAGAAACGCACAGTTGAGGACTGCCAGCCATCTAAAGTGTCTGTTTGTTTGTCCTTCTTTCACTGCGAAACGGAGAGACGAATTGGCGTGATTTATTAAGTGGAGATAGTTGAAGGGATGGAGAGTGACAGGCAAGTCTTTGCCTCTTTCTAACCCATGTTCGAATTCAACGCGAGCGCTAAAAAGCTAGTATTATAATGAACGTGAAATTTAGTCCCATCTTTCAATTTGACACCTGCCAATCCTGACATCTGTCAAATAACTAATATGTCACATATCCATGCCAGTCACACAAATGTGTCACTTAAACATACGAAATAAACGAAGTCAAACAAATGGGTAAAACCAAATTAAAACTAGTAACAAAAACAAAACAACTTCCTATTTCCTCATTCTAAAGCCATCAAACGAAGTAAAAACAAACAGTTCAGTTTTATTGTGTCGTTACTTTAAGTTTGTTTGACAACTGAAGTTTTAGTTACCCTAGAAGTAAATAAAACCGGCCAAGAGCGTGTCGGGCCACGCTCATTGTAGGGTTCCATAGTTTTCCGTATTTTTCTCAAAAACTACTGAACCTATCAAGTTCAAAAAAAAAAGTTTTCCTAGAAAGTCTTTATAAAGTTCTACTTTTGTGATTTTTTTTATATTTTTTAAACATATAGTTCAAAGTTAGAGGGGTTTTTTTTTTCCTTTAGGAGCGATTATTTCCGAAAATATTAATATTATCCAGCAATATATCACACGTTGGTACCCTAACAAAACATTTTTTCCACTTTTTATTTTACCACTTTGTCGGCGTGATTGATATACATATTGGTACCAAATTTCAGCTTTCTAGTGCTAACGGTCACTGAGATTATCCGCGGACGGACGGACGGACAGATAGACATGGCGAAACTATAAGGGTTCCTAGTTGACAACGGAACCCTAAAAAAGTTTAGACATCATGAATGTTATTGAAGACGATCGATACGTAAATAAACAATCGGTGCCTTTGTTTCCTATACTCACAAGCTCCAGCTTTGACGATATTAAATCGCGTTTGAAGTATACAATTTCTGTATTGAGGTTGTGCAAAGAGTAGGTACAGTACCGGCCAATAATGCTGCTGGGTGGCGCTAGATGCGGCAGGCAGGGCTGACAGCTGATGTGGTCGCGTTCAATGCAATGTAATTGATAATGTTTTATTTGTGTTCTGTTATGTTTTCCTTTTTTTTTCCGTTTTGTGATTTGTGTATTCTTGCTTTTTTTATGTAAATAGTTTTATTTTTTCTGTCTCTTTTCGTCATTTTCTTTTTATTGTTGTGTGTTTGTTATCTGTCGTGGCATCACCGAATGGGCCCTACGGAAGACCAGCGCTGGCTTCCAGCTAGCATTATGCTGAGTTGGGTCCATTTCGTGATGCGCACTTACTTAATGTTCTGGCCCCGTAGCCGAATGGCATTTCTCCGACGCCAAACGAAAGCGATACGCCGCTGGCTCTGTCGCGCCAATACGCAAGCGCGATAGAGATAGATATCTACTAGCGCTTCGTTTCGTGAGCGTTTCGTGAGCGATTGTGCCATTCGGCTAGCCACCCTGTTCTCTGTTTTTTGTCCTATTCTTGTGTGTACATGTACGTACGTGTTTGTGAGCGTCATGAATAAATGTCTTTTATCTTATCTTTTTATCTTAATATCTAAACTGTACATTTCGCAGTCAGGCATAACAAATTTTAATTATTATTTCTATCTACTAGTTGTCAAAGCGAACTGTAGGCCCTCATGAGCCGTTGCGAATGCCGGGATGACGCAAGGAGGATGGAGGGTGGATATAGCCGCACATCTCTTTTTGTTTAGCAGTTACAAACTCATAGTTACTTCTCAAGCGTCATTTGATCCGCTACTTTGGATGGTAGGCACACATCTCTTTTCGTTTAGCAGTTACATACTGGTAGTTACTTCTGCATTGTTTGATGCGCTACTTTAGATGCTGGCTCTACAATCCTAAGCGTAGTCTATTAATACCAAAGATCCAGATTCCATTTCATTCAGCGATAATCGACAAAAGGTCGCCGCGACATGCGACATTCGACCCCACTAAATATCTCGCGATATGGGTCACGCTGGACAAACGTACCGAAATGAATACAAGTTTGAACTTTATGCAAATGCTGTAACGTTCAATATTTATTAAATTGTTTGCATACTTATTGAGAATGCGTGCTTACGAAGACTTTGGTATACGAATGTTCGGAAAAACCAAAGACAATTTTCCCAAGAGAACGTGAAGCGTCTCCTTTCAAAGATCTGCTTTCGTGTATGTAATCCCACGGTTCTACTGGCATGGCATCACACAGGTTAACAGTTCCATTCCATGTGCTCTGTCTACCCCCTTTAGGAACACAGGCGTGATTCTATTTAAGTAATTTTATGAGTTGAAAATATTCTTACAATTTTAAACAATAACGTAACACGTAGAGGAATGCAAGCTCTCACGTCTGCGTAAACGTAACAAACTTCGTTTATTTACGAGTAGCTTTGCAGAGCTATTTCGGATATATTTACGAAGTTTGGGAACATTCCGCGTGTTTCGGAGTCTGGAGTATATTACGTTTAAGACGTTTTAAGTTTATTGGTGTGTGAGAGTATAATTTGATTATCTTTTGACGAATATTCACTGAATAGTTTTACGCATTCCACTTGAAACTCAAAATTTAATTGCCTTCGTGTATCAGACGTATCTGTATAGATTGCCGTGGGCAATTGGTAATGGACCGCAACAGTCTGTATTATGTTACCTTTAAACGCGCAATTCTTGTATATTTATTTATTTATACATACCGGCGGCGAGCTCTAACGATTTCGCTGAAATTTGTCACGTGGGGTGGGGGTTTTGTTTGGGGATAAAAAATCAATCTAGCCTACGAACGCTTAGTCTTAGGGCCCGGAAAAACAAATTCGAATTTCCATGCGTTTTTCTTTCGTATTATTAAACGCATGCGATATATCATTGTATCTTATAATTATCATTTAAATACACGATTATAATAAATATAACTCTGAGCGAAGCTCGATCGCCCTCGCCCAGTTACGAATTATCTAAAACAAGCACAGTCCTTATTTTTCATGGCTAGAAAAATTGAGTAAGATTTTTTTTTCATATTTTTTTATTAAATAGTAAAATTGTCACATTTTCCCATAAGCGCGCACGGCACCGCGCAGGCGCAGCCACGAGTAGCACGTGCAGCGCAGGCGCAGTCACATTCCCACGCACGCGCAATTGATAGATAGCGCGCGTCCGGTTCTACTAGCACTACGAGCAATCTCGCTGAGATTACCGTAAGGGGGCAGCATGTAGATAATTAGAGTTGACTACTTACAAGAATATACTACTTAAACATTAACCCCCTTATTCATAAACGTACTCTAAAGTTATCAAGCCGATAAAGTTCGTTTGTCCCTTTCCGACGTATTGGTGTGAGAAAAGGACAAACGAACTTTATCGGCTTGATAACTTTAGAGTACGTTTATGAATAAGAGGGTAAATAAATATCATATAGAAAGAAAAAGTGAACAAGGCCTCCAAGTGTTCCAATACAATTTAATTAGTTCTTAGAATACACTTCTTGTAACGTACCCCATGTTGTGATGCCATATGCCACCTGCCTTTAATACCATGCGGCAATAGATCTAGCAGAACGGTGTTCTGAGTTTGTCAAAAGAAAACAGAGGTAAGATTATGCACTTTGCAAGAATCAATTGATAGACGGCGCTCGCCCGGCGCAACACAATCGGGCTTTAAAACAAACAGGTACAGAGGTGACTATGTACTACCTATTCTTTATTTCATGTGTATTTTTTGGAAGAAAGAATTTCGTAATCTGTAATTTATACCATCTTCTTGTATGGAAGGCTGGAAGCCCATACTGTGATGGCATACGCCAAAAGTGGGCAGTATTTTTTTTTAATTATTATTTTATTACAGAAAACACATAACACAAATTACGATTTAAATCTTCGCCAAACTGCACAGCAGTTGTTGGCGAAAAGAGACACTCTTTTTACATATTTTAATTAACTTAGGTATAGCTATTGTTAGTAACATTTTGATTTTAATTATGCTATGTTAGTATGTGGCCTTAATGACTAAACTATTTTAAAGATAGTACACGAACTCCTACACACAGACGTTTGCTGGTCAGTACCTACTATGAGTAGAGTAGTAGACCGAGGTAAAAGAAACAGCGGCTATTGACAGAATTAGCAGGTCAAAGGGTGTCCGAAACTGTGCAGTTCTGAATAACACTACTCTGCTACGCCCCCCACTAAGGTCAAACATGGGCTTGAATGGTCGGACATTACAGAAAATGTCCTCTTTTTCACAATGTTTAACCGAAAAGAAACATTTCCTACACAAATATACTAAGCAAAAAGATCCTATTTTTCATATAAAACCAACCATTTCCCTCGAAACGAGTTCAGCCACAATTACAACGGACCATGTCCGGCCATTATACATGAAACATACGTACAAACAGACAGCGTATAATAAAACCAGCGAAATGACGCAGTTTCAGTCTCTGAAGCTTTTAAATGTTCCGTTTTTATTTTTCGCGACGGGTCACCTCGACCTCAACCCGTCAGTTTAAAACTTTACAATTTTTCTTTACCACAGCTAAAATATTGGGAGCAGTATTTTATTAAATACTAGCACGCCCAGAAATGTCACTTTACTCTATCCTGAATACTTCTGTCACACTTTATTATTTACTTTAAGTTTAAATTACAGTAATAGTATATACTCGTACTGAAGTCCTAGCTCCGTGTCCACATTGCCGTACTTACTCGAAACGTCATAGGCAATTTAAAAGCTTAATTATACGCGATTAAGTCCCGTTAAAGTAAAAATGGGAGTTTAAATCAGTGATTCGTCAACAAGTCTAACTTTACTGAAGAATAAGAGTTTTGAATGATTCACGGTTATTTTCATTAGACTTATATTGACCGGGATATGAATATATTGTGAATGCGACCAGTGGTAACGCTGAAAGTGAACGCAGCCGACGCGAGCGAAGGAGGGTAGATCGCGCGCTGTCTATGCAACTTTAACTTCCACCCGCTTTCGTCAGTTTTCCGTGATCATGATTCATACAACTGCGTCGAAATATCGGGAGCTCGACAAAAATCAAAAAGGTAATCACGGTCTATATCCCGGTCAATATAAGTTTACTGAAGAATTTTTAACTACACCTAAAACTTTTTGCAACACTCCGTCTAGATATTAATAATTAAAGACTCTAAAATTAATTTTAATAAGTTAATTCTAAACTTGATTAGACCCGTGTCTAATAAAGTTAGAAATTCTCGGTCAGGTGACAATTGGCATTGACAACTATCTCCGATCCGACAGACGTCAGCGATGGCGGAACAACTTGGAATCCTTTTTCAGACTTGATTAGACTCAAAACTGGGACGAGGGGGAGAAAAGGGGAGGCTTTTGCCAGGTAGTGGGACAGTTTACAGTAGCAGGAAAAGAAAAAAGAAGAAATTTATTCAGAAAACGCTTAAATTTAGGAATTACATAGCAGTACGACAAATTTATTGTTAAGCGTCACTGAAAGGGTCTCCACTCAGCTTAATGTCAAGATACCACTTAAGGATCTCGACGCTGGTCTTCCGTGGAAACCCTTCCGAAGAAGCCCTGTAACGGGTCGTGGATATCGAAGGGGGAGTCCTTTGCCCAGCAGTGAGCCGATATAGCGGGCTAATTAAATAAAAACTGGGACACAATAGGTCTCCTCAATACTGCAGCCAGCCATTCAATACAATACAACTATCCAGACGACTAATAGCTAAACAAATTATACGAAGCAAAGGAATGTACTAAATGGAAATGAAAATAAGGCGAACATTACAGGTGTAGAGCAAACAGATAAGATTGAAAACATTGCCCAGGCATATTTTCGTATGAATGTAAACATTACGTTTACATTAACACAAAACATTATAGGAAGACGTGTAATTACAGTAAAGGAAAGGAGAAGATTTTTTCAATTATTCAATAAAAGAGCGTACATCGATCTTAAAAGCCATGCACTCCTCAAACCCTTTTGGTTTTTTGGGCATCAAAATGTATCAATGTATTTGGTACGTTTGTTTAATATCAGTGTTTTCTGTGTTTTTGCGGAAATGCGTGTGGGTTTATCACAATAGTTTTAATCTAAAGGTTAAAAGGCAGCAGCAACAGTTCTCCGACACTGACATTGCTGGCACTGGCTATACTTTTTATGCTGGAAATCCTTATACGTTCCACCAGTCAAAATCACAGTAAGAACATTCAAAACAGTACATTTTGCAGCTAGGATTACAAATTTACGAACGTCGGCCACTCGGCCGTGAGAGATGGGAATTCCAGGTTTTTTTCAGCCTCAGACAAAGCAAGACAACTGTTTTTTTTACATCTTTAAGTCACTGACTGTATCGCCTCAGATCAGTATGAATCAGATCTCTTAAAACAAACAATTTGTTAAATATTTCATGCATGATCTTTAAGCATATCGCTGGTGTAATTTCACGTAACTAACAATACAAATTCACTTTATTGCACAACCTTAGAAATGTACATAGGAACACACACATTACAATAAATTTTATTACAGAGGTGAACAACAGGGAGATTTAGCTATGTTTTGATGATAATAATAGTAAAAAGATACCTCAATGTAAAACTTTTGAATAAACACTCTCTTGTTCCAACCAGGTTCAAATATCAAAACTACTTTTTATAGCGTTTAGTTATTTATTGACCATTAAATTTCTGCATAATCCAAACAGGATTTAGAACTTTCGAAATAGCACCGCCATTTCCAAACGGATGTTCGATAGCGTTGTCTTTGTGTCGGTATTCTAATCAATTTGGCGATTGAGAGAGCTGCATTGAAATTTCCAATGTATTAAAAACCACTCAAGGTTCATTTTTAGATACAGTTGTTGATAGAATTGGTAGGAAGCGTGTATTTTTCTCTTGCCATGACCGATTGCCTCCGTCCGCTTCATAAAGACCTATTACCTCCCTCTATTTTGTTTTATTCTGAACTTTATAGCTTGCCTTTTAAGGGTAACATTTTCGTAAAGGTTTTATTTCGGGATTTCACAAATTTGGACGTATGGGTCAACGACTTTGCGAGGCAAAGCCTTGTTAGTGAAGCTTGGTTGTAAAGACCCTTAGGCTAGAAATATTGCTGGGTACAACCGCAGCGTAAAAACTTTAGCTATTTATTATGTACCTACCGACGCTTTAACTAACGGACAGAATAAAGTAAGATTAAAGGCCAGTTGCATCAACCGCATTTGACAGACACATCATCGTCACGCGGCAGATGTGTATGGAACTTCCCATACAATAAAATTTAACGAACGCTTTAACGGTGACGGACGGTTTGATGCAACCGGCCCTTAGAATTTCAAACATACTCGTACTTGTGTTTTCTCTTTTAGTTTTACCAATTCTGGTTTTTGCATCGTGTTGATATAAACATATTTTAACATTTTTGCACTTGAGATTAGATGAAGTATGAACATTTCGTAGCGGTGATGAGATATGATATGTTAAGGCTCTCTCTTTAGAGCTTACTGCTATATCTTTAACAGTAAGGTATACCAATTATCAGTTCACGTGTGTACGTTACAGTACTGAGATTCAACAAGTTATAATTAGTAAGTCCAGTAAATAGACTCCAACGTAACGGTGCTGCAATGCAAGACGTAAACACCGAATTCCATTCTTCCATCATTAAAACAGCGAACGAGGCTGTAAAGTTTCTCACAAACATTTGATTTACTACGGTACGGTACAGGTCATTTTTGCTTATGGGAATCCCCAAACCTGTCGAGGCGAAATCGGATTTTGTACCAAAAGTAGTGGAAGTTGCACGGGACTTCATAGAAGATTCAACTCTTTGTATAAAATAATGTAGCTTTATTGACATCGATACAATGTCCAAAATAAGAGAGGATGCGTCACAATGGTAATCGCTGTACCATTATCATCATTAAATTAAATACATGAGACTTTAATTCCTTATTTCATGTCCCGTACCGCCGACACGTATATCGCAGCAAAAAAATGATTTAAACATTTATTTCTTCTGAACAGCCGACTTCCTTATCAGGCCAGTCGCAATTTGAGGTCACGAATTCACGATTCGCGTTGCGACGGCCTTATTTGTACGTACGACGCTTTCTTACCCAGGTTCTTGCACAGTCGTCGCCGTGATCGTAATATGATGATATGGTAGGCATATTTTACACACGGGTAACTTGTATATGGAGTACAAAACGAGTTAAAACCTCCATGGTTACTTTTATTTAAAAGAAACTTGTTAGAAAATCCATACGTAAAATCTTCAAGACAATACGACGGTTTAGGCCCAGTTCTACAGATTTGTATTACAGATTTCTATCTCTACAGACTCCCAATTCTACATAATTTAAATTTTACAGAATCTTGATTCTACATATTCACAATTCTACAGATTCCCAATTTTACATAATTTAAATTTTACAGAATCTTGATTCTACACATTCACAATTGTACATAATTGGTATTCTACAAAATTTCAATTCAACATATTCGTGATTATACAGACTCCCATTTCCTCAAACTCCCAATTCTACAGATTCCCAGTCCAACAGATTTCCAGTCCTACAGATTCCCAATTCTACAGATTATAACTATTAGTACGGCCATATTTGAAAATATGTATACTATTTTCAATTTTACTCTAATACATATATTTATACAATATTATTAAATATTATAATAGCACCATAAAAATATGATATGTTATTTGAGTATGTTGTATCAAATTAGATAAAAACTATTTCTTTAGATGAATACAATTACTGGCTGTCATTTTGAAGGATGCTAATCTGTAGAGTTTAAAAATTTAACCAAAGTTTTTCATCTGACTACAAAGAAAGCGGCTCTGTTTTATAATAGATAATAAATAAACTAAAAAATCTGTGCATTTAGGAATTTGTATAATTGGGAAACTGTAGAGATAAGAAACTGTGGAATAAAGAATTTGTAGAATTGGGAACCTGTGTAATTGGTTATCTGTTAAATTGGGAATCCGTATTATATCTGTATAAGTCTCTTAAATTCTGTGTAATTTGTTATCTGTTGAATTGGGAATCTGTATAATTGGTTGTCTCTTAAATTGGGAACCTGTGTAATTTGTTATCTGTTGAATTGGGAATCTGTATAATTGGTTATCTGTTAAATTGGGACTCTGTAGATTAGAGAATCTGTAGGATTGGGAATATGTAGTCATGGGCCTAAACCAAATACGACTTGTAATGTTTGCCTTTCGGTCTTACGCCTGCACCGTAACAAAGCTTTTAAACGTAATTCGTGTGCAAAGAAACAAAGTAACTTCATTTCATGACGCAGCTTCGCAATATTAGCCTTGGCCTCCGACACGAGAGCACGCTTGTTATCTCGATCCTGCGCTATCTTCCATCAGACTTGGACACAGATGTTTGTGGAATTTTTTGAAAAGTGAATAAATAAAAATTATAAGGCATTCTTTCTTACACCGATTGACTGAACCCGTGCGGCTCAAGCTCAAGAAGGCTTGTGTTGTGGGTACTCAAACAACAATATACATAATATACAAAACAAATACTTATATGTACATTGTAGAAAACATCCATGACTCAGGAACAAATATCTGTGCTCATCACACAAATAAATGCCCTTAGCAGGATGCAGGATGGGTCACTACCGACTAGACCAGAGCGGTCGTCAAATATATTTAGAGTTTGGACAAAGAAATTTGGAACTCCATACAAAAATAAGATTTTATATGTATGTGCAAAATTCGCAATATTGTTGACTCATAATAGTATTTAATAGGGTCAGTACTATCCGTGCGAACACGTTATACGTGCATGTTTACTAACAAGTTATATCACGTGCCCCGCCACATCGTATCAACAGCTGTAATGTAAATCCAACCGACAATATTTACATAAGTGTAAGTCCAGTTTAACCATTCTACAGTATTGTATCTAGGTGTAACACATTGCTGGGTCAGGTTACCCTGGTTCCGTTCTTGTGAGTGAATGGTTAGTGAATGACTGAGACCGGTTGAGTGAGGCTTGAACGACCGGTCCTACCGTGCGAAGATAGGCAGGTTTATGCATGGCTCGTCCTGCCATTATACTCAATTTGGGAACAGTCATGTAATAACAGACGATTAATCGCTGGTTTTTGCGTGTCTTCTGTAAAGGGAACTATAAAACATTATTTGTTTTAGAAACTTGTGGTGTTTGACTGACGAAAAACTATGTCGAACTGTCACATCAAATTATTTTGGATTTAATAACATTTTTTATTATCTTGCAGATTCAGACAAATATTTTTGTTTCTAGCAAAATACGCCTTTTATATATTCTTTTGCACTATAAGCGCATAACTTAAGGTATGTAGCAGCATAATCAATATCATAGAAATGTTCTTGCCAATTTCTTGTCAAAAACTTTAACTATACCAAAATGTCAACATTTTCAAAATTAAGACCATAATTTTCGAAATTTGTACATGACTTATATTTATTTTAAAATAAAAAAATGCTTGGACAAGAAGTTTTGTCTCAAGTCTCACCCGAGTGACCCCAGGTAGAAAATTCCCACTTTTAAATGTAATCTAAGCCTAGTGCTGGCATCGATTGCAGACGTTTCTACTTATCAATAAGTTAAATTTTCTACGTCACATCAGTAGTCAAAATACTGTCCCAATTTTGAAATATCTTGACTGCGACTCGAGTGACGGCTGACGATTTCCACGCCGTTTACGGGCAGTGAAATTGTCGTTGGTTTATGGTTCATTTAGCCGGGTTAGGTTCCGCTGCGCAATCCAGACGATTGTCTATGGATTATTGTTCGCCAATAGGGTCAAGGGATTAGAAACCTGATTATGTTTATAATAATCGTGCAATTGAGTTGAATAATTTGAATTAGATAATATAATTATAAAATAATAAGTACGGAGCACAAGGATAAATTATGAAGCTTTAGGCATGAAACTTTAACCCTTAAATGCAGTGATGTATATATGCGTCATCTATTTTTGACTCTATTGACAGCATGTCAAAATTCAAATTTGAATAAATATTTGTCAAGGTCATGCATTTAAGTCGGAATGGGACAAACAAACTTTATCGGCTTGATAACTTTAGTGAACATTTATAAGGGGGATAATGTGTTGGTTTAGTTGATTGGTTGTCACTTTTTTTCGCATTTCTCGCCTTTTTTTTAAACGTAAATGACCACATAGAAGATGTAATAAAAAAATATGAATTAATGATAGTCGGGAAAAAATATGGGTGTACAAAAGTTGCTCAAAATAATTGACGGTACAAATATTTTAAGTTACAATTACATATTCATATGTTATAGTAGTAGCAAAACACCTCGCACGGCCATGGTCACGCGCAGGTTTCGTCACATCACATTCATGTTTACAAATCTACGTGAATTCGACTTTGGTTTACCTTCGCTGGTAGTGGCTGCCTGTTGGTGGGTACCGTCTGCAGCAGAGGTAATTTACCGTGAGAGGTCCGAAATTTTCTGCATACAATATACACTTATACAGCCGTATTGAATCTTCATTGAGATTTTAGATTTTTCGTTAGGCTATAGTTTGGTTCCTCTTAGAGTGCCCAGTGTTTAGTTTCAATTTGACGTGTCCTTTATGGGACACCCTGTATCTACGTCTGTTGTTTAGGACTTAGAACCTTAGGATTCAGGACTTCCCCTATCACCTTAGAGATTTTTTCAGGCCTGGGTCTAGTGTGTCAGAATTGCTGTAGGACTTGGCGAGTGTCAAACTAATTAGTACTATTACTATTAGGGAACGTTTTGCTGTAGCCAACAGGTCCAACAGGATCCGAAATGTTTTGATATACGCGCTCTATTATAGTACTTTACGCTCTGCATCCGATTTATTTCCATCAATCTTCGGATCTAGTGCGTATATTGCCATACAAATAGTTCTACGGCTCAGACGAAGGATACTATAGACTTGACGCAAGCGTACACCCGTAAGGGACAGATATAGAATAATGGAGCGAATTTAAGAATCACTTTAAAAATGGCTGACAGTTTACCATAAACAACCTACGTAATTTGGGCGGATAATAAGCTTGACAAGCCACGTCCTTATTGTTTGCCACAAACTCGTTTGTGGCAACGGCGGAAAAGTGAATCTATGACAAAGACAAAAAATAACATTTTGCTCTCTGTCACTCTTATTATAATTTGTATGTGACCATCTCGTTCGGTAGTGGTATTATTATTTGGCTGTCTAGTCTATAGTATCCTTTGTTTAAGTTCTACGGTCATGACCAATCTGTTTTTCACGGCTTCGGATTGGATTCGGATCGGACGCAGTGCGAAACCGCTCTTAGGATGTCGGAGAAAACCCCGTTTAGGAAATGTCGTAATTACATTATATTAGGGCGATTCCTTTTTTATGGAAACCCGTATGATAATAACGTGTGTCGTTTAGAAAATTGCGACATATTAGCGACCTACTTTTTTGCTCTCAGTACCTGTTGTGTTGACATATCATCGGTAGAAAGGTTAGAGAAAAGGCCACTGTCACATTTATGCGACACGAGAGCCGAGGATGTATTTTTAAAATGCAGCATTTCTAAATTTGAATATAAAAGGATATGCTGATACAACAGTAGGTAAAGTTGCAATCAATATAAATAAAGAAGTGTACTCGTATAAAGTAGTGTATCTGTATCACAAACATTTGTAACATGCTACGTTCGCAGAAATTGTCCAAATTTCGACGTGGCGACTATAACTATGGACTGTAATTGTCTGAAAATAAACGATTTTTATTTTATTTTTATTTTATTTTATTATTTATAAAGCCTCCGCCACACATGAGCGTTTTAGGGAGCGTGCCGCCAGCGCCTGCGTCCCGTCCCGCTCACGCCGCGCTCTCAAAAAGCTCATGTGTGGTGGAGGTTTAATCGTGTTATTCATTTGCATCGTATACGAATTATGAATAAATGCAATGGGAATTAGCAAGGAAGGAAAACCAAGGAAAGGGTATATGCGCTGTGTGTGAAACTAAACGCAAATGAATGATGAGATGGCGGACGATAGAGATCTAACTATACCTAACCAATACCTTCACTCACCCATCCCCCATTTACTGCCAGGGGTCGTAATTTTGTATGACTGCGATCAGCGAATAATGATGATAATTGTGTTCTGACAACATAATTATAGTGTCAGGAAAAGACGCATGGAATGTCATTGAAAAAAGTCAATGTTTTCTTACGTGTAGATAAACTACTTGTTTAACTGTGGTAACACGTGACTTGGCCTAATATAGCATGCTTGCTTGGACCAAGGATGCCGACTTTCAAGTGAAATTATTGCAATTCGATGTACTGAATATTAAGCAGGTTTTTTGCAAATGTACGTTAATAATGGTTCTAAAGTTGGTTCAAATTTGGGCAATTCCACGTAACTGTAATGTAAGTGACCACTTCATTGCATGTTTTTTTTATTTATGATGCAAATTGAAATCTTAATTTATCTCTAGATAAGCCTACTTTTAATCCTTAGATATATTTAAATTAGCACCATGAATAAAAAAACATGCAAATAATTGGTCACTTACATTACTCTGTTACATGGAATTACCCCATTACTGTATACTTGTGTAGTCTATCTATTGTTTTATAATAGGTATTTAAAGAATGTAATGCACGAATAGAATAATATAATTATGGAAATTATAAAATGGAATCTCCTTTGTTAAAAGACTCCATCACATACAAGGCATTTTTAGTTAAATTCTTTTAAGATCTGAAGTGTTGAAATCTAGTTAGCTAGTTAGGTTCTGTTTATGACAGGGTTCGAAATTATCACGATAATTACGCTTCGTGATAATCATCCGATAATTATCACGTGTATAGGAAATTTACTTGTTACATTTTTTCATACGAAAAAAGGAATAATATTTTTTGCCAACTGGCATTTAAGCCAACTAAGATCCTCCGTTTTGTTTGTTATTATCAATCGATAATTATCCTCCTTTTATTATCACGATAAGATAACTATCGTTGATAATTATCCTTTCGAACCCTTTGAGTAATTATGTTAACTAGAGAGGGCACCTCAACTTGATTTTGTGTAACAACACTTAGAGCTGATCAGCACAAACGCGCTTAGTCTGTGCCGAACGGCTGTGGTAGATTGACGTATCGCAATGAAAATATTTCGTCTAAATAATGCCGTCATGTGTAGTGAGGTACTGTACAAACATGTATCAATATAAACTCATGTCGAAGCGCCATGTTGCGGCGGCCATGTTTCGTTGAAACCAAAGAGTAAAAAATGCAACAAAAGCAGACGTGACAATATCGCAAGTTAGTTCAAGTTTCCTATCATACATTAAATTATATACATTTATCGACGCAAAAAAGGTTATTTAATTATTATTGTCAGAATTGCACAGTTTTCCGACATGTCGGTCTATAACAGATTCTCAATACGCGTGTCGAATTTCATGTGAGTATGTAAATATAAGTGCAGTACCTAACATGCCTGAATGAATTTGGGTAAGTAGACGGTCAAGCAAATTATGAGAGTATAAAAACGCGCGAAATTCAAATTTTCTATGGGACGATAAACCCGCGCCCATACATACATGGATGTAGATAAAGTTATGTGTGCGACTATACATAATTAGGCATTAAAACACTCATGTTATCTTATTAACACAACAAAAACAACACTCATGTTTTAATGCCTACCATTATGCTTACGGAAGCAGGCCATTGAACCCCGCCCCCTGGTTTATGAAACCCAGACATATTTTATCACAAATATGAAAACAAAAAGTTATAAATACATAAAATAAAATGTAGCATTCTGTACATTACATACCTATAATAACATTATACAGTAATAAAGTTATCAATTTCATAATGATGTATTGTTTTGTCTTTCTCACTATATTATGTCATGCAATTAAACTGTAATATTTTATGAAGTGTTTTCCTGCATATTTTCTTTCTGTCATGTCTATTTGTACACAGCTTAATCATGTTACTTATATAATATGTGTTGTATGGTCACAGAATACATATTAGTTGGTATGGTGACTGGCTGACAGTCCGATGGTATAAAGTTGACAGTGAAAAACTATTGGTATCAACAATGATGATGTAAAGATAACACTGTCATAATTATGGAAATACAAGCCGCATACTTATTGTTTCATTGGCATAATTCCGAGATCTTTAAATAGTTGTCCTTTGCTGAAACAATGATGAATACTTTAAAGAGATCATTGACTGCGACTCTTATTGTCTTGTTAATTAACACATATTAAACTACTGGTTGTACATACATACATAGAATCACGCCTGTATCCCATAAAGGGGAGGGCAAAGCATATGAAACCAGGTAACTCAAGTTTTAGCACCACTCTCGGATTAAATAAATAAGGGTTTGCAAAAACTGTTAAACCCTTTATAGGGCACTGGTCTCAAAAAAAGTATATATTTTTGTATTTATTTCCTGTACAGAATTTTTAGGACTACAGGATGGCAATGAGGTTTGAAATCACGATTTTTTTGAGTCCTGACTGTTAAAGGGTCAATCCTCTATTAAATGGGACTTCTGGTTAGAAAGCCATCTTAGCGGTATCATGTCGTGAATAATTTCTCCTTCTTTTGCTCATTAATGTTGTTTAAAGTGTAATAACGATAGATTATTATGCAGTAAACTAATGTTATAGTGAGAAGCTGATGAAGAGTTAATCTCGAAAAGCGTTAAGCCACTTTTTTGTCGTCAATGGCCGATAGTCCACGTGCCCTTGTAAAATATAGCTACAAGTGCCAACTACTGTACACTGTCGTACTTACCATACCAAAATCAATAACAATTAGCTTATTATATCACCTTGATACTGGCAAAATAGTCCCACCAATGGACTGAGGCCATTTAATTTTAAAAACTTAACTCTATTAAATGGCTACAGTTTATAAATGTGTTTCTTTAACCTTTTATATGGCACTAGTCTCGAAAGACCCTGCAAGATTCATTTTTCGTATTTTCGTCTTACACAGAAACTTTAGCAATCCAGTATGGCGATCAGGCTTGAATTCATGAATATTTTGAGACTTGTCCGTTAAAGGGTTAAGTATTGTAAGCATTTATTTTGCTTATCCGTTTTCCAACCGAAGAAATTGAGGTTTGCTGAATAAATTTTGAATTTTAATGACATATGTTAAAATTGACAATTATATGCTAACAACCCGCTAATAGATAAATAAAGGAAATAATAATCCGTTTATTGCAGACAACATATGGTCCAATTAAAATAACAGTACAATTAAAATAAATAAATCACAGTTCAAAATAAAAAATACATAATTTACCAGTAATTTCAAAAATTAAAATTATATTTGCGATAATACTGACATTTTTTTTCTGTTTATATTATAGCATTTTAAAAAACAACCAACCTCAACAACCTCATGATTGTATCAGCTCTGTGTAAAGGGATAGCCACCCCTACTGTTAATACCTACTTGATAAGATAACTATTTCTGGGCTTGAAAGATCTCAATTCAGTATTTGTACAAATTCTCAAATTACTGGTTTGTAAATTATAAAGGTAAAGAATGTGGTCAAGGGCATCTGATTAAAACTATCTACTTCACTGCCTTTAACTTGCCGTACAGGCTTGATTTGCATATAATTTGTGTGTTACAACTTTTTATACAATTTACTGCCTATAAAACAGGTTTCCTGTGTTATGATAAAATACTTGTAGCTTAGTGAATATTTGTATTTACTTACTATAGCCGTGTCATTTATTCAATATGCAACCTTTAGCTAGATTTATTTTCTCATACCAAATAGACCCTAGAACTTCAGTAATATAATTACAGCTCTGTTTAACAACAATTTGTTTGTGTATATGATTAATTGATTATGATAAAAGATGATGTGTCAAAACAACACGGTTTCCTGCATTTTGTGTACTTATTTCCTTTCATATATTCCAACTAACATAATACTTAAGGTTTAACTAATGGTTTCAAGGATTTCAAATAAGAAAATAGACTCATCTATGCTACAACAATGTTCTACCTGTTATAAGATTCTCAAGTAGATAACTCTATGAACATTTGCTTTGTTATTTAAATACACAAGTCGTGTATTCTGTGTTAACAATTGAAGTATATTATAAGATACATATAGTTACAATAGATCAAGACTACTTACAGCCATCACCATTTCGAACGGGAACTTGTGAACCCTCACGGGAGACACGAATTCCTGCACCATGTTTACGTTTTCTTGATAATTCGTTCAACAAATAACATACATTAGTCGAGTCCAGTTTACACAATCATGCTGTAAACAGTACGATTTATGAAAACACTCGTGCGTTACAGAACTCCTTTCACTCCCGACATCGCATAACAAAATAAACGAGCGTCAAGCGCAGCGGACGCGACGAACTCGAGACCGAAACAAGAATGGCTGGTCGGGTTTCATGAACTTGAAAATTCTATCGAAACAATTTGATTTGAAGTGTACCGCAGTGAAAATAGCCGCAGTTGAGAAATTGACAATTTGACATCCAATCTTTAGTGTTGCCCGTACAAATATTTGAGCTTTGTTTTTAATACCTATTGAGTACTTAAAGTTTTGCCAATAATCGTCATCACTCGATATTTTTATTTTCACTTAATGTGCACACTACTGTTGTCTCAGATAAACGAACACTAAGAGTTTGCTGTTTCATTTCTACTCAGTTTTGCTAGGCTAAACAAGGTTCTTATCTCTGTTGGAAAGTTAAGGGGATTCGGAGCTAACCAGACTATCTTTACCACTAGGCACTGCACAAATTGCCCATAAGTGAGAGCGAGAACATATATATCTTAAGTTACTTTGGTGCGGTGCGGTCAGCCTCATCCCATGAAGTCTTAAAGTTAAGGAAGTACTATTTTACACCATCACCATTATTCTTGTTCAGCCCGTTAGCTCTCTGGGGATTGGTATAGGTGAATTATTGAGATTCGACTCAGCGAGACTAGCCCTGAAACTCTTGTAGTTTTAAGCTAGGAACATACTACGCGGACGTCCGTCGTAAATCGACCGCGGACGGGGATGTCGACGGACGTGGACGTGGCCTTGAGCGCATGTACGTCCGATCGAAATCTGGCTCGCTGGATGTTTTGGTGACCGTGCACACGATCGGTCGCGGTCGCGGTTGATTTAAGACGGAAGTCCGCGTAGTATGTTCCTAGCTTTAGGCCTGGCGCGTGGCGTCCACTAAGGCGAAATCGAGCCGTGTCGAATCGAGTCCTGATACATTTTTAATGCGACTCGACGCAATTCGATTCTACCTCGATGGACGCAGTCTCTTAAGATACGTAGTATCTTCTTAGTAGTTTGTGCTTAAGAAATGCAGAAAGCGAATTAACGAGGCGTGACTCAGCGGCCAGGCTTTAAACTGAAACGAAATTTAATGACATGACCCAATGTAATCGAACGGAATCGATCTTCCTAAATAATAAGCATTCATGTCAAAATAGCGAAAAAAACGTGAAAAAAACTAAACATGTAAAAGGTGTTGCCAGTAATAACTGTAATTCGATGCAAACGCGAATTCAATTTTCAAAACCGAAAAAATATTTTAGACCCTTGAACCCATTGTTATTTCTGCCAAATGTAATGAGAGTCTTCATTTGATTTGAACGTTATGTTACATAGAATAATATAAAGAAGAAGAATTTCATTTCTTATAATTTTGTACACGTTATTCGTTGCTAACTTCAAGACAGTGAGTAAGCAAGCGGTCCATCTTCTGACGAAGCGCGAATGTCGCTCTCAATAATTTGAAGGCTAATTTTCCTGATTGTCTTGGTAAAAGCAAAGCAAAATTCTGGCAAAATTGTGCGCGTTCGTGCCCGATGTCTAGTGCTGAAGTCGCCGATAATTCCGTTGACCCCCCGGCGAAAAAGCGGAAGCTAAACACAGGAGAATCCCGTTCCAATTCTTCAGCAATGGCGAACAATGGAACGCGCATGGAAGATGAAATCGACGAGAGCCTGTACTCCAGGCAACTATACGTGCTGGGCCACGATGCTATGCGTCGGATGGCAAATTCCGACGTTTTGATATCGGGTTTGGGAGGTCTGGGCGTAGAAGTCGCAAAAAATGTGATTCTCGGCGGTGTGAAGTCGGTGACTCTTCACGATGACCGTAACTGCACGATCTCGGATTTATCTTCTCAGTTCTATTTGTCGGAGGCTACTATAGGTCAGAACCGTGCGACGGCCTCTGTCGAGCAGCTGGCTGAGTTAAATAGCTATGTGCCGACTACGGCATATACGGGTGCTCTCACGGAGGAGTTTCTCCGAAAGTTCAGTGTGGTGGTTCTGACTAGCGCTTCCTGGGCTGAGCAGGAGCGTATAGCGGCCATAACTCACGCTAATAACATCGCGCTGATCATCGCGGACACGAGGGGCTTATTTTCCAGAGTGTTCTGTGATTTTGGTGAGGAGTTTACTGTTCGCGATGTAAACGGTGAGAATCCGGTGTCAGCCATGATTGCGGCCATCACGCACGACCAGCAGGCGGTGGTCACCTGCCTGGACGATACACGTCATGGACTGGAAGATGGGGACTATGTCACTTTCAGTGAGGTTAGTTCTATTTTTAACCCAACTTGTAACAATATCACAAAATAAGAATGACAGTATTATGCATGTCTTTATTGGTGTGTAAATTCTTATTTTACTTCAATATTATTGTTGCTCAATATTAATGAACTTAAATTGTCAACAGATCCAAGGCATGACAGAATTGAATGGTTGTGAGCCCCGTCAGATCAAAGTCCTAGGCCCATACACCTTCAACATCGGAGACACTACAGGCTTCTCCAAATATGAGCGAGGCGGCATTGTCTCTCAAGTCAAGATGCCCAAGAAATTAGCCTTTAAATCCTTGAAAGACTCCTTCAAGAACCCCGAGTTTGTTATTACAGATTTCGGCAAATTTGACTACCCACAGCAGTTGCATTTTGCATTTGCTGCTCTCTACAAGTTTGAGGAAAATGAGGGTAGATTGCCGAGGCCCTGGTGCAATGCTGATGTGCCCAAGTTTATGGATTACTTGAAGGGCATTTTGGCTGAACCGGAAAACAAAAATGGTGAATTGGAAATCAATAATGAGCTCATGGAGACATTCTGCAAGGTAGGTTTAGTTTTGTTTATATGTAAGCAAGATTTTTTTATATAATGCTACAGATGTAGTGTAAAAAGGATTTCCTTCGTATTTTTCCAGAAACATTTGTATTTGTCATGTTAGTTCAGTCAATGTCAGTACATCTTGTACTGAGACTGACGTTTGTATGTTTCCGTAACAATACAAAGGTAAGGGAAGGAAGGTAGGTAGGTACCTACATCTGTACATAGGTACCTACCTATCAATTTGACTATACCTCTTTTTAAATTTCTAGCAAATCCTAAAGTAGGCTCTCTGTATTTTACAGTCTTAGCATAGGTTTAAATAAGTTTTTTTGCAAAAAAAATATTTTTGGCACAAGCTTTTATCGCCGACTGTACCTTTCTTTCAACAGCCATCTACTGCTCTCCGAGACTTTTCTAAAAACCCCTTGCTCGATGGGGATACGACGTTTCATAAAGAGTTCCTATGACCACCTTTCTGCTCCATCATCAGATCAGCTTTATGATACCATAATATTGCATTGTCACGTGATTTACATATGTGTGCAAAATGTCAGCTCAATCAGAAACCGGAAAGTAGGTCAAATTTAGCTTCTACGTTTTGACGCACACTAACATACTAACAAGGCAAATTGAATAAAAGCTTGTAAAAATAGTAAATATATTTATAGTATGAACATGCTCATTTAGATACATTAATGATAAATTGGATATTTTTATTAGAGTATTCATTATCAATTGTAGTGATGACATGGCAGTCAGGTTCTGTAGGTTTCCTACCCAGTTATTTTTTGTTCAACCCCATAGTGCGGACTTGGAGAGTCATCTGAAATTGATCCTGAGCTTATGGATACATTTTGCAAGGTATAATTTGATTTTAGACTTTTTTTAATGAAACCTTACATTATAACACTTGAGTTATCACATTTTGTACACATACCTTCTTCATCTTCCTCGTTCCCTCAATGCTGAGGATTGTGACCACAAGTAGCATGTCTCTGTTAAATGCAGTACGCAGTCATAAGCCTTGTGGACATTAGCCATATGCCAGATATCCTACATTGTAATTGGTCTAGTTGTATAAATAATAAGCCTACATAGTAAAAAAAAACATTTTTAAAAGTATCCAACTTATTTTCTGAACTGTGAGCTCTCAGTTAGGTATTTAAGGAGATCTAAAAACTGCTAATTCACAAATTTTAGAGGTTAATTTAAACAAATTATTAGAAAACTTTCTATTCTCAAAATACCATAAAGTGTTGTGTAGTAATCAATATTTTACACAGATATAAACTATGCAAGCCATTAAGACCCATAATTAAGGTTATGCAGGTGTAATTATTGTACAAGGTCTCCGCCATGGAAAACAAGTAGAGGTAAAGAATCACCACAACATAATATTGATGCTGACATTGATACTTACTGGAGTAGATGCATTGATTGCTTGCAATGTAACTCAATATTTTTGGCTTTGAGGAGAAAGATTAAAAGCTAGACAATACCGAAGTGGGCATCCAGTAGGGGGCTAACTTTCTTCATTCAAAATTCGTTTATACTACAGTGCTTACTTAAAAATATAAATCTGTATGTGAAGTATAAGTCGAACAATGATTTGTAAATCAATGATGTCCAAAAAAACTGTTGCTACTTTGCTATCCATCTGGTGACTGGTAAGGAATATTTGTTAAACCAATTTTTCTAACAATATTTTTCAAGGTTGGCCCTATGAATTATGCATCGTAGTTTCCATGTATTTATACAAAATAATAAAATGTATTCTTTTACAATTCTAAATTTCGAACATTTACCAACTTAAACAAATCCCTGAATAACTTGTACTAGTTATACACACAAGTTTGTTCTCTTAGACAGTCACAAGATAAAATAGATATTACTACCATAATAAACCTTTGGAGCAGTACATGAACTTGACCTCGTTTGACCCCAATCACATATCAGTTATGCAAACACGCCAAAATATTAATCAGTTGACCTTTGTAAAGGTACTACAGCTACACGTATCGCGCATCTGCGTGGATTTTGCTAACTTCGCTTGCGTAGAAGGATGATGATGATGATGATGATTGATACAACTATTTGCTTCTCCCAACTTCTGTTCAATATTTCCTGTCCCCTTCGACGATTTGAAAGTGCTTATGCTTATTTGAATAAAAAATATTTTGACTTGGACTTCAATTGTATCCAAATTCCAAATTGCTTCATCACCTAAAATGTGAAAAGGTTCAGAACAGTCAGTTAAGCCGCGTATCGACTGCGGGCGGCTGCCGCGCGAGCCATGTTCGACCGCGCCAAACCTGCGTTTTGGAGCGAGAGCCAATTTAAAGCTCAACTTTCATATAGCGCGGCAGCGGCGCGCGGCAGGCGATCCGTGACCAAACATTCATTTAGGTCCGTCCCAATTGCGCACGCACAACACACTGACGCTCCTTTGCCGCGCCACCAAAAACCGACACGAACTGGTTCGCCGCGCGGCACGTTCGAGCGCGCCAATGTTCTGCTGCCACGCGCGGCAAACCCGTCCCCATATTGCGCGGCCGCCGCGCGAGCCAATGTTCGATGGTTTGCCGCGCGCAGTCGATACGCGGCTTAAGAGTTACTCTCAAACTAACTATTATAGTAAGGATTATCACTGAAAGAAATATCCATCTTTACAGGTATCTGCCGGTGACCTCAACCCAATGAATGCTGCCATCGGTGGCGTCGTCGCCCAAGAGGTGATGAAGGCTTGCTCTGGCAAGTTCCACCCCATCGTCCAATGGCTGTACCTGGACGCTATCGAGTGCCTTCCCAAGGACCGTTCAGCCTTAACTGAAGAGAATTGCAAACCGACCGGCTCGAGATATGATGGACAGGTGGCTGTGTTCGGACGAGACTTCCAGAAGAAGTTGGGATCGCTGAAGTACTTTGTTGTTGGTAAGTGGAAAAATATAAGTACATTAACAATAAGTTTTGGTATAAATGTTGAAAATCTATCCCATGAAATCATTCATATTCCTAATATTTCCTATTGATTTCAAGTATGTATATGCTAACTTGTACCAGTGATGGGTGTAACCTTTTTGGATATTCCTAATGGCTTGCATGCGTTATGACCGACTATGACTTGGTGTGGTGAAAAATTTTGTTTCTGTCGGTGGCAAAGTTTATTTAACCTTCCAGCCTTGAAACCCTCACAACGCTCAAGATTCCACTTCCGAAGTACTTGCTATGCTCGCAGTTCAACATAAGAATCTGTGCGTCCCGTTAAACAACAATTTTGCCCTCTTGTAAAACAAATTAGTTTTTTAACCGACTTCAAAAAAGGAGGAGGTTCTCAATTCGACTGAATTTTTTTTTTTTTTTTTATTTTTTTTTTGTATGTATGTTACTCGATATCTCCGAGAATCGTGGACCGATTTTCAAAATTTTTTTTTGATCGAACCGGTATAACCCCGAGATGGTCCCATTGGCACCAAGTCAGGGTCTGATGATGGGATCCTGGAGAAATCGAGGGAACTCTTCAAATGTTATAGGCACATGTAATGTTTTTAGTCTATTTTTCAAAGGTACACCAGTATTTACGTCTGATGGTAATAATTTTATGGGCTGAGAAGTACTTGCTATGCTCGCAGTTCAACATAAGAATCTGTGCGTCCGGTTAAACAACAATTTGGCCCTCTTGTAAAACAAATTAGTTTTTTGTGGAATTGATAGGTTTTAACTTTCAATAAATGGTGACTAGACAACCTAATAACTTAGTGGTATGCGTGACTCGAGTAGATCAATACAGCCGTGAGCCGCGGCACGGTGGCACTGTTTAAAATATGCAAGGATTGAACTACAGCGTTCAGACTTTTTTGCTCGCCTACTTTTTGTTGAAGTATTTATAACACGCTATATTTTATTCAAATTTAATTTCAATAAACGTGGAATTATTTACATGTACTTTAAAAGGTTCAAACATGAATAACATAACAGCGAAGTAGTTTCTCTGTTTTTAACCCCCCAAAAACGACAGGGTGAAGTTTGACGTGTCTGTCTGTCTGTGTCTTGGCGTTTTAGCTTCCGAACGTATGAACCGATTTAGATTTAGTTTTTTTTGTTTGAAAGATGAATTAAGTATGTTTCATGAAAATCGGTCGACTATGTCGGTTTTTTTTTTTTTTCAAATTTGTAATTTTGTGGTTAGGTTAGGTTATTTTAGTGTTATAAACTGTCCGACGATTGCCCGCAGTCACAAACCTAGTAAAATGTTAAGACGAATCCTAAAATAGGGCTCACCGGTTCAATAATTTCCTTGTCTTAAAAACCGGCCAAGAGCGTGTCGGGCCACGCTCAGTGTAGGGCTCCGTAGTTTTCCGTATTTTTCTCAAAACTACTGAACCTATCAAGTTCAAAATAATTTTCCTAGAAAGTCTTTATAAAGTTCTACATTTGTGATTTTTTTTCATATTTTTTAAACATGTTTCAAAAATGAGAGGGGGGGACGCACTTTTTTTTCCTTTAGGAGCGATTATTTCCGAAAATATTAATATTATCAAAAAACGATCTGAGAAAACCCGTATTCATTTTTGAATACCTATCCAACGATATATCACACGTTGGGTAAAAACTAGTTTTAAAAGACCAAGGTCATATATAGAATAAGGTTGGCGGGAGCGCATTCCATAGCAGCCCGCCGCAAAAAGACAACGCAAATCGTTTCGTGTGGGCAAGTAGAATGTATGGAACGAAATTCTGATAAAGATAGAATAATTCCATATTGGACCTTATCTTCCTGTGAATGCTCTTCTATCAGTCGACGACGTAAAAACAAACGAATGATTAGCTTTGTTTAACTTCCTCACATTGAAATAAGATAATATCTTTGTAAGACGCATATTACTAAATATAATCAATTTTGAACCCCCGACGCTAAAACGACGGGGTGTTATAAGTTTAACGTGTCTGTCTGTCTGTCTGGCATTGTAGCTCCGGAACGGATGGACCGATTTAGATTTAGTTTTTTTTTTCTGAAAGCTGAGTTAGTCGGGAGTGTTCTTAGCCATGTTTCATGAAAATCGGTCTACTAGGTCGCGGTCGGGGGTTTTTACAAAATTTTAATTTAGTGGTTAGGTTATTATCATCGTTTTAAGTTTGACTTGACTGACTGTCTGTTTGTGCGTGTGTCTGTCTGTGGTATCGTAGCTCCCGAACGGATGAACCGATTTAGATTTAGTTTTTTTTTTGTTTGAAAGCTGAATTAGTCTGGAGTGTTCTTAGCCATGTTTCATAAAATTCGGTCCACTATGTCGCGGTCGGGGTTTTCTCAAAATTTAAATTTTGTGGTTAGGTTATTTGATACAAACTTCCAATACTACAATATTTGACCCTAAAACAGGAACTTCCATGCAGTGCAAATACAAATTTGCAACTAAAGGCAGCATGGAGTATGGACAATTGGACATATCATATTGTTATTGAGAAATGATTCATTTACTATGGAAACAATTTCACCACAATCATAAAGCAAATATTATCATTACTCATCATAATCATTGACCGATAAGTATCATCGGTGTTACCCGATAAGTATTTTAACACCAAAAGGATCTAACTCCAATGTATCCTAATATTCGTTCTAACACCAAAAGGCCGTAACTTCATCGTATCTTTATTTAAAAGCTGGATATTTTGTAGTTAGAAGTGGCGGCCTTGGTTATTTATAAGTATACGATCAATGAAAGGTGAATGGCGGGTAACAGCTGCACATTTCGGTGGCATTCGGGTCTTGTCGTATAAGCATGGTCGCGCGTCCTTCCTATACAAAATGTACTGAGGTTAAATTACATTCAGGCGGCGTGGCGCTGACGTCCGTTCCGCGTCGACGGACATGCGTCATTTGAGTGTGGACAGTCCCTTGGGCGCTAAGGCGGTAGATCCACTTTCATTTCATGAAGTCAAAGCTTTTATTAATGTCTCTAGATTTCCTTCATCTACACTCTAAAAAATGAAGACCAACTAAGAGCAGTTTTCTCTTAGTTGACGTTAAGTTAATCACTACAATTACGATCTTATATAATTCAAATAAAGCTGATTACTAAAAACAACAAGGGAATGTACGATTGAACTAATTACTTAGGTGTTTTGTTATTCCTAACCATTGTACACCTTGAATCAATTATTAACTTGTTAGCCATAACTATGTAACATAGGTTGATTCAATCCTTAGTTGAACTTACTAAGGTAATTCAGTTAGCATAATTATTTTTCATGGAATTATTGAACAAGATCTTAATCGATTCAGTTACGTTGCAAAAGTAAGAGCAATCAAAATTACCTTATTTCATTTGTCTAAGATCTTATCAGGCTCGTATGGAATCAAGATGCTTGACTACGACTATCAAAATATTGATAGGAGCAACCAAATTTTTTTTAGAGTGTAGAATAAACAAAGCGTTAACGTTATCGTGTCATTATGTCACAATTTGGATTTCTTTCAACCCCTTTTTGCCAAGAGTGGCATTGAAATTTAGTAGTTCATGTACTCTGCCTACCTCTTTGTGGGATACAGGCGTGATTATATATATCGTCACTACTTTTAAAAAATCTCGTATCTCACGCTGTTCCTCAAAGTTAAAACGCAGTAAGTCTATATGCATCCCATACATACTTACTACAATTTTTTTTTCATTGACAGACGAAGATACAAGTTTTTTTAAAATTAGTGACGATATGTATGTATATATGTATTAACGTTATCGCGACCGCAAGACGTAACTCGTGAAACCTTATGCCGCACGGCCGTTTTATATAATCCCATTTGCTAATGTTATGATTGCGTTTCATGCGTTGCAATCTGAACACGCAGCCTTGATTGAGCCGTTTAAGCGTTAACGTTTAATCTAGTACCTACAACTATGTCGAGGATAAACATTTTAGTACTTGAAGCAAACGTATTACTACTTCATTTTTAGTCTCGGACCGAAACTGATGTTTAGGCTGAAAAATACAACTTACAAGGCCTCTTGTGTTAAGGGGGACTGTGATAACTTGCCCGCTTGTCTAGACTGATTATGATAGGCGACCCATCTGCTCATTTGCCTCCCATATCATACAAAAAATAGGCCGAATCTACTTCTTAGACCATCTACAACTAAAATTAGTAATGTAGAAACGATGATGTCTTTGAAAAGAAGGAAATTCGCTACGTGTAGCGTAGTAAATTAAGTTAAAACACATCTGAAAGAGTATTTTCTACGACCATGCACTTAGTTTTTAATAGTTTTCTTGAATAACTTTTATGAAATTCACACTGTTTCCTGTATTTTGACGCAAAGGTTTGCACTGTCAGCGCAGCTGCCCAAAGCCATCCCGCGCACGCGCAGTATCGTTTTAACAATGCGTTGCCATGGTTACAGAGCCAAACAATGCGTTTTCAGTTTTTTCGTTACTGCGCGCATGCGGAAAGCTGGCGGACGCTGGCTTTGGGGAATAGACTTTTATGTAGGGTTGTAAAGATCTATGCACTACCCTGTAAATGACGAATAACAGTTCGGGAGTAGAAAAAGAGTATTTCAAGGAGTTTATTCGCACATCTATCTTGTGAGCACATAACCTTTAAAGCTCGGCCACACATGCGCGTTTTGAGAGCGGAGCACAATGATAGCGGTGCGCCGGACGCTGGCGTTGTGCCCTAACGGGGAACTAACGAGCGCGGATTATTCCGCTTCGCTATCAAAGCGCTTTATGTGTGGCGGAGGCTTTTCAGTAAATATGCCATTGGTCGCATCTGGGAGCCCATGGATAAGTGGCTCAGATCGTTCTTCGGCTTGGGTTTCTTTCGTCACGGAGCGTTAACGTATGTGACTTTAAGCTAAAACAGAGCCTTCAGCCAAAAATAATCATGTTAATTTTGTCCAGGCGCTGGCGCCATCGGCTGCGAGCTGCTCAAGAACTTCGCCATGATCGGCGTGGGCGCAGACGGCGGCCGCGTCACCGTCACCGATATGGACCTCATTGAGAAGAGCAACCTCAACCGCCAGTTCCTCTTCCGGCCTTATGATGTGCAGAAACCCAAGTCCAGCACTGCCGCTAGGGTGAGTCACTATTGTATCATATGTCGTTAACTACTCATGAAGTCGTCACCGACATGGATCTCATCGAGAAGAGCAACCACAACCGGCAGTGCCTCTTCAGGCCTTATGATGTGCAGAAACCCAAGTCCAGCACTGCCGCTAGGGTGAGTCAAACTCATTATCATTGTATCATAATGTGACATAATGATAACTCGTCACCGATGTGGATCTCGTCAAGAAGAGTAACCAAGCGCCAGTTTCTCTTCCGGCCTTATGATGTGCAGAAACCCAAGTCTAGCACTGCCGCTGGGGTGAGTCCTTATTGTGAGAAGGACTCGTTACCAAAGTAGACCTCGTCGAGATATGCAACCTCGGCCCCCAAATCTTTCAACTCCATGGAATACGATACGGCAATTATTTCTTAGTAAAAATGTTCTTCAGAGTGACCGAAAATAGTTAAATATTATAGAAACCTTGCTATCACTACATCTACTGGCATATTTCAACGCTGGATTAAAACTTGAACTTTTTCTAAACTGATAGTTGATGTAGTATCTAAAAACCAGACTTAAATTTTTGCACAAAATTATGCCTACGTCTCTCTAGACCATTTTAATAATCCAATCTATTTCCAGGTCATCAAACGCATGAACCCCTCAATGAACGTGCTCGCCCAAGAGAACCGAGTGTGCCCAGAAACCGAATCTGTCTACGACGACCACTTCTTTGAAGAGTTGGACGGAGTAGCCAACGCTCTGGACAACGTGGACGCGCGTATATACATGGACAGGCGCTGTGTGTACTACAGGAAGCCGCTGCTGGAGAGCGGCACGCTTGGCACCAAGGGCAATACGCAGGTAACTTGGCCAATGATAAGCAAAGCTAGGTCTTTGATTCAAATATACTGAAAGTTCATCTAAAGACTACTTTGCAAGCGTTGGATGACTTGGATGGTGCATTGTGTATTGATAATGAGTAGGACACACTGAAAGATTAGGACAGATATCTCCTATGTATGTTCAGTGTACAGTATAAGTCAGAAAAAAATCTTCGAAGAAATGTAAATGTATCTCACGGCTTGTGTTAGAGTAAAAACACCAGATCACCACTTAATTACACAGTTTATTGTACGGAAACCTAAAATACAAAAGTAAATCTCAAGCTAATGACAATCGGTACGCGCGATGCGACGCTCTTCTGACAGACATCATATTTGAAGACTAGAGATGTTCCATGTAGTGATGTTTGTAGTGATGTTCCTTACGCTTGATAAAATCTCTTGACACCACACTGTCTTACATTTTCCTCTAGAACTTTTTAATCTAGCCCTATTATTCCAGGTCGTCGTGCCCTTCCTGACCGAGTCATACAGCTCCTCCCAGGACCCCCCGGAGAAGAGCATCCCCATCTGCACGCTGAAGAACTTCCCCAACGCCATCGAGCACACGCTGCAGTGGGCGCGCGACGAGTTCGAGGGGCTGTTCCGCCAGGCGGCCGAACACGCTGCGCAGGTATGAGCTCCCAGGTTGTTCCAGCTGTCCTACAGCTGCAGACCTGGATCAGCCACATCTGCACGCTGAAGAACTTCCCCAACGCCATCGAGCACAGGCTGTAGTGGGCGCGCGACGAGTTCGAGGGGCTGTTCCGCCAGGCGGCCGAATACGCTGCGCAGGTATGAGCTCCCAGGTTGTTCCAGCTGTCCTACAGCTGCAGACCTGGATCAGCCACATCTGCACGCTGAAGAACTTCCCCAACGCCATCGAGCACAGGCTGTAGTGGACGCGCGACGAGTTCGAGGGGCTGTTCCAGCAGGAGGCCGAACACGCTGCGCAGGTATGAGCTCCCAGGTTGTTCCAGCTGTCCTACTGCTGCAGACCTGGATCAGCCACGTCTGCACGCTGAAGAACTTCCCCAACGCCATTGAGCACACGCTGCAGTGGGCGCGCGACGAGTTCGAGGGGCTGTTTCGCCAGGCGGCCGAACACGCGGCTCAGGTTTTTTTTTTAAATTAATTGTTGCAAGAAAAGGTCACTGAAAACCGAGCAAAGTGGAGAAAACTAACCAGGAAACCGGATCCTGACGCTAGGCCAGGAACGCTTAATTAATGAAGAAGCAGTGGTTTTCTGCCGTCTTTTCCAAAAATCCACTTAAAGTTTAACCCCCTTATTCATAAAAAAAGTTACTGAACTGATTAATTAAAGGTGTGGATATTTTCTTAACATTGATGTTTCTACAATAGTTCTTTTTGTTTTTAGTACTTGGCCGATCCTCACTGGGAGGAACGGACCCTCAAGTTGCCGGGCAGCCAGCCTCTTGAAGCCATCGAGAGCGTCAAGGTATGTCACCACTCCACTGCCTCACTCATTTAAATTTCGTCTTTATATCTGCTTACTCTATGTTTGCCATAAATACATCCCCACGCTTGGCGAAAGTATTAATTTGTGAGCCCCTTTAATTACGACAAAAACCGACACCAATGAACCACCACTTTGGGGCTGTCCACATATTACCGATTTTCGCACACAGATTTTCGATTTTTTGAACCCCTGTCACGCTTTTTGTATCCCTTTACCCCTTCCCGCTCTCCCCCTTAGTTAGGCTGTGACGTAATATGTGGATGATCTCTTTTGGTCTTTTTTTGTCTCTGTTCACCATTTGTCTCAGTCAAGCATCAGGCCGGATGGACCTTAAGCACCAGTAAATAGTTACTTTTTTTTAGAACGCCATCAACGACCGGCCGCTGACGTTCCTGGACTGCGTGACGTGGGCGCGCCTGCACTGGGAGGCGCAGTACGTGAACCAGATCAAGCAGCTGCTCTACAACTTCCCGCCCGACCAGCAGACCACCTCCGGCGCGCCCTTCTGGTCCGGCCCCAAGCGCTGCCCCGCGCCGCTGGCGTTCGATCCTCATGATGACCTGCACCTCGACTACGTGGTGGCTGCGGCGAACCTGCGGGCCACGGTCTACGGCTTGCCGCATAATACTGACAGGGAGGCCATCGCGCAGATGGCCGCTCAAGTGCCAGTGAGTATCTATTCTAACCCTTAAATGCATAACCTTGACGAAGAATTATTCAAATTTGAATTTTGAAAAAATAGATGATGCATTATATACATTACTGTGTTAAGGTAGTCTACTTTTAATTGTATACGGTCAGCTACGTAAATTTAATATCTATACACCTGTTTTCAATTTTGAATCTTCTTCCCCAGTAATAAGTTCGGATATGTATAGATACTTTATGTACGTCACGGTACTCATTAATTGAGATGTCCTGCTCGAACCGTTTTCTGCCACTGATTTTGAACCTAGGTGACTCGGGTGACCTCTAACAGTAACTCGATATCTCTATCCATGCGCGGATCCAGGGGGGGTCATGGGGTCATGACCCCCCCCTGGAGCCTAGGTCGGCCATACAAATAAACCACGTGACCCCCCCTCAGGGACCCCCCCCCTGAGCACGAAGCTGGATCCGCGCTTGTCTCTATCACGACTTTGGTAATCTCGAGGGTTTCGTTTTCGTATTTAAAGTTTGAAGTGAAATATTACAGCTTTATCACATTCACTATTTATCTCTCCAGGTACCAGAATTCAGCCCCAAGTCCGGCATCAAGATCGCCGTGACCGACGCCCAGCTGCAGCAGAACAACGACGAGCCTGACGTGGACCGCGCCAAGACGCTCGTCAAGGAGCTCCCCCACCCCTCCACGCTCGGCGGCCTCAAGATCACCCCCCTCGACTTCGAGAAGGACGACGACTCCAACTTCCACATGGACTTCATAGTGGCCGCTTCTAACTTACGCGCGGCCAACTACAAGATCCCTCCCGCCGACCGCCACCGCTCCAAGCTCATCGCCGGCAAGATCATCCCCGCCATCGCCACCACAACCTCCGTCGTCGCCGGCCTCGTCTGTCTCGAGCTGTACAAGCTCGCCCAAGGCTTCAACACCCTCGACGTCTTCAAGAACGGCTTCGTCAACCTAGCGCTCCCCTTCTTCGGATTCTCCGAACCTATAGCCGCCCCGACTAACAAGTACTACGACCAGAAATGGACCCTCTGGGACCGCTTCGAAGTCAAAGGCGAAGTCACCCTTCAGCAGTTCCTAGATTACTTCAAGAACGAGCATAAGCTAGAGATTACTATGCTATCGCAGGGCGTGTGCATGCTGTATTCGTTCTTCATGCTGAAGCAGAAGTGCGCGGAGCGACTGAACCTGCCCATGTCGGAGGTAGTCGCGAGCGTGTCGCGCAAGAAGTTAGAGCCTCACGTGCGCGCGCTCGTCTTCGAGCTGTGCTGTAACGATGAGAGCGGAGAAGACGTCGAGGTCCCTTACGTGCGCTACACGCTGCCCTAGCGCACCGAGCCCGGCAACGTAACCAGAGGCATTTAAAAAGCATAATCGCAATGGCGGATCTTCGGCGGCGCGTGTACATAGTGTAATAGTGTGAAGTTTTATTGTGCTTGGACCGCGCTCGATATTTAACTTTCATATATTTATAGAACTAGTGTTCATTATTTGTGAACGTCACGGACCGCGTGTATTTTTTTTTAATAATTTTATGTGAACCTCAATGATTTACGTACCCCCAAATCTATCGGATATTTTTAATGTTGAAATCGGAAGGGTCTGTATATGGAAAACCAATAAAAAAACAGTAAAATGTTGTTGTTTTGTTACATAGTGTAATAAGCGTACAGTGCGATTCAAATCAGTTAACGATTCGGCTTCGGCTCTTATCGAGATCGCATAAGTGCGAGCGAGATAGTTATAAACCCGAATCGTTAACTGATGTTAATCGTACTGTAGCACGCAATCCTAACCTAATGGCGCAATTTCGTTAGTAGATAGGTTCCGCATTCGGGGTGCGAGTGATTTCTGGAACGCGTGCCACAGGGCCCGCATTCGGAGAAATTAAATAGTAATAGTAACTTTCATTGGTTGTTATCTCGCCTGCGGGGATTCCCCGTATGCTGCATACCGAACAGTTAACGACCAATTAAATTGCACCACTTTCATTGGTTGTTATCTCTTATCTGGTCTTCGGGGAGTCCCGTATGCTGCACGGGTAGCATGGTCGCGCGATAGACGATAAAATATCAGGCCGTCCCTATCGCACTATTAGTAAGTGCGATAGGGTCGGCCAGACGTTTTATCATTTTTATCGCGCGACCATAATTATCTGCCTGCATACCGAACGAGTTTTCGACCAATAAATTGCACCACTTTCATTGGTTGTTATCTCCCGTATGCTGCATACCGAACGAGTTAACGACTAATTAAATTGCGCCATACCAGAAGAAATAGGTATAGGGTAAATTGCCAGTTAGTGGCCAGTGTCCATTAAGTGGCCACTAATGCCACTATACTAAACATGAATTCTACCTATAAACAGAGTTCATCATTTTTACATAACATTCTATTACTGGCCACCTCTCAGTAACTGCTCACGTTACACCTAAAATGTATACAAGGTGGTATTATTGGAAGGGCCAGCTACTGGCAATTTACCCTGTCAAACCCTACATTTTTTTAAAGTAAAATTTTTACAGTATATATTATTGAAATGAAATGAAACTTTAGTATTAGCAGTTGTTTAATCTGTTTCGCAGCATGCATCACAATGTCTCAGTGCTCGAACCCGCACTATCGCTGCGAGAACGGCACAAAATGCGATCGTGAAAACTAGAAAATATATAAATTTCGCTGCCATGGCGCAAATACAAGTTTTTTGTTGCAATTTTATAAAAAGTGCAACTAATTGATGTACATTAGTCCAACTTTATAAAATCCTTTTAAATTATAAAAAATATTTCGTCTTTTTTACAAAAATATCGAACCTAAACTTTAGGTACTTAATATTTTTTTATCCATCGATTATTTACAAAGGTTAAACTCAATATTCAAGAGGTTAAGTTATCGATATTGATTTCAAAAGGATCAAGAGTCCGGCAAAGCGAATGGCATGGCCACCATAAAGGGGTCAGCAACGTTGGTGCTCCTGTCAATGGTGGGGGGGTCGTCGGTGGGCAGCAGTCGTTCCTCGTCGTCCATCGTCTCGTCGTCCGCGAGCAGCACGCGCACGTGCAGCGTGCTGTCCCGCCACGCTTGCCACGACATCTGGTGCTCTTGGATCTTGAGCAGGATCCAGGTGGTCAGCAGACCGTTTAGGGCGCCTATGAAAAATGCTAAGTTCAGAATTATAGAAGATAGTAATTGAGATAACATTATAATATATTCAAATGAAATGCTAATTTTCATTTCTAGCAGTGGTAGCGGCCGATAACCTCGAGCGGTCGCGCGGCCTGTTTGAGTTAGTCAAGTGACACTGGTCTTTTAAACATGTAAATAAAGTTTAAAATCACCCACCGCTGCCGACTGGGAGCGCTGCTATTACGGTGTGAGCCGACCCTTAGTCCGTTTTCACATTATCCCATCCGATATGGGATGTCGGAAGGATTTCAATAGAAGAAAGCCAAGATGGCGCCTGTAATGTATGGGATATCGGTCCGATATCGGATCGGATAATGTAAAAACGTATTTAGTCCCAAATAAACTCACAAACAGACTTATGTAGATAATCACTTATAGGTTAAAATTATACATATAAGTTGACACAATTTTATTAACTGCGGATTTTAGAATAAACCCAGTTAGGTATCTTTGGCATTTGAAACTTACGCCAAATTCCCTAAAGATCTTGACAATGCCTGAAATTGTAAAATCTATATGCCGTCATGACCGCGTGTGTCATTATCAGCAGAACTGCCGGTGGGGTTCATGTTTCAATGATGTCCAATTTTCGGAGGTCGTGGACACACCCCGGCACCAGAGTTTCAGTAATTTAAGGAGCACTTAACACTAGTAAACGGTGTTACCAATACCAATGATACCGATGAGTAGCGAGGAGAAGAGGTTGGCGGCCAAGGCCGCGGGCCGCCGGCGCGCGCGCCCGCCTGCAGCGCGCGGTCGGCCGCGTGCAGCGCGCGCGCCGTGCCGAACACGCTCGCCGCCCCCAGCGCCACCCCGCGCCACGCGTCCGCCGCCAGCGCGCGCCCGCGTCCCGAGCGCGCCCATTCGATAAGAGAACGCATCCAGGACCATCTGAGACAATACGTGGTTAAACTTTTAAGTGGCGAAGAAGTCCAAACTATGGAGCATAGTTTAAAGAACTTTATTTCTCATAAAGAATTACATAATTCACTTACATGAGAAAAATTTACATTTCACAAAACTAAGATTAAGCATACAGTGTACACATTACACAAAAAAGTTTTTATTTTATTTTAAATAAATCTAGTGGGTAGAAACTCATTACAAAATTAGTTATCGCTAAACGCTCGGAACATTTTGTGAGTTACTAACTGCACCACACAACCAGCGATGTACGAGGCCGGACGATAAGATAACACGTACTAGGATGGAATGGATGCGGCATCCTCGAGTGTGCACATATGGTAAGTGTAAGTATTTTTTATTATTGTTTTTTTTATATAGTTATTATTTTTTCTTTTATATGAATATAAGCAGGTATATATAGTAAGTTTGAATGTGTAAGAGTGTTTAGTTTGTAAGCGTGTTTTTATGTTTCAAAGAATATTAGTATGTAAGGGAATATACCTACCTATATATATATATATATATATATATTAGTTTCTGTTTTTTTTTTGTATTATTTTAGTTGTAGTTATTGATAAATGTATATTATTTATTTGATTTAATTTTTAGGTATTATATTACAATTTTATTTTGGTAGGTAATATTTAAAGGTAAATTTTAATTGTTTTTTAAAACTGGACATAGACTTGGCATCTTTAATGTCTCTTGGTATATTGTTGTATAGCTTGACACCTTCGAAGGTAATGCTTTTTTTCCCGTAGTTAGTTCTAGGTGGGCGCGAAACTAAATGGTCTGCATTCCGCAACTGGATTTTTTGGATTTCGGTTTTCCGTTTAAAGTTGATATTCGTATGAATATCCTTATTAAGAATTTTACGTACCAATATACATGTGTTATAGTGATACGTTTGTGTTATGCTTAGAATGTTTGTGCTTTTATAAAGTATCTTAGACGGAGTTAGGTGGTGATAGTTAAACAGAACTTTGAGTAATTTATTTTGAGCCGTTTGTATTTTATTTAAGTGTATTTTGGCTGCGGTTCCCCAAACCTCTATAAGGTAATCAATGTGCGGCTTAATTAACGTATTATATATCAAATATCTCACTTTATGTGGGAGACACCGTGTTATACCACGCAGAGCTCCAGTTAGTGATGATAGTTTGGATTTTACTTTCTGGACATGTGGTTCCCACGTGAGCTTGCCGTCCAATATTAATCCTAAGTATTTTTCGGATGCTTTTTTCGAGATAGATTTTGAATGTAATGTGGGGTCTGTAAAGGCCTCTATCTTTTTGTTTTTCGCAGTGAAAATTAAATAATTTGTTTTATCTACATTGATAGTTAAAAGATTATGTAGGAACCACGTGTTTAGAAGCTCTAGATCGTTTTGAACATCAGTCATAATGTCGGAAATTGAAGAACTGTAATAAAAAAGGGTAGTATCATCAGCGTAGAGTGTTAGATCTCCTTTGAGACCAATATTCTGTATGTCATTAATATAAATTAAAAATAAAAGTGGCCCCAAAATGGAACCCTGAGGAACGCCGTAGTTTATAGGTCTGGGGCTACTCTGCTGATCATTGATCTTTACTATTTGGAATCGGTTTGACAGATAAGATTTAAGGACTTCATTAGCTTTACCAGTAACACCTATACTAGCCAATTTTTGTAGTAGTATTTGATGACTCACTGTATCGAAGGCTTTCTTTAAATCAATAAAGACGCCTAATACGAGCTTCTTTTGGTCAATATTCATTTTGATTTTTGTAACGAGGTCAATTGTAGCAGAAAGGGTGTTCGATTTTTGCCTGAAGCCATATTGCTTTGGAGAAAGAATTTTATTTGAGATTAGGAATGTATTCAGACGACTGTAGATAACTTTTTCAAACACCTTTGATAGTACTGGGAGTACTGAAATTGGCCTATAATTACCTGGATCCAATTTGCTTCCAGACTTATATATTGGAGTAACTTTAGCAATTTTAAGTTTGTTTAACCTTCGTGCTTTGATACCCTCGCAACGCTCAAGATTCCACTTTTTGAACCACTCGCTACGCTCGCGGTTCAATATTGGAATCTTTCGCTTGCTCAGGTATCAATATTGGCACGTGCGGTTAAACAACTACTTTGCCCCCTTGTAAAACAAATAACTATTATTTTAAGCATAGGAAACTAGCCTATTCAGCGATGCCCTCTGCACTCATACTCGGGACCACCAGAAGACCTTTTGCGCCTAACACCCGACTGACCCGACGCAATTGCTTGGCTGAGCGCACTGAATATTGACATTTAGTTTAAATTGTAATTGTATTTTAATTTGTATTCTCTGACATTCATATAACTGCCTGTTTTTGTGTATGCCATACGATTAAATAATAATGTATTGAATATTGATGGAAAGCTGATATGCAAAATCTCGATACCCTGATGGAGACCCTGGAATACTCTCTCGAACGCTAACTATTATCCCTGTCACGGCGCAAAAATTAATGTGTTACTCGTATAGGTATTGCAAATTTAATAGACACGGAAATATGTTTGATGATTACAGTAATTAAGTCCATTTGATTTGAAGTATTTTCATGAACACATCCACGGCCAGTCGACTATCGACGAAATTCATCGTGAAACAACTGTACAATAAAAAAAGCTTGCTACTCCATAAATGGAATTAGAATAGCTTTCAACGGCTAATGAATCACAACAATTATTCGTACTTGTGACTCCTGGTGACCACGTAATGGTGTCTGCATAGCTCGCAATAGCTGGTAGCGGCTTGTAGTAACCACCGCTCGAGACAGGAACGGTGAACAGCAGCGATAGTCCCGCGGCAGCCGCACGGCCGCTCCAGGCGCTCCGCTGACGCACCGCCGAAGCAGATGCGGCAGATGTTGTCTGAAGCTAAGCTGCCTGTTACACTGCTCACTTCTTTTGGCGCTGACTGCGACGCCTGTGAGATAATTAAGCATGAGTGTTTCGTTCTGCAAGTGAGAAAATATGATAATTAAGGATCGTAGTCTTAGAGAGTGAGGAGCGCTAGAGGCCATACTCGTACTTCGATCAAACCTGTGTTACCTACTTGTATTGTAACGGTCGATGAAAAATCTGCATAGTCTACATACTTAGAACCAGCAGGGGCTGCGTACTCCACGATTCTTTCGCCGAACTATACGAGTCTACTTCGCGCGGCGCAATGTAACTCAATGCCGGCTGCTCGCGTGCGGTCCGTTCGTTAATGTAGGTAAGAATTTTGAAAGGCGGCATTTTGTGAAAATGAAACCAGATGAGGCTTCTGTACGTGTATTATTGTATAGAACCTATCAGCGATTGTTAATATACCTATATATAAGTAAAGAATCTTCCCTTAAAGTTAACGGAATTCAATAAAAACACGGTGTATATTAGGGTGGAGCGTGGTTGTATGGAGAAAAATAAAAATTAGAAATTCATAACGGAATAGGTGTCAAAAGTTGCGAAAAAATTTGCAGATTATATTTCTGGCATCAAATTTAAAATAAGGTACTACTTTTGGCCCTCTACCAGCCGTAAAAGCAAAAAAAATAAGGTAAAATTAAGAAATAAATTAAATATGTCTGTCGTCAATTTTTATTTTTTATTATTAATTAATATTATAAAAGAAGCTGTAATTAAGTAAATTTAACCATAATAATGTTTAAATTTGTTAAAAAGTAGTAAATAATGATACTTCAAAATTTCATTTTTAACTCAATAATCACGTTATCATGCGAAATACGATAGGTAAACGAAGTAACACGTGCAGTATATTTTTTGGGTTGTATTTTATATGAAAGGACATCTTTAGATATAAATTTAAAGTTTTGGGTTTTTGCATTTTTCTTGATTTTTAGGGTTCCGTAGTCAACTAGGAACCCTTATAGTTTCGCCATGTCTGTCTGTCCGTCCGTCCGTCCGTCCGTCCGTCCGCGGATAATCTCAGTAACCGTTAGCACTAGAAAGCTGAAATTTGGTAACAATATGTATATCAATCACGCCAACAAAGTGCAAAAATAAAAAATGGAAAAAAGTGTTTTATTAGGGTACCCCCCTTACATGTAAAGTGGGGGCTGATATTTTTTTCATTCCAACCCCAACGTGTGATATATTGTTGGATAGGTATTTAAAAATGAATAAGGTTTTACTAAGATCGTTTTTTCATAATATTAATATTTTCGGAAATAATCGCTCCTAAAGGAAAAAAAAGTGCGTCCCCCCCCCTCTAACTTTTGAACCACATGTTTAAAAAATATGAAAAAATTCACAAAAGTAGAACTTTATAAAGAATTTCTAGGAAAATTGTTTTGAACTTGATAGGTTCAGTAGTTTTTGAGAAAAATACGGAAAACTACGGAACCCTACACTGAGCGTGGCCCGACACGCTCTTGGCCGGTTTTATTTGCGTTGTAGTTTCCTCGCTATAGTGAGAGGAAAAGTTTTGTGTTACACTCGGGTGCAAATGTATTTTACTTCTCGTGTGTTAAAAAACTCGCAAGTTCAGGATTCTATTCTCGAACCACTCGCTTCGGTCGTGGTTCAACTATAGAATCCTTTCACTTGCTCGTTTTTAGGGTTCCGTAGTCAACTAGGAACCCTTATAGTTTCGCCATGTCTGTCTGTCCGTCCGTCCGTCCGTCCGTCCGTCCGTCCGTCCGTCCGTCCGTCCGTCCGTCCGCGGATAATCTCAGTAACCGTAAGTACTAGAAAGCTGAAATTTGGTACCGATATGTATATCAATCACGCCAATAAAGTGCAAAAATAAAAAATGGAAAAAAATGTTTTATTAGGGTACCCCCCCTACATGTAAAGTGGGGGCGGATTTTTTTTTTCATTCCAACCCCAACGTGTGATATATTGTTGGATAGGTATTAAAAAATGAAGAAGGGTTTACTAAAATAGTTTTTTCATAATATTAATATTTTCGGAAATAATCGCTTCTAAAGGAAAAAAAAGTGCGTCCCCCCCCCCTCTAACTTTTGAACCCTATGTTCAAAAAATATGAAAAAAATCACAAAAGTAGAACTTTATAAAGACTTTCTAGGAAAATTGTTTTGAACTTGATAGATTCAGTAGTTTTTGAGAAAAATACGAAAACTACGGAACCCTACACTGAGCGTGGCCCGACACGTTCTTGGCCGGTTTTTACTATTTTTACATGATGACCAAAAGTGACATTTTAGGCGTTATTAGGCAATTTAGGCATACTTTGAAGCGATATAACTAAATTTTTTGGTTGGACTGATATGTTTTTTAATATGCTATGAGTTTATTTCGATTGATAGCTTTTCTGTCACATGCTAAGAATATTTTTTTAAGCACAAGATACATGTAAATAGAATTTTTTGGAAAATTCCAATTTTGCTATAAATTTAGGTCTCAGAAAAAAAATGTTTTAAAGTACAAAAAAAATAAATTAAAATCATTTCAGATACCAAAGACTATGTTTAATATATAAATTTAATAAAAATATGTAAAAATAAAAAATTAAATTTTACAAAAAAATATTAATATTTTTTTATTAAATCAATGGTAGAGGGCTAAAAGTATAAGCTAGATTTTTTAAATTATTTTTCTCGTAATCTTCATAAAATTGCATATTTCCAAAATTTTTAAATTCGCTCCACCCTAGTGTATATATTATGTGACATTACTGAATTAGCTGGTACCTGTTTAGCGAGCAGCAGAGCGCACACAGAGCCAAGGATGGAGCGCGAGCGCGCCGCGCCGGGCGGCGAGAGAGCCCCCGACGCCGTCAGTGAGTCCGCCACCACGCGTATGCGCTCCCTGGCTTCTTCTGTATCTGACACTATCGAACAAGGCTTCAATTAATGTATAGGCTTTTTCCCGCGGCTTCGCTCGCGTTAGAAAGAGATAAAAAGTTGCCTGTGTCACTCTCCATTCCTTCAACTATCTCCACTTAAAAAATCACGTCAATTCGTCGCTCCGTTTTGCCGTGAAAGACGGACAAAGAAACAGACACACACACTTTCGCATTTTATAATATTAGTAATAGTAATATGGATAATTGCCATACCCTACCGGGGGGCCATGCGACCTCCTTTGTATTGTAACATCTATTAATGTAAGTACCGATTTGCATAAACGATATCGATTGATTGATTGAATTAACACCTTCGTAACCAAGAACCCGCCTGGTGGCACTCGTAAACTTTACTCAGATGCCTGAGAAGAGTTATCGCCATACAAGCGGGCGATTATAATCAGTTTCTGACGTAGGTCGCAATTTTTTGTTTGGTACTGAATATGTTAAGCGCAAAGTATACTTATCTGAATGGATCGCTATATTTTTCTTGAGGGGAATATCTCATACATTCAAGCCGCTATCTTTGATTTATACCTTTGAAATCCTTCCGATATCGGATCGGATAATGTGAAAACGCACTAAAGCAAAGCGTAAGGCCTGAGTGCAAGCTTCTATTGTCCTGAGTCGACGCTGCATAAAGCTAGGAACATACTACGCGGACTTCCGTCGTAATTCGACCGCGACCGATCAGTGTGCACGGTCACCAAAACATCCAGCGAGCCAGATTTCGATCGGACGTCCATGCGCTCAAGGCCACGTCCACGTCCGTCGACCGATAGTTTGGTTTGCACGGTTAAGTGTATATTCATTGTCCAGATCCCCGTCCGCGGTCGATCGACGACGGACGTCCGCGTAGCATGTTCCTAGCCTAAGGAGGACGCACGCTCGCCCGCCTCGCCGGGCCGATCCGAACGTCCCCCCAGGCCCCGTAGCCGAATGGCATTTCTGCGACTGCAGAAATGCAGTCTGGCTCTGTCGCGCCAATACGCAAGAGCGATAGAGATAGATAGCTACGAAAGAGATATTATCGTGAGCGTGCATTCAGCTACGCACATAGGCCTTAGTGCGTTTTCACATTATCCGATCCGATATCGGATGTCGGACCAATAACCCATACATTACAGGCGCCATCTTGGATTTTTTCTATTGAAATCCTTCCGACATCCGATATCGGATCGGATAGTGTGAAATGGTCTTACACAAAGAGTCAAAGGCAAATAAGCGTTAGGTACCTGGCGTGCCCATGCCAGCGATGTATCGACATGTGATGTCAGTCTGCTGCGCTGCGCTGCGCAGCTCCCTGTCAGCGTGGGGGTTCTGCGAACATGTCATCAATAAAGAAGAAGAAGAAGAGTTAACCCGAGGGATTTACCCACCATTTTATATGGCATTTGACAAATGACAGACCACTAACGGCACTAATCCTGAGCTTAGTTAAGTTGTTGGTGCAGGTGGGCCTAAAGAGTATGCGCCCACAGGCGACTTTCTGTCACTTGGATGTGTTTCTATGAAAAGTTGTGTCGCTAGGTCGCTACGTGGGCGCCTTTCAAACTATCCCATAGTCCGATGGCTCAGATCATATATTACTATTTTCTAAATGGCGCATAGGTATTACCTGGTGCCCGTAGTTGTTGGTACTTACGGGAATAATCGAAGAACAACTTGAGGCCGACATGCTTACAGTGACACCGCTTTCAGAGTGTGCAGGGCGCCAGTACATGAGGAGAGTCCTGCCCTCGCCTACATGACATTCCTGGAGCAATGTTAAAGCACTTTTAAATTTCGCGCTTCTTACTCGGGGAGCCACCGATCAAAATTGCCAGGAACAAAAACTTACTCTTAAAATATTACCGTAACTGCAAGTTCTGTGAAAATGAAAATTGGTGTGTTGAAGTGCTTGTTGGATCCGTGGCTGATACGTCACATGTGATAACAGTGCCTGTCTCAGACTTCGGACATTGTTGTAAGAAAATGTATTAATATCATTGGAATCCACTAAACAATCCAATGTTACAAATCTTCGCATTTTACATTGTGGCTATGATCCTTTGTAACTTATTAATTTTGAAAACATTTTTAGCTATAAAATACGCATGGTGGCCGACAAATGGTGACAGTTTATTGTGACATAGTCAAACACGTCAAACATATTTTGATTTTTTTTTCACGTAACCAAGCCTACCAAAATAAAGGCTGGCGTCCACTAGTTGTCCACTAGGCTCGCAGAATCGAATCGCAAAAATTCCCCCACTATATTTTTTTATGACTGTAAATCGTATTGGTAAATCAAGACAACTTTGTCACCGTAACTTTTTTTACACTATCGTAGTGTAGAAAAAAAAACCATTTCTAAAATACTCTTTTTTTGTCAAGCTGTAATAATGCAATGGCAACACAAATAGTACGACCTAAAAATATTGATACTTGGACCATGCGCAAATTCAATTCTCTTATTGAAATTTTCGGATACCAAAAGTTAGGACTTGGCACTGAGGAGGCACACTGACATTTTATGCCGCCAGGTGGCGTCTGTGCAAGTGCCTATATCATCGACCTACAATAGGGACTGAGCTCACACTTTTTTTGCCATACTAAATTGAACCTTATCACCTGCGCATAAAGGCGTTCTTGACAGACTAGCAAAAGTGTGTCCACATGAGAGGGTCAAAGTTGGGGCTGGTGTCCCTCTCGCACGTGTGACCAGTGTTAAAAAATTACTATAGTAGTAGTATTTTTACCTGTATGATAACTAAGTTTATAAACTTCTTAAATTATTTTCGTATTATATCGAGGCAAGGGTATTAATACCTTGTAACGAATTGGTAAGTCATTATTATGAAGCCATAAAACCAAAAAATTGCGCAATTATTAAAAACCTTTAATTGGGTATTAGTAGATTTGGTAGTAACTTTGAATATTGACTGGTATCCCCAAATGATGACAGTGATGACGTCATTCAAATGATTTTGATAGTGGTAATAAGTGCGAGAGGGACACCAGCCCCAACTTTAACCTCTCATGTGGACACACTTTTTGGCCTAACAACTCATTCTGGTTTAATTATAATTCTGTGGCCTATATAGGCATGTCACTGTCATTTATATGTGAGAGAAAAAATCATCTTCTCGCTCTCACGTATGATATTCCGTATCTGTGCTACGGACTAATAAGGTGGCGCCATCTGTCATAATCATAACCTTTGAGTGTGCCTCCTCATTGCGATCAACAAAACCAGTTCAGGTCGAAATAAGCAAAGAATTACTCGATTTTTTTCAAAAACACAAACACATTTATTGCATACATATATTACACAGACGTAATTAGGTAGGTACATAACATGGACCCTCCTGCACAGTCGCGGCAATCTTAATAACTTAGTTAATCAAATACTGCTGTAGTTAACTATTACTAGGTACAATAATATTAGTTTGTGTACAATACTCTTAGAACAAATTACATTATTTTCATACAAAATATTTGTATTTTTAGTAGTCACATCACACTACTTTTAAACTGATATAAATGAATACAAGAAGCCAACCCTAAAATGACTGGGATAAGGGCAGGCGAATGATGATGATGATACAAAGAAACAATGACAAGGCCTCCAAGTGTCCAAAGCTGGATTCGAACCAGCATCCTCCGTTTACGCGACGGATGCCTGAACCGTTCGGCCATTCGGTCACGGCGGCAAAAATTTCGAAATTTATAAGTATATGACACATTTACCGAAGGCTTGAAAAACATTGCAGTTTTTTTTATACCACCAGTGGCAAACAGGTATACGGCCCGCCTGATGGAAAGCGGCCACCGTAAACTATGGACGCCTGCAACTCAAGGGGTTTTAAAAATTACATTAAATCTTATATTTTTTATTTAAGTTAATTGAATTGCAAACCTTTAATTTCAGCCATTTCTACTCTTTTTTTGCCAAGTAGTAAAGTTACTGTCATTGAGCTAACAAACAATAACCAACTCTATATTTTTGGCCATAGGGGTCACTATGTTACTGGCCACAGGGGCCACATTATTGGCCATAGGGGCCACATTATTGGCCATAGGGGCTACGTTATCGGCCACAGGGGCCTCTATCTCATCGAGCATGGTCCAGCGACTGTAGCGTGACAGACGCTTTGCTAAAGTATTTATTCTCACATTGCGTCTATGAGAAACTTTTTGAAGTCTTTTCACTTCTTTTTGCAATATTAAGATGGTTTTTTCATGTAGGACGCACTGATCGCATGTAGAACACGTGTTATTTTTACTTATTTTAAATTTTTTAATTTTTTCTAGTTGACGCTGCAATCTTGACATTTTCGGTCCGACTTGATTGCTTGAAGATGCCTTGCTTGACTTCTTGTGTCGTAGTTTTGCATTGACGGTTGGTGCCTAGAATCAGTAATGAAAAAATATAACAGTACAAATATGTTATTCATTATTCACAGTTTAGTCAAAATATGTCCACACTTTCATTAATTTCATTATGTTCATATGGGTTTAATACATATAATTAGATTACATTTAAATGAGTATAACAAAATGACGACAAATCATTACATAAAATTAAGGTACCTATTATATTCCTAAATCTATTTTCTATATATTTCTAATAATGTCTATCTGTCATTAAGGTGGACACGTAAAGTAATATATAACTTTACCTTGACCAATTTTGTGGCATCTATATCATTATCTGAATCTTCTAATATGTCTTCTGCATCAGATACATTTGATACATTGCTCGAAGATGAAGATGATGACCTCTTTTGTCTTGGTTTTGCATTGAAGGTTGGTGCCTAGAAGAAATAATGAAAAAATACAAGAGATGTTCAAGCGTAATAACAAAACTCGTTTGAGAGGTCACCTCTTAAAGCTAGAGAGTGATAGATCTCACAGTAACCCTTATAAACACTTTTTGAGCAATCGAGTAGTGAGATCTTGGAACAAACTCCCAGAAGACGTGGTCTCAGTACAAAATTTGAATCAGTTTAAAAATAGACTAGACAAGCACATCACATCTACAACTCGGCTATGATTACTGTCAGTGGCAATGATCACCACTGGAATACAGGCTATGACCTACATATGACTTATTTGTGGAATGTAATGCCGTCTGTTTTTAAATTTGAGCTTCTTGATGGACATCTTTAAGGTTAACTCGTTATATCAGTGCAAATACTAGGAAGGCTGCCTGCAGTGCCTGCTTATTAAATAATTAAAAAAAAAAATAACAATACAAATATGTAATTCATTATAACAGCTTAGTCAATGTCCACAGTGTCATTATGTTTATATGGGTTTAATACGTACGTACAATTTAATTTTCTTTAATACTACGTCGGTGGCAAACAAGCATACGGTTCGCCTGATGGAAAGCGGTCACCGTAACCTATGGACGCCTGCAACTCAAGAAGTGTCACATGCGCGTTGCCAACCCGTTAGAAACTTATACACTCCCTTTTGTTGAGTTAAGTACACAGTACACAGCAAAAAGCAGTGTACAAGTTTCAAGGAGGGTTCAGGTTGCCGACGACTCAAAGGACAATAGACGGATCCCCAGTTGAGCTCTGCTCTAGATTCGAGCGAGATGATATTAAATTACATTTAAATCTCTATAGTGAAATTAATATAAGGCATTACATGAAATTAAGTTTAATACCTATTAGATTCCTAAATCCATTTTCTATTTATTTCTAATAATGTCTATCATCAAGGTGGACACAGGAACGGTAAAGTAATATATAACTTTACCTTGACCAATTTTGTGGCGGCATCTATATTATTATCTGAATCTTCGATGTATTCTACATCAGATACATTTGATACATTGCTTGAAGACGAAGATGATGACTTCTTTTGTCTAGAATGTCTCTAAAACAAATAATGAAAAAATATAACAATACAAATATGTAATTCATTATAACAGCTTAGAGAATGTCCATAGTTTCATTATGTTTATATGTGTTTAACACATATATGAAATTTAAATTACATAAATCTCTATCATGAAATAAGGCATTACATTAAATTAAGTTTACTACCCATTTTATTCCTAAATCCAATTTCTATTCATTTCTAATGTCTATGTCATCAAGGTGGTCACGAAAAGTAAAAGTAGAATTTTATATTAGTTACTTTACCTTTACCAATTTTGTGGCGACATCTATATTAGTTTCTGAATCATCTGTGTCTTCTGCATCTGATACATTTGATACGTCCATATTGGCGACATCTATATTACTGTCTGAATCTTCTATGTCTTCTGCATCAGGTACATTTGATACATTCGCAGGAACCTTAGGAACAGGAACACGTACCTTAAAATAAAAAATGAATTATATAATTGTTATTTGTTAGGAAATCTCCTAAATGTTTGCCACATATTTTAATGACAATGATAAATACATATATATACGACCACGCCTGCATCCCATAAAAGGGGGCAAATGAAACTACTCAAGTTTCAGTGCCACCATAGTATAAGGACGACTCAGTAATAATACTTCTAACAAATTTTGCGCCGCGCGGTTTGTCCTTGAGTAGCGCTCTGCGCGAGCGAGGCGCAGAGAGTACATGCGGAACCGGATGATGCCGGTCGCGTCAGTCAGTACGCGCCGCGCTGCGTGGCGCTGCGAAGGTCGCGCGCGGCGCGTGAGAGAGCCAAATACCGATCGCGGGAGATTACCTACTAAGTCGTCCTTATACTGTGGTGCCACTCTTGGCTATCAGTGGGTTGAGAGAAAACGATATTAGCGACTGACAAATATTAATTTAAATATTACCAAAGTGTCTGTGAATATGCCCTCGTCTGCCAAATGTGATGCTGGTAAAGCTCCAGGTTTCAGCTTCCTCTGCTTACTTTTACTCGGTAGTACATTTGATACTTCCACAGGAACATTAAGAACAGGAGCATGTACCTTAAAATAACCACAAAATTAAAATTAAAAAAAAACTCCCGACCGCGACATAGTGGACCGATTTTCATGAAACATGGCTAAGAACACTCCCGACTAACTTAGCTTTCAAACAAAAAAAAACGAAATCTAAATCGGTTCATCCGTTCGGGAGCTACGATGCCGTCGATGCCACAGACAGACAGACACGTCAAACTTATAACACCCCGTCGTTTTTGCGACGGGGGTTAAAAAAGAAAAATAATATAAACGTTATTTCGTTATTTGCTAGGAAATCTCCTAAATGTTTGTCACATATTTTATGTGCTAGAAAATCTCCAAAATTTTTACCACATTTTTTTAGTGTTAAGGATTGAAATGACAAATACTTCTTTAAATATTACCAAATTGTCTGAGAATGTGCCATCAACTGTCAAATGTAATGCTGGTAAAGCTCCAGGTTTCAGCCTCCTCTTGTTACTTTTACTTGGCGGTACATTTGATACATCCACAGGATCATTAGGAACAGGAGCATGTACCTTAAAATAAAAGATGTATAAATGTTATTGGCTAGGAAATCTACCCAATGTTACCTACCACAATTTGTCTATTTAATTGTAATGTGATATTTATCACATTACAATTAAATAGACTGTTGTGATATTTATCACATTACAATTAAATAGACAAATTTGATCTTGCTATTGTACCTAGTAGTAGTTAAGTAATGAAACTATTATACCTAGTAGTAGTTAAGTACACTCCTTTTTGCTGTGTACTTAACACAGCAAAATGGAATGTACAAGTTTCTAATGGGGTGGCAACGCGCATGTGACACTATTTGAGTTGCAGATGTCCATAGGTTACGGTGACTGCTTTACATCAGGCGGGCCTTATGCTTGTTTGTCACCGACATAGTATAAAAAAAAAGTACCTAGGTTAAGATTGCTGCGCCGTTGCAGGGTCCATATTATGTACCTAATTAAGACTTAATATGTTTGCAATAAATGCTTATGACTTGTGACTTATATTTTAATTCTAAGGACAATAATGACTAATATTCATTTAAATATTACCAAAGAGTCTGTAAATGTTCCATCGTCTGTCAAATGTGATGCTGGTAAATCTCTGGGTTTGAGCCGCCTCCTTTTAACACTTTTACTTGGCAGTACATTTGATACATCCATGCGATCATTAGAAACAGGAGAATGTACCTTAAAAAATATAAATATAAAAATGTTATTTTCTAGGAAATTTCATACATTTGCCACATATTTTAGTGAGGACTGAAGTGACAAATATTTATTTAAATATTACCAAAGGGTCTGCGAATATGCCCTCGTCTGTCAAATGTGATAATGGTTTAGGTTTCAGCCGCCTTGACTTATTACTTTTACTGGGCAGTACATTTGATACATCCACAGGATCATTTGGAACAGGAGAATGTACCTTAAAATAAAATGAATTATATAAATGTTATTTGATAGGAATTCTTCTAATTGGGCATTTTCACGAGAAGAATCACCAAAAACACATTTTTTAAAGTAGGTAAATTTTATGTTTTTCCTACTCAGAATCACGAGCGAGCCCTTTTGATCTAGGATAAAAAACGAGAGACAAAAAAATGATCCTAAAATTTTCTATTATTTTGCATATTTCCACTTTGTAACTGCTGTGTACAAACAAATAAGAAAAACATTAAATTTACTTATTTTAGAAACACAAGTGTTCGAAGTTTTTTTTGCAAAAATGCCCAAATTTTTTTAACATGCTAAGGACTGAAATGGCAAATATTTGTTTAAATATTACCAAAGGGTCTGTGAATGTGCCATCGTCTGTCAAAGGTGATGCTGGTGAAGCTCCAGGTTTAAGATGCCTCCTTTTATCACTTTTACTTGGCAGTACATTAGATACATGCACAGGAACGTTAGGAACAGGAGAATGTACCTAAAATAAAATAAAGTATATAAATGTTATTTGCTAGGAAATCTCCTAAATGTTTGCCACATATTATAATCACAAATATTCATTTATAATAAATATTACCAAAGTGTCTGTGTATAAGTCATCGTCTGAGTCGTCTGCCAAATGTGATGTTGGTACAGCTCTAGGTCGAAGCCGCCTCCACTTAATATATTTACTTGGCAGAAAGGAGTCCAATGAAAAGTGTCTTGAACATATTCTGCTATGGCTTTTCCAAGACCAATTAGGTCTATTAACTTGCTGAATCCATATGCCTCTTAATTTTTCATCATCTGGAAATCTAAAAAGTATTTATGGTTGAATGGCATATATACCTACCAGGAGAATCATTACCAAGAACAATAATCATAAATGTAGTTTTTAAGGTATGAATATAAATAGATTATTATTCTGACGTTGATGAAATAGTGACAAAAAATAACCTTTCTCAGTCTAAGAAAACTTCATAAATACCTAACAGGTGTTAGTACAGAAATTAATACGGATTTATTTACATGAACTAATTTACATAATAAAGAGACTTTACAACATAATAAATCGTTTTAGTGGTATAAATAAACTACCAATGTAGACATTTACATTTCGATCAGGTCCTAAAGATAAATATTATCAACATTTTAAGTCAAATTACCGATGAAACGTTATAAGTTCTTGCACTTCTTCCGTATTTTCTTTCCTTCCAGTATGTGATCTGCAGCCCTTAATTATACAAGACATAGTCGGAAAACTCAGAAATGGTACTTGGAACTATCACATTAAAAACTGAGCAAAGTACTCCACAATTTATCAGGAATCCTCACAATAGAATCAAAATATCGTAGAAAAACAATGTAAACATTGAAGTCGAGTCGAGCGAAACACCATTACAACCGTTCAGTCAACTTTCTTGTCTTTCTTTCCAAAATGTTCCAAAAGAAGTCCATTTGACATTTGCTCTGCATTGATCACATTTGCTTCCGAGACCAAAAGTTTATTAGCGAATTCTTGTCGAGTTTGTTTTCGAACATACCCAGTTATATTCATAAATAATCTGTGGATTCTACTGTCAAAGTGACGTGTGCGCTTGAATGAGTGTTTTTCTCATTTGCCTCCCCACGTGAAGATATAAAATCATTGTGAAATAAACTGAAATTTAAAGTAAATCGCGCATCTGTACAGCAATCATGGCGGTCCGTGTACAATTCGAGAATAACAATGAAGTGGGGGTGTTTAGTAAACTGACAAATTCCTATTGCCTCGTAGCTATCGGAGGCTCAGAAAATTTCTACAGCGTGTTCGAAGCCGAGCTCGCAGAAACAGTTCCCGTGGTTCACGTCAGTATCGCGGGGTGCCGTATTATCGGGCGCATGACCGTAGCTAACAAGAACGGACTTCTCGTGCCAGCGGCAACGACCGACACAGAATTGCAACATATACGCAACAGTCTACCGGACGCAGTCAAGGTGCAGCGTGTGGAAGAGCGTCTCAGCGCGCTCGGGAACGTTATCGCCTGCAACGACTATGTAGCGCTCGTGCACCCCGACCTGGACCGCGACACAGAAGAAATTCTCGCAGACACACTAAACGTAGAAGTATTTCGGCAGTCTGTGGCTGGGAACGTTTTGGTCGGTTCTTACGCTGCGCTCAGTAATCGCGGAGGATTAGTTCATCCTAAAACTACGATACAAGATCAGGACGAGCTCTCGTCTCTGCTACAAGTCCCTTTAGTTGCGGGCACAGTGAACAGGGGTAGTGATGTGGTGGCGGCGGGGATGGTGGTGAACGATTGGTGTGCGTTCTGCGGCATGGACACGACGTCGACAGAGATCTCGGTGATCGAGAGTGTGTTCAAACTGAATGACGCCAAGCCCACAGCCATCACCTCCACAATGCGTGCCTCGCTCATTGACAGCATGTCCTAGGACCTGTAATGTTAATGCAACTAACTATGGGGTTCACTTGTCATTTATGTATAGCATCAATCCAATGGAGTATTGTGAGAAGAAAATGCTTAGATTGTGTTCATACATTTGACTAAGAATGTAAACATTGTATGGTTGACATATAACCTAAAAAAATTGAATTAATTTTTTATATATTTTTGCAATAATGTTCATATAATTGGGTGTAAAATTATAGTCATTTATTATAATGAGTTACACAAGTTGACAACAACAACATACAAGGCAAAATCTACGATTTTGTTGCAGATAGCACCTTGTACTTTGTAAGGTGCAATTTTCTGAAAAAATTACATATTGTACCTCATACATTGTTGTTGTCTCTTGTTATTGTAATCAAGGAAAATAAAGAAGTTATCTTCCCATTTTTGCCACTTCATTGAAAATAAAGTAATGCAATGACAAGTGATACCAACTAGTTGTGCTCCCCAGTTTTGCAAGTCTTGTGATATGTTTATTATTTGATAAGTTGTGCACCCCTGACAGTGTTGCACACTACAGATTGTGCAATCGCGCACCGGCAATGGCCCTTTACCTTACCTATGTGTATAAGAACATAAGTAATAAATTGTAAATCTATAATGTTATATTTCATTTCTATATGACACCACCCTACTGAATTGTCAACCAAAAATTATCTCTGCAAATATTCTTGCCATCAAACTAACATTGTGTTGATATTCAAAGGAAAAGAATTGATTTCACCATTATTTTAGTTCCATTAAATCCATTTCCTCATAATAAATTAATAAGAAAAGTACCAAAGATTCAACATCATTACTACAACATTGGTTTTAAACCATAACTCCTTCACTGTAGGTGTATTTTTCTTGGCTGCTGTCTGTGGTCTGCCCTACTAAAAATTATTTAGGTTATACAATTGTAAACACACATGACTCATTACCACTTGCCCTGTTGTTGCACCATGGTGCTAAACGTCTATTCAACTTTGGCTAATCTTTGTCACTCATCATTACGCAATATATAAACTGATAAATAAATTACACCATTAAAAAAGTTTAAATGAAATGTCTACTTAAAGTTGCATATCCTTTTTATATTTTTGTGCACATTATATCTTTTTCCTCTGCCTGGTGCCTTCAGTTGCCCTCCTTAGTTTATTACTCCTGTACAATCAACGACATGTATCCACTTTCTAAACTGAAGGCGGGTGGATGTCAAAGATTCGTAGACAGCGCGCGATCTTCGCGCGGGAGCTCGACAAAAATCAATATAAGTCTAGTGTACTTTCATTGATGGCTACCTAAAGGAAAGTGTTATAAATAAAACAAGTAGTACTTATAATGATAAATGTAATTTTATAACCAAGTCTACACCGGGCCCGCCTGGCGCGCCTCTAGTTGCCACACCAGTTGCTCTGGAAGCCTCTTCCTATCTTACACTAACAGCGCCGGAATCAACAATTAGGTACTCCAGCACTTGGGAGGTAAAGTCAATATCCAAGGATACAGACAGCCAATGAGGGCCCTAGCCAGAGGGGCAGTGCCCTACCTTAGAAATAGCATCGTCTTGAATAATGTAGCACTACATTATATTACAGTCTACATACTTGTAGAGTACAGCGGGGCAAATGTAACTGGTCCATTTTTTCCATGTTTTACAATGTTTGCATTATTCAATAGAGTGTCCATCGGTTATATATGGTAGGCGTGTTCATTGGATTCATGTAGAACTCAACATCATAGTGTAATAATGGAAAAAATTTGTCCCCCAGTCGAGATTTGCCGCGCTGTACCTTAATTACAGTTTGAATTTGGCTACGGACCTGCAGCCAATGTGAATAATATTCTAATAAATATTACATAAACGATGTTATCATATCACGCATATATTATTTACTATAGCCACTATGTAGCTCAAGTTAGTAGGGACTAAGTAGATGCTTAGACAGCGATATATGAATAAATAGAACACTCATGAGAGTCATGGGTCAGGAAAACTTCAATAAACAATAATTAATAAATGACTTTTGTGATTTTAGTCTCGCCCTCACCACATATGAAAGCTTGGGCCACATTGGTCGCATCCCATTAATATTGACTGTCACCTTCAGAAGTTCTTCAGAATACCCATTGTCTTATTCCGGCGCCCACAAAAGGACAATTACTTTGGTTTAACAAGACGAATTTTTAAAACAGAGATTAAGAATTTTTTGAGCTTTTCAAAGTTCTTTCGTCATTTTTATAAATTAGCTTAAAATTAAACAAAGGCACAAACATTTTAAACATAATCACGAATTTTAAAAACAGACTTCTATATTTTTATATGCACTTCTAGAATATTGCACCCAGTGTGTCTGAGACATAAAACGTGACTTTCCATTATATAAGGGTCATTACGCTTCAAGTACATTTACATTTAGTACTTTACGATATAAGTGCTGAAAAGAGCATGTTCGAAAACAGTTGCGATAAATTAAAACACGACTGAAGGGAATGCTTTAAATGACATGAGTTACGAATAAAGGAGCATTAGGGTAATTCCGAAAGTCGTATAAAAATCACCATTATTTCCATCATATCAAGATTCCACTTTCGAGCATTTCTGTGATTCTGAATTACCCTAATGCACCTTAATTCGTATATTGTACGACGTTTTTCAGTATATTTGGCCATTTGAAGTTTCCACATAGGCACATAAAGTACCACTTTTCGCACTAGTGGGTCAAAGGTTCATTCCCATTCCATCTATTGCACATGAAGCAGAGACTATAGGCATGGAAAGTCATGAATGACAAGTGATCTTTCTTATAAAGGTTTTATAAACATAATTTAAAATAACTATAAGTATACAAAGATGCATAGGTATATGCAATTAAGAATATCACGACAGGGAATCTATTCCTAAGACATATATCTATAACTATGTGAATATAGTCACCCAAAAATACACATCTGGAGTCAAAAATAAAAAAAAACCCCCGACACAAAACCCTTTAAAAAATACAAAACGGCTGGACCGATTTTGGTAGAACATGTCAAAGAACCATCGCTAGAAAACCCTCTTTCAATTAAAAATAAAAACGGCAGTCAAATCGGTTCACCCGTTTAGGAGCTACGGTGCCACAGACATACACACATAGCGGTTAAACTTAACCCTCTTTTTGCGTCGGGGGTTAAAGAGGTAAATGCCACAGCTAAGTACAATACCCATAGTTTAAATTCGTGAGACACAAAAATGCATTGATGGTAACATACCCACTATATTATATACTTTGGTTAAACAATCTGTAGTAAAGCAAATTAAAATTCATATAGACGGTCAACCATGTCTAAACACTAAGAAAGGGTGGCATATTTGAATAACCTAACCACAAAATTAAAATTTTGAAAAAAAGTCCTACATAGTGGACCGATTGGCTAAGAACTCTCCCAACTAATTCAGCTTTCAAAGAAAAAAAAATCTAAATCGGTTTATCCGTTCGGGAGCTACGATGCCACAGACAGACACACACAGACAAATAAAAGTATAACAACAAAATTAAAATTTTGAAAAAGCCCCGACCGCGACATATAGTAGACCGATATTCATAAAACATGGCTAAGAACACTCCCGACTAACTCAGCTTTCAAACAAAAAAAAACTAAATCTAAATAGGTTTATCCGTCCGGGAGCTACGATGCCACAGACACACAGACACGTCAAACTAATAACACCCCGTCATTTTTGCATCGGGGGTCAAAAAAGGTGGCATATTTGAAAAATGCAGGGCTCAATACACCGGCCTATAAAACGCATGCGTTTCTAAATAAACGTTGGGGGAATCATCAACGACTCATTATATTAAAAATTCATTGAAAATGCAGGGACGAAGGTTAAACTCCTATCGAAAATTTTAATGTCGCGCATTTTTTTAGTGCCAACATTTGGTTGACCATCTATATTACAGCATTATTGATAACTTAGTCATGAATAAGTTAAATATATGAAAGGTAACATCTAAAACGTGATAAGTTTATGCTAAACATGGCACTTCGAAAATCTGCAAGTAGTTCCTAAACCTAATTATTTCAAGTTCCTGGATAGTGTAGTTAAAATTATTTGAATTAAACGTAGTCAATGTGGCCTAATCCGTTTGGGGTAAAGGTTCGGCCACACATAGGGCGTTTTGATAGCGTAGCGTTAACGGAGCGAATGCCAGCGCATTCAGAGCGGATCGGCTGCTTCGTCCGGCGCACCGCCATCATTGCGCTACGCTAACGCGTAACGCTGCTCTTTCAAAACGCGGAAGTGTGGCGAAACTTAAAATGATCTTCGTTTTTTGAGAACTGACTCGAATAGTTTTCAAATTTTCTGAAAACGGAGTTTAACCACATTGACATTGATTTACAAAACAGACATAACAATTTTCATTTTTATGCCTACGACTAAGATTTATATCAAAAAAATAATTTAAACTATACAGTACGATTGACATCAGTTAACGATTCGAGTTTTATATCTATCTCGCTCGCACTTATGTGATCCCGATGCCAGCCGAAGCCGAAGGGTAAAAGCCGAATCGTTAACTGATTTTAATCGTACTGTACCGATATCAGTAACCTCTCAAGTCTAAACGGGTGAAAAAGGACACAGTGAAATACTGTACAAGGAGACATTATATTACCTACAAGTATACAAGTGGAGTTTTCTAGCATTATAAGACTTTGAACCATTTTTGAATTAAAGATTAGTAATTCAGTCATTAGTTTATGAAAATTTAAGTATTATTTTTAAATAATCGACAAATAATAAGAGATACCAACCAGAGGGGTAGCGTTTATTTTCCTAGCGTCAGTTGAAGTAAGAGCCGACTGAATCCAGTTCTTAGGCACTGTTCCCACCAGAAACGATTAAGCGATGAGCCATCGGCTATAGAAACGAACAAAAGATAGTAGCTCCCGTGTAAATTGTTTATTTGTCATGTCACCCGCCTTTTTGCCGACCTTCTTAAAAATATAAGACAATACGTCAATCCGAAAAAACACATTCGATGTCAATGATGTGAAAAAATATCCGTAACGACGAATAAAACTAATTAAATAAATAACGTTTCGCGAGTGTACACAGGAAAGAGTGAACCAAGTAAATCTTCGTAAGGGTGGCCCGCTGAACTATCGAGACGATAATAACCGTAAGTTGGATTGGCAGCGATCAATTACCATAATTTTATTTTTCCGTTTTATTTTATTTTATATTACAATAGTTCGTCAGGAACTACGTATTCACTGGTCCTTCAACAATCTCCGAAGTGAACTAGTTCGTTCTTTTAGGATATTTAGTACAGTAGTACACCGAGAGAGCGAGATACAGATTGTGCATATGGCGTACAGTAACGCTCGCTCGTAGGTACCTACTAGCCGAGAGCTGATCGGCCGTTTTTGCGCGCTCTCGGTCCGAGTCAGTCGGTTGCGGTAGGATCACACGGATCGCTTTGCTGTCATTGTCACTTCTCGGCTCTTCGCTCCTTTCGCTCGCATACTATTGCGCGTGTGTGAGTGTACTAAATGTCCTAGAGAGCAGAATCATTTGGGAGTCGTTCGGTCTAGTACAGTGCAGGGAATCGTGTCTTTTGTACTATTAGCACATGTACTACACAAGCCTAATTTACAGTTCATCGCTCGCGCTACCATCGCGTCTCTTTTTTATTTACACGGGAGCGACTGTCTTTTGCTCGTTTTTATAGCTCATAGCGTACTAGCTTTTGGTAGAACTAGTGTCTCACTCTTAAATGTCTCATAGGATTTAGGTTAAAACATGTCAAAAGCTCCTGCGAGATATGTTCCGTGAGTAAATGCAGTACAAAATACAGTCAGTAGAAAACTAGAGAATGAAATACATCGTAAATGCAAAGACCATAAGACATACGACAGATGTGAAGTTCTCTAGAAAAAGGCACCACATTCTCACGTGCCATAAAGGACGCGCTGACCGCTGACAGATTTGTACACGTAAAAAGACGAGAGAATGTTTCGTTATTATTTAAGGTTCGAATGTGGTGCATTGATTGAGAACCACGATATTTTCCGTTAAAATGTTGTTTACACACTTCATACATTTATTACAGTAAATTTATTTTAGCTTCTTTGTGTGAGTGTTACCAGTCTGTATTATTCACTTTTCTCTAGTAAAATATAGATTTATTTAAGGACGAATCAGATATCTTACATCAGTTAATACTGATTCGTTATCTATATCAAAATGGACATTTACAGTCAAAGACAAGACAAAAACTATAAATGCTAATATTAAAAGCAGGAACTATACAAGAATAAATAATTTCATTCATCAAGTAGTTTGAGCTCTAAAAGCTGTGACTTTCCATCAAAAAAGAGTCCTCATAGCATAAGAAGCACATGGATCCTTTTTAAAGGAAAGCCACGTTTGTTCAGCCTACAAGCAAACATTCAATCAAGCAACATAATTTAAAATTTACAACACAACGGGTCGTAAGACCCAAATAACGACACAGGTCAAAATTACACTGTACAAAACAAAACAACAAACTGTGACGTTTTCAGCTAAAAGGTACCGCATTGTCATTGTCATAGAGTCAAGTATTAAATATAGATTATTTGATTTCGCATGTTCAGAGTCAGTCAAACATAAATTGTTTAGATCTTGATCTAATTTTTTTTTTCATTATTTTAGAAATAGTGTCGTATAAAACTGGTGGTTCATTTTGAACCAGGATAAAAGGTGCAAGATTTTTATAGTTAAAAGTTAGATTATAATGAAGAATTGTTTTGAAATTACGAATTTACATAAGTCAGTTTCCAATATTTTTTACAAATTATTGATAAATTTTAAAATCGAGCATTTTTGTTATGCTTAGTAGCTAATGTAGCTATTTAGCTTTTATGCTGGCGTTCAAATTCAAAGTTTATTGGTAATAAGGTTGTTTTTTTTTTTTTATAAATAGCGTAAAATCTTGCAGAAGTAAAGATTCATATAACTTAGGCACTGGTCCCACCGCGAGCTAGTAAGCTATGAGCTATCGGCTATAAAAACGAACAAAAGATAAGCACTCCCGTGCAAATAAAAGAGACACGGCGATATTGATAGCTCACTGCTGGGCGAGTAACTATAAACATCGCCGTGTCTCTTTTATTTACGCGGGAGTGATTATCTTTTGTTCGTTTTTATAGCCGATAGCTTATAGCTTACTAGCTCGCGTTCGGACCAGAGTTTTAAGCAACTTCAATGGTGTAAAACCTAATAATTACTTCTCCTTCCTTATAAAATCCGAAAATAAACCACTGGTTTAATACGGCCCAAGCGGCCTACATCTCAACCGATCAGATAAATACCTAGGCAGCGCGAACAAGGAGCTGGCGTCGAATCAAATGTGATGCGTATTCGCGTCAAGCGACGCCGGCTGCGCGTGCGCGTGCGCGGGCGTGCCGGGCGCGTGCGTGTGCGCTCCGTGCGTGTGTGCGTGAGTGGCGTGCGTGGGTGCGCGCTCGTAGAATAGCATGTAGGCTGCGCAGCGGAGGACTTCCGAGAGAGACACCTCGTGGACTAGAGTATCGGAGGTGTACCACCATCTGGAAATATGTTCATTGGCCAGTGTTTATTTTATTATTTATACTTTGGCATATAAACCAACTGTTACAGAACACGCCCCTTTTAAAAAAAGGATATTATACGAAATTCAATTTAAAAACATAATTTAGCACACGGAGACCCTGCAGAACGAAACAAATTATATATCTGTTAATCATTTTCATAGATAATTACAACAAATACATAATTATATTATGAAAATTTCATTAATATTACAACAAGAGAACTAACTAGGATAAACAATTTCATGTATTTATCGATAAACCATCAGAAATCTCTGAAACCTGTAAACGTTCGCGTTTAAATGAGCAATGTTAGACAGATTCGCAGAATACTGAACTATGATCATAGATATATAGATAGAATACTCTTTATTGGCACACCTCAGCAAAAGATACAGAAAAAATATACAGTGGAGACAAAACAAATTATTATAAATAAAGGCAGACAACAGGCGGTCTTATCGCTAAAGAGCGATTTCTACCAGACAACCTTTGGGTAGCGGAAATAAAAAAACATAATCAAAAAGAGTAGGTGCTTCGAAATAAAAAATCATAATTATTATAATTTCCGACACACAAATTGAATAAACATACACATATAAGAGAATATAAATAGACTGAGCATATATATATATCTCTGTCCTTTAAGTAAGTTTGAAACATTAGAGTATGTATACTATACGTTATTGTTCACAACATCTCTCAAATCAAGTGCTAACCAACCAATTTAAATGATTTTATACCTGCGGGCTTCGAACCCGTTCCCCCGGCGGTACGTAGCGAAGTGTCCGGACCTGGGGCCTCCTACATGCACGACTACAGCCGCTAGCCTGTACAGCGCGCGCGATGAGCTCTCGCTCTGTTCAGGGTCTGCTGCGCGGAGGCGACCGCCGCTCATCAGGGAGACTAGGTCCGTCTGAAATGGCAGATATTTATTTTCATACATTACGAGTCAGCACCATAAATTAAATATAAGATCTTATATTTAATTTATGTAAGTGAGCAATTCCCGAATAGTTTGTACATTTAAATCACGTCTCCGATTTTGATAAAAATTGGTAGGCTGATAGAGTCCGTGATGCTGAGAAAGATCCCAAAAGGTGAAGGTGAAGGTTTCCCAAAATTTGGTTGGATTCCCAAAGGTTGTTTGTATGAAACCTTCCTTTTTTGTTACCAGATTTCTATACATTTTCGGTAACAAAAAAGGAAAGTTTCATACAAACTACATAGGACATTTTGGGAAACCTAGTGGATCTTGCTCAGCATCATGGACTCTATCAGCCTACCAATTTTTATCAAAATCGGAGACGTGATCCAAATGTACAAACTCTTCGGGAATTGCTGAAGTAAGGAAGATTGCTTGGTTTTTTTATGAGATAGGAGACAAACGAGCAGACAAGTCGCCTGATGGTAAGCGATCACTGCCGTCCATGGACACCCGAAACACCAGAAGTGTTTTAGGTGCGTCGCCGGCCTTTAAGAGCAAATTAGTGTATATTAGTTCCATTTAGCCTAAGATTTTTTTTTTCTATTAATAGACGGATCCATCGCATACAAAGCGAGTTGCGTCACAAGTCACGACGCAATATCGGTTACACATATTGGTATGAACTCCCAAAATAACTAAACTGTTTGTATCTGGTCAATAAGTTGAGAAAAAGAAGCAGTTGAATAAATACAGACACCAATCGCAATGACAAAATCAACAGCTCGACTCTGGCCAACATGGGACTCGAACCCACATCATTGGATTGCCGGTCCAATGAGTTACCATACCATTAAAGAATGCGTTAAAAAAGGAAAAATCTATATGTATATAATTAAACATATGGATACGAGTACATTCGCATTATTCATTTTCATAAGATCTTATATTGAGGAGTACTCTAATATTTTAGCGACCGTGACAGGACAGTGTCTTGTATGAACAGGCTGGCGACATGCGTCGCCTGAGTGGGGATGGTCCCTGAGACACGTAAGGCTCGGTGTGACTGACCGCGGGCGGAGGGGCCTGCGTGTAGGGCGCCATGGCGACGGTCTCGGGGAAGGCCACCAGCTCCGTCCTCTTGCTCAGGGCTCCGCCCGCCCACTCCACGCGGCCGATGTGCAGGCAGAGGCAGGCTGGCAACTGAAACAGCATACGACCTTTCAAAAGGTAGCTAGATCATACCTAATTTGCACACACTTTGCACTAAGAATGTAAATAATGAAACTTGGCAAGAACACAGTGTGGTCCGACTTAAGTAAAAAAAAAAACACCTCTTTTGAAAGTTTACTCAGAGCTGTCCCACGTTATTGGCTTCGTGCGAAGTGCATGGAGGGGGTAAGCAAAGCGATCGCAGTGCTTGCGGTGGTCAAAATCGACACTGATTGTGGTTGTCATCTATCAAAACTCATAAAATATAATACAATGTGTAATGTTTGATATGGGGCACCAATGTTGTTTCGTTGTTAATTGTAAAAATAATGGCATAAATAGTCGTTGCACGTTCTATGCGTTTCTTAGAGCACCCTGGAAATTGGATCAAAGAACTAAATGGATAGCTACCGTGAAAAGAAAACGTAAGTGACATGTCAAAACAAAACATTATAATAAATTATATTTAAGCTTTGTTTACCTAATATTGTTCAATACGCTCTTAGTATTTTTCCTACCGTAAAAGATTATGCTTAAAGATTCAGGCCTAGCCTGGGAATAGGCCCGTGTCGGATATTTCTGCGGCCGCGGACATGACTAGGTACTTACGTTTAGATTTGTTTTATATGGCATTAACGGGACGCAGGTTTAGCGAATACCATATCACTCGCTCGTAGAACTTCTACCATTACTCCTATGTTCTTGAAGAGTCCTTATATGCCCTGCCAGCACCAATTTATTGCCTCTTTCTGTGGTCTGGGGTGGGAAGTTTATACCGTGAGTAATGCTTTGGAAACTGATTTTTATTATTATATCCATGTCTTTATAATCTATCTACATAAATTACACTTGAAAAACTAGCTCTTGTTATTCGATTTATTTAAAATTAACGAAAAATCGTTATATATGTTTGTTTACATGTCATTTTTTGACATTTTCCACTTCAAGTTCACATGGTAGTGGGCGTAATTGTTGTGCACGTAGCCAATAAGAACAAAATCGATTATTGTCCCAAATTTGTAAGAACCTCTTTTTGACACATGACAGTGTCATTTATCGTTCATTTTTAATTTTAAACTAGTGCTGTGGCAGTCTGTCATTTCGATTCAAATGACATTTCAGTAAGTTAATAGAAATCGTATATTTGTTTAAGCGCCTCCTTGTGCATAGGGCCTAATCGATTCGACCAATTCGAAATTAATCGTTAGATTTGGCAAACGATACGTCTTAGCCACATCGCAACATACTTCAAAACGAATGTGTGTGTAATTTGGTATAAGACTAAAAGTAGTTCTAATATCTATTCACTGATATCTATACTCATACATTTTAACTTGCCTACCTGCTTGTTACTCAAGCAACTTAGTACAGAATATCTACTTCTTACTTAGTTATAATAAACATAATTAATGTGTCAAAAATGTGAACTTACAAATCCGGGACAATAGCCACTCGTCTATACATAGAAATTGACATTAAATCAAACAGATATAAGAAGATACATATAGGACTCCGTGATCGCTGCTTACCCGTTTGAAACATACCATACGTAAATAACCTAACCACAAAATTAAAATTTTAAAACAACCCCCGACCGCGACATAGTGGACCGATTTTCATGAAACATTGCTAAGAATACTCCCGAGTAACTAAAACTAAATCCAGATCGGTTCATCCGATGCTACGATGCCACAGACAGACACACACACACACAGACACGTCAAACTTATAACACCCCGTCGTTTTTGTGTCGGGGGCTAAAAAAAAAATTTGTAGAAATCAATAGATTTCAAATCAATAGTTTTACCTTTCCGAAATTAACAGTGCGAATGTGCTGCGTATTGAGCGGTGTATCTGGCGAGCACTTGTTGCAACGGACTCCTTTCACCATCTCCGGCGCTGTGAAAGCGCGCAGAAGCCCTAAAAAAATAACAAGGGGATATTACACAAAATAGACGACACGACTAAAAAAACTATTTAGTCCGTCAGTTAGATTATCAAAAAATTTTGGACACATTTTTTCTTTTCTCTCGTAAACGAAAAATGACGACCGTAGAAGTGCGTTGAAGTTTCGCGTGACGTCACGCCTAGGTACAATTTTTACTTAAAGTGACGTCACAAGCCCCCACTCCGGAACTTTGGTGTTCTGTATCTTTGTATTTTTTCTTTAATTAGAAAAAGCGAAAAATATGTGTTCAGTATCTTTGGACGATCTAACTAACGGACTAAACAAAATGATATATTTTTTATGTAGTAATCATCCCTATTCTGAGGGAGCCCATAGCCTCGTAGCGCCCACCATACAAAATTTGCTAGGAAATTTTGATTCTTATTGTACTTGAGATTGAATTCAATTTCATTTGTTCGAAAAATTTTTAAAACAAAAGAAATTATATTTTATTTGTTTACATGAAAGTTAAAATTCCATTGAAACCAAATGTACTTCAGAAAGTACATTGGGCGCCAAGAGGTTAGCACATTATCGAGAGCCTACCGCGAATCATGTACGGCTATTCAATCTGCATCATGTTACTTCTAAAATTGGACGTAGTTTACTACCCGTATAACATATCAAGTTTTAGTAAATATGTGGGCTACGAACTGTACCTACTAACTTTATATCAAATCAATAGCGACAATAAAGTTCATACTGTGATTACACAAATTCCGAAACTTTTTATGTTTTAATGATATTGAAGCCACTGCAGGGCCTAGGAGACTAAGCAAAAATTATTTTGTAGCTAATTGTTAAAAATCAGAACTTGACTGTACTTAAAATAAAATATTTTATACCATGCACGAAATAAAGCATCAGATAAATATAAGAAAAACATGGATAGAAGTTTATTTTTAAATCCAATTTCTATTTAATAAGTCAGGTAGAAATATATAAAGTAACTGAGTTGACCGTGACGTCACTCAATTTGATTTCATATAAATTCCATATTAGCAAGACGTTGAAATTCGTTTTGACAGTTCTTAAAAAGAAGCTGATTTGACTAGGAGGCAAGTAGCCTATTATCTACAACATACCAGCAAGACTGTAGGTCCCCGTGTTGCCAACGGCTGCATTCGCCATGGACAGCGAGATGCTGTCGAATTTGTCGTACCGGATCGGGCTCTGCAAAATACCAGGAATTCTAAATAATTTCTGACCAAGCTATTTTCCTGAGCTCCAGAAAAAACTTTTGTTCTTTAATTTGGAATCTCGTCGTGTCGTCTTTGTCAAAATGAATTTTGCACAGCTTTTTAATATTTTGAAATAGATCAGAACCTGAGAGCGAATATTTTGTATGATTTTCACTATAAAAGTCCCATGATACTCAGACATATTTAAAAATATTTTAAGCGGTCACGCACGTATTCGTCGATATAACGCTCGACATGTTTCGATCCATTTCCGAGGATCTTTTTCAATCGAAGGAAGAATCGAGGCTCACCTTGCTGCCGCACACGGTGCACTGCAGCCGGGAGGCGAGGGTTCCCCTGAAGGGCGGCGCGGGCGCGGGGCGGGCGGGCGCGGCGGGCACCCAGCGCCGCCCCACGGAGCTGAGGTGGCAGAACGAGCGCGACACGCCTTTAGCGAGCCGCCGGGGAGGTGGCGCCTCCTCTGGAAATAACCAACCACAGAGAACCTCCTATAGAGTGGCAGTCTTGTATATTTGGTTCGCGATACGAGTCACCAGTGTTTGGGGTGCGAGAAGCGGGCGGGGAATGTGTTAAGCGCGCTGTGATTGGCCGTTTCAAGGACGGCGGGCAGTCGCGCCAGATGAAAAGGGACAGAAGTATGACTGTGAAGGAAGCATTGAGGCTCCCTCTACTGACGCGTAAGTGGCCAATGTAAGTTGACCTATGCCGGCTCTGAATAAATTATAAATATGACTTATTTGTGGAATGTAATGCCGTCTGTTTTTAAATTTGAGCTTCTTGTTACCTTTCCACACCATTTCACACTACAGGTGGACATCTTTAAGGCATCAAAATACCCTTTTCCAATTTTTTTGTGCGAAAAACACGCGCTGCTTTCGGGTCTGTTACTTGGTCGATACTGATCGGGCACGGCGAGCGCCCGCGCTTATATCAGTGCAAATACTAGGAAGGCTGGCGACCGCGAGTCGTCTTGTAATAGATGTCTATAGGGGTTGGTCTGTGTAACCAACACATTATACAACTTTTCGGGAAAAGATAGGAAGACCTAAAATAAATTGTAAATGGGTTACTACACTGATGAAAAACCTTACACCTACCTGACCTACCATCTTAAACTATGGGGCTGTCCACATATTACGTTGATGCCAAATTTCGATATTTTGAACCTGTTCCAGCTATGTCACGCTTTTTTTGTATCCCTTTGACTTGGATTGTCGACCCTTATTGTGAAACGCCATTCATGCGATTATTGTGTTTGGCAAGTCTTTAACATTTCTAAAACTAAAGGCCAGTCGCTTCAACCACAGACACATCAACGTCACGCAGCAAAGTCTATGGAAATTTCATACATAAAAGTGAGCGAGCGCTAAATTAACGGTTTGATGCGACAGACCCTAAAACTGAAAAGCAAACTCTGAAGACTGGGATCGCATGGATGACGATCGCGCAGAAAACAGCAAGGCAAGCTGTAAATGCTGTAAAAATACCTGAGCTCCGGGTCCACTAGGCCAGGCTCGTCCCAGGCAGCAGACTGCGGCCACATAGCCAGAGTGCAAGGCGTGGGCAGTGGGGGCTACAGTACCTACCTTGCTCTGGGTCCACTAGACTGGAATTCGTCACTGGCGCAGACTGCGGCCTCATGGACAGAGTGCATTTCAGTGGTCTTAGTTAAAACTTACATACCTAAATCCTAAACTACTGTAAACACCATTCAAGCAATTGGCAAGTCTTTGACATTCCTAAACCTAAAGCTGAAAACAAGCTAGTCAGCTATTGAAGACTGGGATCGCATGAATGGCGCTCGCGCAGGAGATAGCAAGGGAAACTTTCACAGTACCTGGCTCCGGGGCACGTGGCAGCTGTTTGACATTACTAAAACTAAAAAGCAAACTCATTTACTAATGTAATCTCACCTGGCTCCGGGTCCACTAGGCCAGGCTCGTCCCCAGCAGCTGCAGACTGCGGCCGCATAGCCAGGGTGCTGGGCGTGGGCGGCGTGGAGTCGGCGCGCGCGCCGCCCAGCCCCGCGGCGGGTGGCGACGCGGGCGACGCCAGCGCCGACCACGCGCGCCCGCCGCCGAGCCCGAGCGCGTCCGAGAGGCAACCGGGCTGTGGAAATATCAACAGCAAGCCCATTAGAGGTGAAATACACAGAAGGGACGCGTCATAAGATGCGGAACGGACGCTCGCGCCGCGCCGTACAACTTGCGACCCTTCTGTGTATTTTACCCCTTAGTTATAATCAAAGCAATAACTTTCTTTTATGCCCATTCATCCCATTCAAATCCAAGATCAAAACTTTGTATGGAATCAAAAAAATCAAACCGAGGGAAACACAGTGCTAATTAATTCCACATAACACCTGAAACCTCTGCCACAACTGGATACAGGCTTTATCAGTTACTACAACTGCCTACCTGCTTTACAAATAATAAATAAATAATACATAAAAAAACTCTTTCTATAGTATTTGTATGTAAAATAAAATTTTAAATTTTATGCAATTATTGATGCAAACTTATACCATTACTGTTCAAAAGAAATAGTTTCTCAGAAGTCAATTTATGGTATCATACTAAATAAAAAACCACAAATAAAAAGAATACTTTTTCCGTACTTTCGCAATGGAGAATAAAAGAATTATTTAAAATATTATTTAAAATTGGGTAAAAATATGAGGGTGAGGTCAAAAAGGTGAGGGTTAATGGTCAAACTTTAACAAACTTGTTTTTAATTTGCAACATTCTTTTCAATGAAAAATATTCTATTGTGTTTTGGCTCCCCCTTGAAATATTCAACAACATACCCAGAAAATCCCTTACCTTCTTGGACATGGCTATAGTCTCCTCCTCAATGCAAGAGAGCAGCACGTGCAGCAACTCATGTGCGTCCTGCTGGTCGGCCGGCACCACCCAGCCGGCAGCCCGGAGGGCTTGGAGTACACCCAGCGGGCAGACTGGTGTGCCGCGGGCTGCCTCGTGAGTGCCGTTTACAACTGTGTACATCATTATGTGGAGATGTCATTGTTATTGATAAATTGTGTATTGGGCACCTTTACAGCGTAATTTAATTTTTTTACTTATGACTGATTGAACAAAACAATACAGAAGAAATCTCTTAATATTTAATTACTAAGAAGGCTAATGGTAATGGTAAGTTTATCTAAATAATTTTTTTTAATGATAGAATTAATAATTATGTAAATTAATGAATTATGAATTGCATGTATGTTCTTGCCTAGAATTGACCTGTAAATATTTTACATTTATGAATAAATGATCTGATCTTAAATCTGCTAACCTTATAAATTATTCAAGCAGGTTCAAATATCACCTTGAGATAAAGAAAGTGGTAACAACTGTTGCATGTTAGCAATTAACAACACAAATACAAACCTTCAATGACTGTGTAGAGCGTGGTAATCATGCTGTTGTGGCTGTCGGCCTTCGCGTACTTCTTCAGCCAGTCGATGAAGAGCGGACAGGCCGCCAGCGCCTGCAGCAGCGTGTTCAGGAAGCACGTCCGGCCCAGGTTCTGGAGCCCCGCGATCTGCCCGCGCCGCTTCCGCATCTTCGGAGCACCCCCCGGGCCCCATAGCACGAACGCACCCACCACCACAGCGGCGGTCAGCCCTGCGGCCACCAAGATCCTGTCCCCGCTATCCATTGTCTCGTTATCGGGATAGCAGGCCGATACAATCACATACTTATTTTAACTACACATTCAATTACGTAAATTATCGTGTAACTCTTCTACGACTTTCTTGATTTTTGAAAACAATGTCGTCGAAAAATCGTCTCGATAAATTTTCTTTCATAATTTTTTGACATTTGACGTACAGTGTTGCCCTTTCTAAAAAAATCGAAATAGGTTTATATCGAATATCACAAGGGTCACCAATAATGGTATATGAAGTATCCGAATCCTATCAGCGCAACGGCACCCATAAAACACCAAATTAGTATCCTGTCGCCGACTCCAAGTTGCAGCGACAGCTCCATCAATAACCTACGCTTACAAGGTTTCTGATTTACAAAAACAAATTATAACTGTTTCTTCTTTACGATTTTCTGTTCTAGTGAATATTCACTTTCAAGAAGAAAAATAAAACGATTTCTGAATACAACGTCCTTTAACGAAAACAATGTTTGATATCACCAATGTTGATATAATGCATAACATAGTCCCAGAATCCCACAGGTGATTATTACGGCTACCATCAGAAACCTATCGTAAATATTAAACGTGGTCATGTTTTGATGAAAGCAAGTTTACCGACGGCTTAGTTATTAATTTATAATTTAGACACTTGTTTTTAGAATCACTTGTCCCGAATTTAGAACTTATGATATAATTATTATTTTAAACTTTACATACTTTTACTTTTGACATATTACAATGTCAGATTGGTCAGACAGATTTATTAAATGTTTTTTTCTTTCTGTTACCTTAGCCATAGAAGTAGGATGTTAAGCATAAAGCATAACAGAAATGATACTTAATAGATCTGTGCCCTTAGCCTATAAAATACAGGTATACCAAAACAAATATATCAAAACATAAAAAACCAATGAGAGAAAAAAAGGAGTGTACAAGTTTCTAATGGGTCGGCAACGCTAATGTGTCACCCCTCTTAAGTTGCAAGAGTCCATAGGTTACGGTGACAGCTTTCCGTCAGGCGGACCTTATGCCTGTTTGCCACCGACGTGGTATTAAAAAAACAAGTTTCTAATGGGTCGGCAACGCTAATGTGTCACCCCTTAAGTTGCAGGCGTTCATAGGTTACGGTGACCGTTTTCCATCAGGTGGACCGTATGCCTGTTTGCCACCGACGTGATATTTAAAAAAACATGTACTTTTAATTATTATCTGACTATCTATAATGAAAGTATAATATTGTACCTAACTTGGTATTGGTACCTACCTATTAATCTATAAAATTCATTTCGACAACTCGAACCACTGAATGAGTTTTCACCACACCAACTGTTAAAGGCTTACTTTGCTATTCGAAAACAGATAGCAAAATTGCATTTTATCCACAAGAGTGCAAAGTAATTTCATACAATGCCTTGAAACCCTCGCAACGCTCAAGATTCCACTTTTTGAATCAATATTGGAATCTTTCGCTTGCTCGGGTATCAATATTGGCACGTGCGAGAGAGTAGCAAGTGGTTTAAAAGTGGAACTAAATATTTTTTTTCAAAATATCAGACATACTACTTGTACACGTAGATGTAAATTCCAAAATACATTTTAGTTGATATAACAGGTGTTAATCGCATATATTCATCATTTCATTTTATAATATACATATAATATGATATGATTTCATTTAAAATTCAGCATACCTACCGGAAACACAAGTGGTATTTTCTTCGGGCAACACTAACAAATGATAACGTTCCAGAGCAAAGAGCATGTTCAGAGTTCAGATGCAAGTCTAATTAATTTTTTCTGAGATTTTTAACTTTATTGTGTAAAAAACAAAAAAAAAAGAATTGCATTCAGAATAATTTTAATAAAATAATTGGCATGTGAAAATAAAATTTTATTCTAATGTTTGACAAACACATAAAACACATATCCTAACTTCTGAACGTCATTTTAAAAACAAAGTCAATCGAACTGTCAATAGTGTCAAGCCAGACTAGCCACACAAACGATGCGGAGAGATAACTATTTTTGTGTATAAATGCGGAGTCTTATCGAGTTATCGTTTTAGTTTAGTCCTTAACCTATCACACGCTCGGAGGTCGATAATGTGCTAATGAATATGTAATTGTTTACGATTCGAAGTTAACTACAATGGAATGAGATCATGCAAGAATAGTGTTATTGTTTTTGTGATCCTAAAATGATTCCATCAAATACTATTTGCGTATCGCAGGAGGGCCCGGCGAACGCTCTGGCTCTTAATAAAGATGCTTCTCAAGTGGTCATAGCTGGAAGAAACGGTAATATAATACATTTATTTATATTCCTAACCTGATCAAAAACATTGTGTTGCTATTCTTTCTGTTGAATAAATTGCCCATGCCCAGTGAAACACTGCGAAGTGTTTAAAAAAATGATTCATATTTAGTCAAATGCGTCAATATTTTAATTTTTTAATTTTATTAAGATTTTAATAAAATCCAGAATGTATTAAAATTCTAAGGTTGGTGTTACAAATCATGTTGATAATAGTTTGTTGACTTGACCTAATTAAAGTTCGTTAAACTGTGAATATCATAATACAATGATAGTATTGATTCAAGTTTTTTTTTATGTTGGTTTGACTCCCTGTTATTTTAGCAGCAGTAGATACTGTAGATAGTTCTGTATTTTTTTTTATTGATCGAAATGTGTACATATTGTTACATTTTACACCAGTGGATTTATTCATAAAATCAGTACATAAACTTAACTCAACGGTATAAAAACATAAAAGGAACTTAAACTACTAAACTTAATCTAACACAGAATAAATATATTTACAAATAAAAGACAGGAGCAAGGTCGCTGCTCTATTGTGTGATGTGTATGAAAATTTAATTTATAATAAATTGTGTTGGTTTCAGTGTTTAAAGTGTTTGCTATTGGTGAGACCGAGTTCACGGAGGTGTGCAACCTTAGAGTTGGCAAAAACCTGAACCTTAACTTCTCTTCTATAGATGTTGCCTGGAATTCTATTGAGGGTGAGCCATATTTTATTTTAAGCATAATTTTTTTGATACTTACATAAATATCACAAAACGTTGTAAAATAGTTCAAGCTGCATGTGCATGTTTGTTTGTTTGTTTGAAAACTGCTTGAGGAAGGGTAAGGTATAAAAACGGTGTTAGTTAAGATCAAGGGTGGATCCAACTTTATACGGGGGTCATGATGTCAATGTGTGCGTGTGCCCAGCGCAGCCCCAGGTCCCCAGGGGTGTCACAGGGTCAATTTGTATGACCAACCTAAGCTCCAAGGGCTGTCATTTTATTTATTACTAGCGTTTGCCCGCTGCTTCGCTCGCGTTACATACGAACATTGCGGAATGCTCCATATAAACGTCCACCCCCCATTTTAGGGAAGTGGGGGGTTAGAAAGAGACAAAAAGTAGCCTATGTCACTCTCCATCCCCTCAACTCACGCCACTTAAAAAATCACGTCAATTCGTCGCTCCGTTTTGCCGTGAGAGACAGACAAACAAACAGACACACACTTTCTCATTTATAATATTAGTATGGATTTTAATAATATTCATTTGCTTAGACAAGTCAGGTGGAATTAAATTCAATGTTCTTGTTACAATGACTCAATCTAAATAAAGGTGAACATCTAGGACACAATCATTAACCCACTATTGTATCTCTGATATTGATATTGAGGAAACATATTATGCAGTTTACATATTAGTTAAAGTACTAGCTTCTCTGATAAAGGTTACTCATAAAACATTCTTGGGAACTACTACTACTACTATACCCTGTACTTTTAGTTATTTCAAGAAACAAAAAATTGTACATTTGAGCCATTTTTTTCAAAGTTGTCCACCCCACTTTTTTTGGATTTTGAAATTTTTATGTGGTTTCCACTCAGAATCGCGAGCTCTTTCAATCCTAATAGGAGAAATAAAGTGTCCCTAGGCTTTTTTCCAATTCCGTTACCGTTTTTCATACATTTTGTAGAAGATCTGAAAAATGTATGGAAATCTTGGGACATTTTTTTTCTCCTATCAGGATCGAAAGACCTCAGGATTCTGAGTATGAATCGCGTAAGAAATACCTATGTTACAAAAAAGTGGTGTGGACAACTTTGAAAAAAATGACCCATTTACCAACAACTGGCTTTAAAAGCCTTTTGAGGGTAGATTTTGTTTACATTTATTTAAATACCTAAATATGCAGACACTGGCTTGTTCACTGGGTCGCCAGCCCAAAAAGAATCTTGACCTCCAGCACAAGAGATTGGAAACTAACACAGGAATAACTTTAGATTGAGTTTAGACTATTTAACTTGGAAAATGGAGATGTGTTTATTTTCAAAACAAAAAATACTTAAAGTTGAACAAAATTACAGACATCACATACATAGGGCTTTTTTCGATTTGACAGCTTTAATTATGTAACAAGAGTCATTGTATGAGAGGGAGTTCTAAATGGGACATATCGATACTACTTTAAAAAATCTCGTATCTCACGCTGTTTCTCAAAGTTAAAACGCAGTAAGTCTATATGCATCCCATACATACTTACTACAATTTTCTTTTCATTGACAGAAGAAGATACAAGTTTTTTTAAAAGTAGTGACGATATACATATTAATTTAGCTTGAATCTCATCTAGTGTACATATAAATACTTACATTACTTACTTACTTATTTACTTGGTTGGCACGATAACCCAAAATGAGTTTTGGCCTCCAACACAAGAGCACGCCATTTGACTCGGTCTTGAGCGGTATCGCGCCAGCTTTCGCCGACGCCGAGCTCACGGAGGTCTACTTTCACTCTATCCGCCCAACGACATTTTGGGTGTCCAGCAGGACGGCGTCCAATCGGTCTCCCCAAGTAGGCCCTAGTGTACATATATGTATATACAAAATTTAACCATTATGTTTAGATTTGTGGTGACTGCTTGCGAAATTGCGTTAACATAATCCACATTTAGGCAAAAATTCTCATGTGTGAACGCTTTTGTGTTTGCTGTCTGAGGTATTTTTTACAAATTACAAGTGCATTCATAACTTGCTTTGAGATCTACAGAATCTAAGATTGCTCCTAGCTAATAACCTAACCTAACAGGCTAAAGTCGCCGTCAATAGAATTTGTGAACAATGTAAACAAACCTTGTAGTCAAAATGTCTTTAATATCCATTCTAACTCATCAGATACTGGCTAAATCCATGTGTTATTTAATCAATTCATATCACATTATGATCTTCAACCTTTAAAATAATAAAATTGTGCTAGAATTATACACGTTAAACTTTCGTGAGACATATTCAAATAATTAATTAAAAGATACTGGTTAAATCGCCTGACATGTTTATAGGCCCCTCTTAATCAAGTTCACGGTTAAACTCGCAGAACTCCATTGAAGAGGGGCCTCTTCAACCTTTAAAATAATACGTATTTTAATTAATTATTTGTGCTAGAATGTTGATATTTTATAGAATGGTTTGTTTACATTGTTGACAATTTCTGTTGACGGCGATTTTAAATAAACGTTGCATAAAAGAAGTGATGTTTACTGCAGAGAATACGATAGCCACCGCTGCTACCAATGGCGCTGTCGTGGTGTGGAACCTCGGGCGCTCCGGGCGCTCCAAACAGGAGCACGTCTTCTCCGACCACAAGAGGACTGTCAATAAGGTATGAATAATTAGGATAAGCAGTGAAAAACTTTTAGCTTCGGGCGAACTCGGCTCCGTCCAATTATTAGGATTGACATAACTTCATGTCGATTTGTATGCACAGCCATAGGTAATTACTTGAATTTTGAGATAATGCCATACTTAAACGGACAACACGATTCGTACCTTTGTTTTTGTTGATATTTTTTTGCAATTATTCAGACAAGTCTATCAGGGAGGAAAACCCATACTAATATTATAAATGGGAAAGTGTGTGTCTCTGTTTGTTTGTCCGTCCTTCACGGCAAAACGGAGCGACGAATTGTTGTGATTTTTTAAGTGGAGATAGTTGAAGGGATGGATAGTAACATAGGCTACTTTTTGTGTCTTTCTAAAGCGAGCGACATAAGGTACAGCGGGACAAATCTCGACTGGGGGGCAAATGTAACTGGTCCATTTTTTATCCATCCATCCATGTTTTACAATGTTTGCATTATTAATTAGTGTCCACGGGTTATATATGGTAGGCGTGTTCAGTGTAAACATGTAGAGTTCAACATTATAGTGTAATAATGGAAAAAAATGTTAGTTACAATTGCTGCCCAGTCGAGATTTGCCCCTCTGTACCTTATACAAAAAAAAATATTCGAATCTTCAACATCTATGGCGGTCAAAGGGTTAAACATACATACAATCACGCCTGTATCCCATGAAGGAGTAGGCAGAGCATATGAAACTACTCAAGTTTCAGTGCCACTCTTCAAATAAGGGGTTGAAAGAAAACGAAACTGTGACATTGCAGTGACAGGTTGCCAGCCTCTCGACAATTTAACCCATATCCCACAGTTGCCTTCTACGACACCCACAGGAAGAGGTAGAAAGGGGGTGGTGAAATTCTTAACCCGTCACCAAAGGGTTAAACAACACAGACATTTCTCAACAACAAAGATCAGTTTTTTTATTTGACTATTCTTTGGTGTTCCCATAGGTGAGCTTCCACTTGACAGACCCGTCACTGCTGATTTCCGGCTCCCAAGATGGCACCATGAAATGCTTCGACCTGCGCATGAAAGAAGTTGCCAGAACTTTCATCAGGTAAATTCATCATCATCATCCTCTTTGCGATATCCCGGCATTTGAGTCTACGGTCCGCTTTGACAGCAGGTTTTCTAAATTATGAGCTTTATTTTGATTAGAGTGGAATCAAATTCATTAACATCAAGCTATATTTAATCTAAAAAACAAATAGGTCTGAGGTAGGAAGAAGTGCGTACATATTTATTTATTTTTATTTTTATTTTATTTATTTATTTATTTATTGTTCAAATAAGTTACACAGCATAACAGTAAAACCAAGGCACTGTGGAACTAAAAAATAAAAACAATTGGTATAGAACATAAATAGTAAAAAACAGACGACAAAAAAAACAACATTCTATTTAGGCGACGACGTAACAGCGTGGATCCGTTGCGTCGCCTGACACGGCGTAGGGTTCGGCAGGTTGCCCCGGAACCGCCGAAACACGGCGCCCTTCGGCCAGAAATTCTGCACTCGCAAATGCATACAATTGCAAACGATTTGTAATAGATAAAATGCGGCAGATGCGATTCCACCCATATTTTTCTCGGTAGAATAAGCTCCTTGTGCACGTAACTTAGTTGATCTTGTTGATGAATCTTTAAAACATACCTTCAGCCATATTTTTTAATTTCCCAGCAACACAGAATCAATACGGGACGTCCAGTTCAGTCCACACCAGGCGCACACATTCGCGGCCGTGTCCGAAAATGGATCAGTCCAGTTATGGGACGTGCGTCGCTCTGAGCGTTGTGTGGTACAGTTCACAGCACACTCAGGGCCGGTGTTCGCCTGTGATTGGCATCCGACTGTACCTGCCTTAGCTACAGCATCGAGGGATAAAACTATCAAGGTATGTACCACATATGGAACATAATTTAATTGGTCGTATCCAGGTTATAGGACGTACGTTGTTCCGAGCGCTGCGTGGTACAATTCACCGCACACTCAGGGCCGGTGTTCGCCTGTGATTGACATCCGACTGTAACTGCCTTAGCTACAGCATCGAGAGACAAGACTATTAAGGTATGTACCACATGTGGAACATAATTAAATTTGTACGTTGTTCCGAGTGCTGTGTGGTACAATTCACAGCACACTCAGGGTCAGTGTTCGCCTGCGATTGGCATCCGACTGTACCCGCCTTAGCTACAGCATCGAGAGACAAGACTATTAAGGTATGTACCACATATGGAACATATTAAATATGGTCGTATCCAGTCATAGGATGTGCGGCGCTCCGAGCGCTGCGTGGGTTCACCGCACACTTAGGGCCAGTATTCGCCTGTGATTAGATGCCATTACACATATCAAGCTAACAATATGTGCCAAATCGTCAAAACTGAGGTTCAAAAGTTTAAGCTTGTATCGAGAGATGGCAGTCGTCTATGCACTGTGATTACACATGCATGCATGTGTATATATAATCAAGCGAAAACAATGATGAAAAGGATGATAGAAAAGCGGCAGGGGACTTTGTCTTATAAGTACACCTTATGATAGCGATGATCAGTAATATCAGTATACACGTAAACAACGTGGAGTAATATAACGATCAGATTGTTAATACCAGACATGTTGCTTATCTCCCAGAAATGAGGTCCAGCGCAAAAATACCGCTTGTATCCGTTATTTAGTCTGCAAATCAAAATAACACCTACATTTCAAAATTAACTTCACACCTTACATTTACAGTTCAAAATCGGAAAGCTAAAAGTATAGATAAGAGTCATGGATTAAATCGGTCACTATTCAGTGCGATTTTGTGTCTTGTATCTTTTATATACAATTTATAATTATAAATATCCATACTTGTGATGTTATAAATGGGAAAGTGTGTATCTGTTTGTTTGTCCGTCTTTCACGGCAAAACGGTACGATGAATTGACGTGATTTTTTAAGTGGAGATAGTTGAATGGAGAGTGACATATACTTTTTCTCTTTTACCTCTAAAATTTTATAAATTTCAATGTTTTAGCACTTCTGTCTAACTTTAGGTCAGTTTCTATCATTGGAGACATCAATATCAATATCTCAAAATGGGGTGGAAGTTTATATAGTTCTGCAATTTTCGGATTTGACGCGAGCGAAGCCGCGGGAAAATGCGAGTGTTGATATAATTTGCATAATCTAACATAATATGTCTGCAGAAAGTAGGTCGCGATAAGAGCCTCGTGGCTTATCTGCATACATTTGACGTAATATAAGCTTTATTGTAGGTAGATAGGGTTCATGATGGTTAGTTTGTCGTTGTAAGACGGTCAGCCACCTTGTATATGTCTATTGTCTAACGAATCAAGGGCGTGTGCTTGTATATGTCTGGTAGGTAAGATATTATATGATAGCACAGACTAAGGTGAAATAGTTCTTACAAATGTCTACTTAGATTCATGAAGAGTAATAAATTAAAATATTTACTTTTTTCTATACCAACGATTGAGAATATTAGGTCCCTATCATTTGACGGAAAAATCCGTGTTTTAGTGGTTTAAATTCAGGTCATAAGTTTACCTATACTATAACATACAATGATTATTGTTAATACTCATTTTCGGCGCTTCCTGTATTATTATCTACCATAAAATATGTTGCTACAGGTGTGGGACATACACGCGAAGCCGACACTGGAACACACGATCTACACGATCGCGTCCGTCGGGCATGTCAAGTGGCGCCCTCATCGCAAGTGAGTTTACACAATTCACAAATCCTCAAGGAACGAGTAAAACTTTGTCCTATGGTGGCTCTTGAAACCGTAGTAACGCTCGAATTAATATATAAGTATTTATTTATCTATATAAGTATATCGTTGTATATACACCGTGTTTTTATTGGATTCCGTTAACTTCGGCATATAGTTAGGTCCATTATAGGAAACAGAATAGAAAGAAAGAAAGAAAATACATTTATTCATAGTTTAATAGCATAGTTTGTTTTCTTTAATTCGTAACTTTTTTCTGAAAAAACTTGCTATTAACCCTTAAATGACGAATTACTTGACGAAGATTTATTCAAATTTAAATTTTGACATGCTGTCATTAGAGTCCAAAATAGATGCTGCATATATAGAGGTACATCACTATGCATTTAAGGGTTAAGAAACGAGATTTCTGTGTTAACGACGACTTCAAGATAGCTATGAAACCGATATCAGTTCTAACTTTAATCCTTACTGGTTGATAGGTAACTTTTTACAGTGTCTTATGTGAATACTATTGTTAGTAGAGATAAAGCATGCAACTATGTTAGGACAATATTTTGAACTAAAGTGTTTATACATATTACATATTTCGCTTAAAGTTATTAATTTATTAATTGACATGTTAACTTCATAGTTAGTTTTCTTTAATTTTTGACACTTACTTAGTGTGAGTTAATACGAGTAGTTTCAGTGCCACTCTACCGCATTTAAGGTGTATGACACTTACTTAGGTGAGTTAATTATTTTTTTTAGAAAAAAATACGAATTTAAGAAAACTAACTTTGTCAATATGTTTCCTATAATGGACCTACAGCACGGTGTATATATTAGGTATATCGGTGCCTATTTAGCGCCCATAGTACAAGCTTTGCTTAGATTGGGGCTATGTTGATCGGTGTAAGGTGTCCCCAATATTCATATTTAGTTATATTTTAGAAGAACTTGCCTCGCTCAGATTTGTAGTTAAGTTAGCTCGCTCGATTCATTGTGTATAACCATATTATATTAAACTTTCTAGGACGGTGGTTATAATATTTCACCCAGTGAAACTTTCTTCGTCTCTAAAGATAAAGTTTTAAACAATATTACATTTCCCTCAAAATCAGGATGAATGACAAATTGGTCGCTTACAAAAATATAAATTAAAATTATGGAGTAATCTATCACGATTTTAAATTATCATAAATGTGAATTAACGACTTATAATATGGTTTAAGACATTTATTTCTCAAAAAGAATACAATTCACTTGACATGAGAAATACAAAGTAAATTTTAAAGTAACTTACACAGTAACATAATAAAGAAACAGGTATCGTTGTTTTCTAAATTGTAGATACAATTGGAATAAGCAATTTTTAACCCCTCCGACTCAAAAGCGACGGGGTGTCTGTCTGTCTGTCTGTATGTGGCATCGTAGCTCCCGAACGGATGAGCCGATTTAGATTTAGTTTTTTTTGTCTGAAAGCTGAGTTAGTCGGGAGTGTTCTTAGCCATGTTTCGTGAAAATCGGTCTACTATGTCCCAGTCGGGGGTTTTTCAAATTTTTAATTTTGTGGTTAGGTTATTTAGTTATTTTGTTGAGCCAAAGAGGTAAAAACTCTTCCGGCTCCTCTTAACTAGCACATTAAACAATTTGTAATCAAAACCCTCTATTCCAGACACCACGTAGCGTCTTGCGCTTTAGTCCTAGACTGCGCCGTCCACGTGTGGGACGTACGTCGCCCCCACGTTCCCCTCGCTACGTTCGCTGAGCACAGAGACGTGGCCACAGCCGTCGCATGGCTACCAACCTTCGACGCCTTCCTGTCTACTAGTCGAGTGAGTATTGTACTACACGTGAGACGCACGTTCCCCTCGCCACGTTCGCTGAGCACAGAGACGTGGCCACAGCCGTCGCGTGGCTACCGACCTTCCTTCGACGCCTTCCTGTCTACTAGTCGAGTGAGTATTAAACGCCGAATCACGAACAGGTTTCCATGACCATGGCCAATCGCCTCTTGGGTATACTTTGTGCTTTGTGGTTAACGGCCATCAAAGACATATGTAACTCTGTATAGACGGACAAAGTCTAAGAAAAAAACGTACCACAAAGCCATAGACAAAAAGGTACGGTGGCCTAGATGGCGTTACACCTTTGGTACAGTATAATAAAGAATACAGTATGGGCACTCCCGCACCCCGCTCAAAGTGCCGCCGACCCCCTCTCGGTTACCTCACAGTTACCGCCTGTCAAAAACGCAACCAGTCGACCTGTCATATCTCACTCTACATGGTCCGCGTTCACCTACACGAGCTTAGAATGTGTGCTAGGAACGCGCCTCTTTCATATGATCGCCAGTGTTCGAGATGTGCCTTTGGGGAACGCTCGGCTAGATGGCGCTAAAATTAGTATATGACATTTTAACGGTTGTCTTCTGATAGCAGTTTCATTCTCCAGGGGGTCACAGTTCTAACCTAACCTAACCTACTTTCTGATAGCAGTTTCATTTTCCAGGGGTCGCAGTTCTAACCTAACCTAACCTACTGTCTGATAGTATTTTCATTTTCCGGGGGTCACAGTTCTAACCTAACCTAACCTACTTTTCAAGCAGTTTCCTTTTCCAGAGGTTCACAGTTCTAACCTAACCTAACCTACTTTCTGATAGCAGTTTCATTTTCCAGGGGTCGCAGTTCTAACCTAACCTAACCTACTGTCTGATAGTATTTTCATTTTCCGGGGGTCACAGTTCTAACCTAACCTAACCTACTTTTCAAGCAGTTTCCTTTTCCAGAGGTTCACAGTTCTAACCTAACCTAACCTACTTTCTGATAGCAGTTTCATTTTCCAGGGGGTCACAGTTCTAACCTAACCTAACCTACTTTCTGATAGCAGTTTCATTCTCTAGTCCTTCTAGTACCTATTATAGTAGTTTTCATTTTAACACATATCAAGTTAACAATATTGGCCAAATTGTCAAAACTGAGGTTCAAAAGTTTTAAGCCTGTGTCGAGATGGGAGCCTATGATTACACATTTTGCTTTGACAGTAACTCTCTATAATACTCGATCCTCTTTGACGGCATGTATAATAAACCCTCATGGGAGTAAGCCACCCGTTGTTGATAGATTAAGGAAGAACCGTCATGTTGGTATCCGTCGAAATCTATAGCAGTCAAAACATTTACACTATTTTGTCTCCAGGATTGTTCCCTATACCGGCATCGCTTCAGTGAGGCAGCGCATCCAGTGCTGTGGGCGAATCCTCAGGGCGTCAGCATCTCTGCGAGAGGGGAGCTAGCCTCCGCTGTACCTGAAGCCCCTCTACCCCCCCTACCGACCGCCCCTCACACTGATGAGAGACACCTTCCTGGCTTAGGGTGAGTATGATGCTCTTATCTCTAGTGGGCTAGTCCTCGATACAAGGTTCCTTTGTAATAGTGTTTTGCAATTTTAGTGATGAACGAGTTGTTGATAGATTATTTCGTTTCGACCTTTGAATCAAACTGACGACTGAGTTAGTAATAAAACTCAAATGTAAATAGTTCTGATTATGACAGAGACATAAGCACGTACCTAAATAGGGGTTTTGTTATACAGTGAATCTTCTCTACGTAGTACTATGACTAAGGGCCAGTCGCATCAACCATATTTGACAGACACATCATCGTCAAGCGGCAGACGTCTATGGAACTTCCCATATAATAAAATTTAACGAACGCTTTAACGGTGACAGACGATTTGATGCAACCGGTCCTTACTCTGTTGGCATAGTCTGACCAGTGTATATTTCCAGCCGCAAGCAGCCCCGCGCGGGCTCGCTAACTGCCGCCGCGCAAGCCACCTTCGAGCGCGCCTTCCCCGACGGCGCCGCGTCCGTGCTGCGTCGCGCCCGTGCGCCCGCCGCGCCGCTAGTGGCTTGCGCTCTGGAGTACAAGCTGCACGGCGCGCCGCCGCACCAGCTGGCGACGCATAACGCTAAGGTGGCTCGCGCTAACGAGCGTCACATGGTGAGTGCGAGCTAGCGACGTCGCGTCTCTCTGGACGGCGCATCAGCGCGCTCGGCCCCATTAGTCTGTGTCTTTTAGTGAGCAGTTCCCGAATACTTTGTACATAGCCACGTCAGCAAATTTTAATTGATCCTATTTTGTTACTAACATTTAGTAATATAAGTCGACTTTCATAAGATATATACAGGATAACTGTTGTAATTAAGAAAATATAGATACTAGAGAACCTTAATGACGAAATAAAACTTACTAAAATCTCAATTCATGAAAAAAATCTTGGTAACAAAATAGGAATAATAAAAACAAATTTAACTTTTTCCTTAATTTTTGTACAAACTTTTCGAGAACTGCTGTAGTATAAACTACATGAGCTGGCAACGCATAACACTAAGGTGACTCGCGCTAATTAATGAGCGTCAGTGTCACATGGTGAGTTTGGTAACTAGCAACAACGCGTTTTTAGTTTTATATCTGGGCGCTTGCTGCCACTAGTAGCTTGCGCTTTGGAGTACAAGCTACATGGTGCACCGTCGCACGAGCTGGCAACGCTTAGTGCTAAAGTGACGCGCGTTAATGAGCGAATCATATCCGAGTCGGCAACGGCACTCACGTTACACGTCACGATTGTTACATAAACGTTGACTTGAATAAAGGTAGCTTATTTATATCTGGGACCCTCATTGACTCCATAGTTTCAGTTCGTCCTTGAATAGGCTACTTGCCTCCTAGTCAAATCAGCTTCTTTTTAAGAACTGTTAAAACGATTTTGAACAACTTGCTAATTATTATTTATTAGTAAAAACATGTTTACATGACATTACAGTAAAACCAATGCGTCACGAAACTTAGATAACAAAAAAGAGAGAAAATAAAAAGAACAAAATTAAAAATAAAATTAAACAATTGATTTGGGCGATGACGTCACAGCGTGGCTCCGTTGCGTCGTTTGCCCCGGTGTGGGATTTGGCATTTATATGAAAATGAATCGAGTGACGTCACGGTCAACTCGGTCACTTTATATATTTCTACCTGACTTATTAAATAGAAATCGGATTTAAAAATAACTTTCGTCCATGTTTTTGTTATAATTATCTGATGCTTTATTTCGTGCACGGTATAATAGTATTTTATGCAACAGGCGTTTAAAGGAGGTCAAAAAAGACGAGTGGCGTGGGTAACAATTTGAGGCGAAGCCGAAAATTGTTATTAAGACGCCAGGAGTATTTTTTGACTCAGTTAAACACCGTTGCATACAATACTTTTTCTACGACCATGCACTTACTTTTGAATAGTTTTCTAGAATAACTTTCGTGAAATTCGCACTGTTTTCTATAAGTATTTTGACTTGTCCTCTGCAATGTTCCTGCACTCACCCTGTCGCTCGCACTCCCCCGCGCCACCGCCCGCCCCCGGCCGACGCCCCGCGGCCCGCTATATCCCTTAAAGGCTACCTTACTATGCTGTAAGAGCTATATAATATCGTATGCGTGGGTGCGCGGGGCGCCGGCCGGGGGCGGGCATCTTTTATGTGGGGTTTTAACGATCTATGCACGACACGGTAAATGACGAATAACAACACGGGAGTAGAAAAAATATTTTATTTTAACTCCAGTCAAATTCCTTATTATCTTTACATGATGGAGCTTTACCAGTTTTAAAATGAAGCTAACATTTATTTATTTTCTAGGTCGGTCACGTGTGGGACGTGGTCCGCTGCGTGTACAGCACGCGCGCGGCGGAGGCCCGGCGCGCGCCGCCGCCCCCGCCGCCCGCGCCGCCGCCGCGCGCGCCCCCGCCCGCGCTGCCGTCCTACAGGTGACATGTCGCAGGCTCGCGTGCGGGACCTCGTGTGCCGAGTGCGCCAAGCGAGCAGCGGAGGCGCATGTTACAAAATACTCGTACTAACATTACTATAAACATTCGAACAATAAATACTTTGTATTTATGCTTTATGTGCGATGAGGACATCACAGAACTAGATTTGGATAGAAGAAATCGAGTTTATCTATTTGTATGGCGGCCGAGCGTGTTACATTTTGTACTGAAGTTGTTACCTGCCTGTGATTTTAAATATGTCTCAGGCCCTTGAATGTTCATAATTTTTATGTTATTGCAATTAAATATCACGTAACGAGGCGTTTTTAATGTTTTGATGACTTCAACTTACAAAAATTACGCCCGAAAGCTGCAAGCTTCGATTAAAAACAGACAACTCAGTGGATATTACGGAGTTCATTTGACACGCTAAGCAGATACGTCTGCTTGATCTATGGTATATACGTAATATATGACATCTGTGAAGGACATATTTCATTGTTAGTTATATATATAACCTTTTGTTTTGCTTAACAAATAAACGAATATAATATTTGATTGCAGTGCAGTGGAAGAGGAACCGATGGAGGAAGTGGAAGAATGGGCGGAGAACCAATTCCACAACAGCGGCGTCCTAGGGCTCCCCACACACAGCATATATGTCCCGCCTACTCGGCTATTAAGACGCGATGATGGTAAGAACTTAATTACAAGACTGCCTAATAAGAGATTTTTTTTTATCATGCAGAAACGTCTGCGAGCGATATTAGGTACATATTTTTAAATTGAAGGAAAAATGGAAAAAATCTCACCTCCGGCAGGACTCGAACCTGCGACCTCTGGCCTTGCCGGGGCCATCGGCCAGTTTACCATTTTGAAACTTCATAAATTTCATAATAAATCCAAATCATACACATACATAATCAATCAAATAAATAAAAATCCCACTAAAACGAAGTGCAAATCAGTAGCTAGAAGCTCGTTGATGTTTTTTGTATTTTATTTTTTAGATTTTGTCTTTGTATCATCATGAACCTGTTTGTTCCACTTATTTTAATTTTAACATTGTAATGTGATATTAAATAAAGCCTTTCTATGTCTATGTCTAATCTAAATTCGGTCTTAGCGAAGTGCAGAATCTGCAGATCAGTACGTACTTAGAAGCTAGCTCGTCGATGTCGTTTGCCTTTAAGCTTGTTGTCATTATACAGAGACAGCGGGCTGGGTGTCAGCAGCGTCAGCACACTATGTAGACGTAGACGCGGCCAACTGGACGCTCCCGGAGGAAGCCTTCCCGCTACGGGCACCAGCCCACGCCATCACACCGCCGCCCACTGACGACCACACAGGTGAGACGCACTGCGGGTGCGAGCGAGACACACGAGTGAGACAGACACTGCACGCTCCCGGAGGAAGCCTTCCCGCTACGCGCGCCAGCCCACGCCATCACACCGCCGCCCACTATGACGACCACACAGGTGAGATAGACTCTACGTAGCCTCTGCGGGTGCGAGCGAGATAGACATACGGTAGAGCGGGATAGCAGAATTTCCGCTGTCCGCTGACGATCGGACAGGAGAGATTTATTGTATATAATGTGCGTCTGTACACATCGACCGAACTGCTTCGCGCGGTAGCTCTTTCATTTTATTTGTGATGTAGACTGTGGATCCTAATTTCAATGTATTTGCAGGCAACATGGCGGGCGGCGCGTCACCAGGCGGCAGCACGTCCACGAGCTCGGGGCCCGCTGTGGAGCACCACTACACTCAACAGTCCTCCGTGCCGGTAATTATCTAATTTATTCAATATCTTCTCGCTTTACCACCTTTTGTTCTTTTTTGCCGTTAATCGTATTCGGTTTTACACCTCATCAACGGTTCGGTCATATTGATCAACGTTTACTATGGGACCAATCCCGAAAACGCGAAATAAATAGTTACCTACTCTCCCATAAGAAGTGTCAGGCAGCCAAAATATATGAAACGGGATTTTTTTATGATTGATAAGTTGTCTGAGGTTTATAATGTCTAATGTAATTTTTCGTTCTGTATTTAACTGTGTACAGATTATGCGCGGCAACCACTCAAACATTGAATCGTGCGGCGGCCGCGCGTAATGGAGACGGGGTTTCCGCGCGCGGCAACGCGATCCAATGTTCGAGTGATTGCTGCGTATAATCTATACACAGCTTATAAGTACCAATTTCACTGTCTCTTGCTTGACAGCTTGAAGACACGTCAAACTCCGGCTCAGGCTCGGAGGGCGAGCTGTCAGTGCGCGCGGAACCGCTCGTGTGCCGCCTGGACACGGCGCCGCTGCTCGCCGCCGCGCTGAAGGCGCACGCGGCGCTCGGCGACGTGCAGACCGCCGCCGCCGTGTGTGTGGCCCTACAGGAGCACAGGTGAGTGTGGCACACTGTCCCACAGCTGTAGGAGTCGCACGTGTGTCGTCTGTGTTGCGTTACAGAAACATAGGTGAGTGTTTGTGGGCCTGCAGGAACACAAGTAGTTTGGACAGGGTCGCCATGAGACACGAGAATTTTTCTGGTTTTACGCACCGCGTACTATTGATCGCCGCATGTATCAGGCGATCAGATAACCAGTAAGGCTGGAACTTCTGACACTCTGAAGCAGTCTCTCTGAAACTCGTTGCGCAAAGTGAAATTACCCACACTTAATGTTACCAGTGATATTTCCTATTTCTTAAAAGAGGCAAAGGGCGTTATAAAACATTCTTACGTTTATTTATTTTTTACAGATCGGACCTGTTTCCGTACATAGATGAAGCGTTACAAGAGCAATGGCTATTAGGTTACATCGAGTTACTACACAGGCATAAGCTGTGGAATGTCGCCACTGAGGTGAGCCTTTCTGCGTCAAAGCGTTTTCTCCTTTCGTTAGACGTTAGATTTTTACGCTTTCGTATTTGGACTACTTTTGTCCTTTGATTACTGATTGGAACCTTCCTTTAAACCGGATAACATATTAAGTTCTTTTGAAGAATAGGATCTTGTTCTTCCTACCCTTATTCCACGTTATGTGCAGTCGGTACAACTCGTCATCCTCTTCCATTCCTCTTTATCTTTCGTCATCCAATTCATACATCGTTGTTTGGGTTTACCTCCCGCTCCATCCCACAAAGAATTGGTTTTTCGGTTATTTGAACCGGTCTAACACAATATATCCGGTCGCGCCGTATACCGAAATATTCTATTGAGACGATTAAGACTAATGTAACCTATTCTACAGGTGATCCGCTGCGCATGGCTAGGCTCCGTTCGAGCACTTTCTCAACAATCCACCAGTATAGCGGCCTGCTGCGGCCGCTGTGCGAGACGCACAAGACCACACCAACCTTGTGACAGGTGCCACGCGAGGGGGAAGGCCCGATCCGTGCCTGATCTCTGCGCTGTGTGCCACCAGGTGAGACAACACCACAGTCTGTCCTGCTCCACTCTAAGCGGCCTGTAGAGCCCTCACCAACCTTGCGACAGGTGCCACGCGAGGGAGAAAGCCAGATCCTTGTGATCTCTGCGCTGTGTTAAAATTTTTACTACGAGTATTCATCCGCGTTAAAGTATTGAGAAAGCATTCGGATGTATCAGCGTGATTGAGCAAGAAACAACTTAATATTTCAAATGTTGCGTTTCTACAGTCACCAGCATTATGTTACACAATGAAGGCTTCAAAAACATCTGACTCAATCTTACTTGAAGAGCCATCGGAGTTACATATTTTTGTGTCCTTCGAAGAGTAATATAATTTAGCAGGTGAGTTAGATCCTGAAATTGTGGTTTTAAAACCTGCTGAATGCTTCACTTTTCCACTTATTTACAGGTGGTCCGCGGGCTATACGCGTGGTGCCAAGGCTGCGCGCACGGCGGCCACCTCGCGCACATGCGCCGCTGGATGGAGTCCCACCGGCTCTGTCCCGCCGGCTGCGGCCACCAGTGCCAACTAGGCTGAACCCGCATACCTATAGGTACTTGGAATTGAAGAATTTCTTAGGGCCTCCGCCCGCCAATAAGTAAAGCGCTGTTCATGCTAATTTCAGTTCATTATAGAAATAGATGGATTTAGAAAGTAGAGGGTGGGTAGAACCTTTGCAGTTATGTGAATTAAGACGGGAAAGCTGTAATAAATGTTGATTTGAAACTGTTCTTCTTCGGGATCTTCGATCTCAGCAGTAAGCGCCGTTTCTGCTTCCTTTTTCTTCGTATATTATATTACTAAAAAGATGTTAAGCACGAAGGATTTCGTACATGTACCCGACTTTTCCTATCTCTTTTGCATGCGAGTAAATATTGCTGTCCCGCCTAGATGCCAGGAATGAATGCCAAAACGCGAGCAATATAATATATTCAAGCGTGTGCGATAGACATAGGACACGGTGGGTCAACGTACGAAAATATTCGAGATTAGCTTTCTTACTTCACGTGCATGCAATGTTTCATGGTTTCTGCCGAATGGCTACCTACGTATGCGTTTGCTAACACAAAACAACGTGAGCAAACGTTGGTGCTATTATAACGTTAATCATATTCAATACATAGTGGGAACTGGACACCTACAACGAAACAGACCTAAGGACCTAACGCTGCAACAAATCGCCGTTGTCAGTTTCGTTATTTTTCGTAGCTTTGTGTAATTGTCGATAGTAAGTTTAAGTGAAACCTAAGAGGTATAGTCATAAAAAGTCACTGTCATATGCATAACAGACAATGATGGTCAAACATGAAGTCTAGCGCTTTGAAATTAGTTGATTTCAGTTCGATAGTCCGCGTTGGTAATTGACGTAATTGTCTATTCGTAACCTAAACTTTATTGCAAATCTATAGGTCCATCGATAGGTCAACATTTGGCTTTATATTATGCGATACATGAATTCAAACTCTTTCAATGTGATAGGGTTCTATTTTGCATAATTTCTCACTCCTTTGTAAGCGTTAGTTCATACTGGACTAGTCACATCCTAGTCTTGGTTTATAGAGGTAGTTGTATTTCAAATGACATTTGTAAATAGTCATCAACATGTATAATTAAAAATAATCTTGTGCTACGTAATGCAGAAAAATATTGTAAATAAGAATCAGAGTGCTATTATAATATATAAATAAAGTAGATTAAAATAAGTGTTATACGCTGTGTCAATTATTTGTACATACATTTATAAAGAAATAAACAAATCATACGGTAACATTTATAATTAGTTTTATTGTAATATTTACACACCTTATATATAAAATATAACTTTATTGACAGTGGATGGATTTACTTACTGAATCATTTAACAGAAAATATTTAAAGTACAACACATCCATTCTGCAGGATCTCGGCACATTTCCGCATGTATGTATGAATTAACTAGTTCACATTTATTGTAATAAAGCCATGTATTCATTACAAACATTGTTTTATAATGAGCAAGTTTATGGAAATAACTGGTTATACTGTCAATCGTAGAGAAAGCCACACACAAGTGCCCAAATGTGCACGATTTTGATTAAAGTAAATAATATGTACTATGTACTTAAATGTTTTGTTGCTCGTCAATCGAAAATCTAGCAAAGATTCTCACTGACGATGTGTGGCTTCAAATATAGTCAATCGATTTGAATGCTAGACCAATACAGCCTGGCAGAAAAGAATAGATATTAATAGGGGTGCCAGTGTGCCACTGTTTATGTAAACCGTTTTGCATGTGGCAACTTTTCAGTCACAGAACAGTAAGTGTTGCTATAATAAAAAACCGGCCAAGAGCGTGTCGGGCCACGCTCAGTGTAGGGTTCCGTAGTTTTCCGTATTTTTCTCAAAAACTACTGAACCTATCAAGTTCAAAACAATTTTCCTAGAAAGTCTTTATAAAGTTCTACTTTTGCGATTTTTTTCATATTTTTTAAACATATGGTTCAAAAGTTAGAGGGGGGGGACGCACTTTTTTTTCCTTTAGGAGCGATTATTTCCGAAAATATTAATATTATCAAAAAACGATGTTAGTAAACCCTTATTCATTTTTAAATACCTATCCAACAATATATCACACGTTGGGGTTGAAATGAAAAAAATATCAGCCCCCACTTTACATGTAGGGGGGGTACCCTAATAAAACATCTTTTTCCATTTTTTATTTTTGCACTTTGTTGGCGTGATTGATATACATATTGGTATCAAATTTCAGATTTCTAGTGCTTACGGTTACTGAGATTATCCGCGGACGGACGGACGGACGGACGGACGGACAGACAGACATGGCGAAACTATAAGGGTTCCTAGTTGACTACGGAACCCTAAAAAGTTCCATTTCTACTTTTTTTTGCCAGACTGTAGAACCTTTTCACAATAAACTTGAAAGTGACGGCTATAGCAAACAAAGCACGCTGTCAATTAGACACGGTTCAAGACTGGTCTACGATTTAAATTGGTTGTCCATATGTATGACCCGATTTGCCGTAACTTTTTGTTTCGTCGGTCTCAGCAGATGACACAGCACTGTTTATGGCAAGCGCAGTTTCTTCTAGTTTTCGGCTGTTGAGGCTCTTCTTCGATCCCCGCCTTTTGTCGCGAGAGGTCTCGGATTAGGGTCAGGAACACCTATGAGACAATGAATTAAAAAAATAAATAAAATTAAAGATACATTTTATGAAGATGAATATTTTTTGGAACTAGCAGAATAAACATTAAATAAATGTCATATACAAAGAAAAAGTGACCAAGGCCTCCAAGTGTTCCGAGCTGGAATCGAACCAGCGTACTCCGTTAACCGGACGGATGCCTGTAAAACCACTCGGCCATCGGATCACGAAAGCAAGGGTCGAAATTTCCAAGTATATGACACAATTACCGAAGGCTTGACGCCCCCCCGCCATCTCTGAGGTAGAACCGAAACTAGTTCGACCTCCTAACTGAATCAACACATGTGATTACTTGGAAATTTCGACCCTTGCCTTCGTGATCCGATGGCCGAGTGGTTTTACAGGCATCCGTCCGGTTAACGGAGTACGCTGGTTCGATTCCAGCTCGGAACACTTGGAGGCCTTGGTCACTTTTTCTTTGTATATGACATTTATTTAATGTTTATAGTATTAATAGTAGTGTTACTACTTAAAAATACAAATTAAAATATTTTCAAATGAGAATAATTTAATTTGTTCTAAGATTTGCACGGCAGCGCCATCTCTCTTCGCTAGCTCGTAATCACATGTGTTGATTCAGTTAGGAGGTCGAACTAGTTTCGGTTCTACCTCAGAGATGGCGGGGGGGCGCCAAGCCTTCGGTAATTGTGTCATATACTTGGAAATTTCGACCCTTGCTTTCGTGATCAGATGGCCGAGTGGTTTTACAGGCATCCGTCCGGTTAACGGAGTACGCTGGTTCGATTCCAGCTCGGAACACTTGGAGGCCTTGGTCACTTTTTCTTTGTATATGACATTTATTTAATGTTTATAGTATTAATAGTAGTGTTACTCCTTAAAAATACAAATTAAAATATTTTCAAATGAGAATAATTTAATTTGTTCTAAGACTAGCAGAATAGTTAGATATTTTTGCATTTTTGCATCCTGTTAGGGTAATATATTTTGTAGGTACATCAGGCAGGCAAGCATGGACGCGCGATGAATGATAAAACATCAGGCAACAACACCAACAACATCATGTTTTATCATTTATCGCGCGTCCATGCTTGCCTGCCTGGTATCAAGGATAAAGATTAATAATAAAATAAAAATTCTTACACATACCTACACACCACACACACAGCAAGCCCCAACTCCTTTCGTAGCATTAAAGCGGCACGACACAAACACCAAATGTTCACACATGACACATATTTAAGCGTCCAACAACGAACTAAAATAATTTACTGTTAAAAATTACGGTAAATAATCAAATATTTTTTCGGCTTGTCTCAAAAGTGGTTGGTAAATAAAGCGTGATGATGATAAATAGGAGACGCCTTTTGAGATTAACAAAAATGCTCCTTCCTGCTAATTGCTGGCTAATTACTTTCAATTTTGTGAAAGACTGATCTACCGGTTTCAAACTGATATTTTATATTACCAGGTGGCGCCACTATAACCGCCCACTGTCACTGTCAAATCACATACATTTTTTTTCTGGCTTGGCAATACTACAGTGATTTCTATGACTAACCCTTCTGAGTGCCTCTTTATTGCAAGTGTGTCGCCTAGTTTCAAACATGAGTAAATCCATTCTGCTTTAAGGTTGAATATATAATGGTACATTTAGATACAAGTGCGAAAAAGAGGAAGTTCGAAACGAGTGGCGATAAATTAAAACACGACCGAAGGGAGTGTTTTAAATCGACACGAGTTAAGAATTCCCTTTTCGCACGTGTATCGAACGACGTTTTTCAGTACAGATGGACCTCCGAAGTTTCGACCTGCCATATAATGAACCACTTCTCGCACTAGTGCGTAAAAAAAACACCACCTGTACTGAAAAAAATATAATAATTTTAAAGATAATCAACCTTGTATTTGACGATCGTAATATGAATTCTTGTAGATTGACATGCAATTTATACTGTAATTTGTATTATGAAATAAATGAATCTGAATCTATATCAGAATGGTTTTACCCAAGTTTATAAATAAATGAACCTAGCCACAAAACTAAGCAAAGCTTGTATTTATGGGTGCTAGGCGACGATATACATACTTATATAGATAACTACATACTTATGTACATAGAAAATATTCATGACTCAGGAACAAATATAATATATCTGTGTTCATCATACAAATATATGCCCTTACTGGGATTCGAACCCAGGACCGCGGCTCAGCAGGCAGGGTCGCCAGACCGGTCGTCAAAAGTTTGAAGCTAAGCGACACAATTCTGAAATAGAACCTGCCAAATCCCACACCGGGGCCGGGGCAAACGACGCAACGGAGCCACGCTGTGACGTCATCGCCCAAATCAATTGTTTAATTTTATTTTTATTTACTCTCTTTTTTAGGGTTTATAGTTTCGCCATGTCTGTCTGTCCATCCGTCCGCGGATAATCTCAGTAACCGTTAGCACTAGAAAGCTGAAACTTTGTACCAATATGTATGTCAATCACGCCAACAAAGTGCAAAAATAAAAAATGGAAAAAAATGTTTTATTAGGGTACCCCCCCTACATGTAAAGTGGGGGCTGATATTTTTTTTCATTCCAACCCCAACGTGTGATATATTGTTGGATAAGTATTTAAAAATGAATAAGGGTTTACTAAGATAATTTTTTGATAATATTAATATTTTTGGAAATAATCGCTCCTAAAGGAAAAAAACTGCGTCCCCCCCCTCTAACTTTTGAACCATATGTTTAAAAAATATGAAAAAAATCACAAAAGTAGAACTTTATAAAGACTTTCTAGGAAAATTGTTTTGAACTTGATAGATTCAGTAGTTTTTGAGAAAAATACGGAAAACTACGGAACCCTACACTGAGCGTGGCCCGACACGCTCTTGGCCGGTTTTGTTATCTAAGTTTCGTGACGCATTGGTTTTACTGTATTGTCATGTAAACATGTTTTACTAATAAATAAATAAATATTGGGGTTTAGAGGAATGAAGGTATAATAACAGGCTTCGTATTGCAAATCTGTATATTTCTGCTCTTTTCATCCATTACATCGTGCGTGCCGTACGGGAATAACAACTTACCACCTACGCTAGCTAGAGTTATAGGAAACCGCACAACAGACGCCAGAGCCGCAAGTACTTACAAGCCTGCTTACACTTATACATATTATGAGGAAATCTTATCAGATTACATCAGTGGCTTGCTTCACCACAATGACACTTCACCATTCATTGCCTGCTCAACAAAGAAATATTGACGCTTAAAAATAGGCACAGCATTATCAGTGTCAATGTCATTGTGTTGGAATAGGCCACAGCCACGGATATTTAAGAATAATTGTGTCGAAGTCTAGTCAAAGATCCCATTTTGTCGATTACAGTAAGTCCGTTTTCACATTATCCGATCCGATATCGGATGGATTTCAATGGTAATAATCCAAGATGGAAGATATCGGTCCGACAGCCGATCGGATCGGATAATGTGAAAACGCACTAAGGACGAGCTTTGAGCTTTTATTTATGAGAACAACGTGTCAAAGTCCTTATGACAAGCGACAAAGTGGGACTTTTTGCTGGGAAACGACACATTTACTTACCTACTCACATTATTTCATCAAATCAGTAAAGTTGTGGTAAATTAACTAATGAAACTTGGCGCCATAGTTTGTTTTCATATACAAATTATTTACCTTTTAAATTGTCATTTTACACTTAAATGACAGGCCGTTCTAATGGCAATTATTCTTCTGTCATGATTTTAATTAATACAGTATCGATTCGTAAGTGTTGACGCGACATGAGTATGAAAATATAATCATTGCGTCTGAACTCTTTCTAATCTACTTGTAATTCTTGTAAACGTATTGTATTATGTACATTTACAGTAATGATACCTCTCAGCATTTTAAGTATTGTTTATAAGTTTTAAAACTAATATATATAATATTTTTGAAATAAATAAATAACGTATAAAAGAGCAGGCGTTACAAATTTAATAATATCTATTAAATATTGGCAGTCGCTGCGGTCTTAAGGCGAATTGTAGTCTTATAACTTAAGCCATCAAGAAAGGAGCATTACGGTACCCCAAGTATGAGTTACAATTTGATTTATTCAGTCCAAATACTCCGAATACAATTTTTAATCAGTACCTGTGGAGTTTAGAAATACATTTTCACTAAAATGTATATTTACATGTTAAAGCATAAACTGTAATTGTCTGAAAATAAACAATTTTTATTTTTATTAAATTTTAAGGAATTATGGATTAACAAAAATCCCTTTCGGTTTCCCTAATGCTCCTTCCCCGGACGCTCATTATTGCTATAAATGCCCTCTGGCATCGAGTGGACGACCTTAAAGATAAACAGTAATGGCATTACGTTTTATTATCCCCTCCCCCCAAAATACTGAACCAATAACGTATTCCACCCAACAAAATCACAGTATTAGAGTATCAAATTCCAAATATATTCTTATTTCAATACGCCCTTTTGTCAAAAATCCGAACACATAATATGCTTCTATACAGTAATAATAACAAAAACGATTAATTAATAATAACAAAACTATCATACTGATTAAATCCAGTTTTGTACTACTCTCAAGCACATCTTGGAGTACGTTATGGGAGTATTTTGTGGGGAAGGCCTTCAATAGCATCAACGATCGATTGCAAACACCCCAAGCAGGCGAACATACATACATACAAGTACACTAGCAATATCCTAACATTCATTTTGTAATAAAATAATGTGACATTGACAATTCCAGTTCTGTTAGCCTTTATTCAATGTTATAAATGTCCACTAACCACGTAAAATGTGTACAAGATGTAGTTTATATTTTTAAGATAGCTACCGCTTTTTTAGTTGTATCAGAATGATGGGATTTGTAATATTAACTATACTCTGACAATATAGTTTTGTCAGTAGAACGCGGCGGTAAATTAATTTAAAACTTTGATTTTTCTGGTAGAGGATACATTTGGTAACTATAATACATAGTTTGAGGACATTAGTACATACATTCGAATTAAAATATTTTAATATCTTTCACTTAGCAGTCATCTAAGTTTTACACGGTATTTGGCAGGGACTGAAAAACATCATTCCTTATATTAATCAGTGTGGATACTTCAGGCGAAGGCGAGGTATACACAAAAGTCTAGTTATCATTTATGGATTTTACAAAAAAAACTTAAAGCATTGTATACACTATGTTTAAGTAGGACTTCTGTCGAAAATAATAGACATAATTAGTCCATTTTTAATTAAATTCGTTGTTTTCTAACTATTGTACACCCCGCCTAAGCCTTCAGTAGTTTTGTGAAGCTTTTATTCTATCGATTAAATAATTTATACTCTGTGAGCATTACACACAAGAACCTCGACCGATTGATACTTATATTTATACAAATACGGCTCAATTTGCATTGAAAGTATAAAATAATTAAATTTTATAATATTTCTAAGAGTTTGACAGTAATTCTCAAATACATTCGGACACCTAATACATTTAGCACTTACTACATACAAAATAAATACAAAAGTTATTTCAATACACTTCCCGTGTATGGTGATACTAGGTACTATTGCAAGGCGATTTTTATTTCTATATCAGTGAGTAATTTATTGTCTGCATAACCCAACTTTGCAAACTTTTCCAAATTACAATCCGATCAAAGATAATTTAGACGATATTTTTGTCTAAATGTATACATACAGAGAGTGATTTTATTCCGACAACTTTGTTAGTCATAAAGTCAAATAATTTACTATGGGAACTTACTCCAAAAATGCTAAATGAAAAATATTACGAATAGGCTGCTAGACCCTTTTTCAAAGTATGTCTTATATTATAATAGCGGGTTTTTAAGTCGTAATAAAATATGGTACTATTTTTTTTCTCGTTTAATTAGACATTAAACGAAAAAAAAAAAAATAGTACCATATTTTATTACGACTTAAAAACCCGCAAAAAAATAGTTTAAAGTTTACTTTTACGTGATCAGGCAAAAACAACATCAGCCATACTAATATATAGAATATCTATGACATGACGTCAGTCTATTTAGAAAAAATATTTGCCACTGTCACAGCAATACAATACAGGTTGCTTCTATGGAGATTGGATTAGTTTCTCTAATTTCCATAGTTGATTTGAATTATGTGACGTCACTCCAATGGCCAACACCGTTTTCGGAGTTCATAATTTAAAAAAAAACATACACACATCTTTAATTAAAAATACGCAGTCATCACGCACTTTTAATCCCCGCAAGCTATAAATATTGATTTCTTAAGTCAAATACTACAGAAAACAATAAATTGATGTGCTAAATTCGATACGAGTCTAGTATTATATTGCAAGAGTTTTCTATGGAACACAGATTTTATTTCCACAATTTCGCAATTACCTCCATAGTAAAAGTGCGTCGATATGATTGAAAAACACCATTCATTTACCTCACTATGGTCGGACATAAAATTATGTATGTAGTATAAAAATCTCTTTGATCGGATCATAAGCATACATTTCATCAGAATCGCTATTAATAATAGCTAATAGTGGAGATGAGCATTAAAAATCCATACGAATAATTTAAACATCATATAATTAAGCAAAACTTATTAATTAGAAGAGGTGTAAAGTAGAAAAAGTCGTGTTTTTATTTCATAATTTAGTATCGTTTGACAATCGAGTAACCATAACTACCACAAGGTATACTTAAGGTGAAATTAAGCGCCATCTAGTTTGGTTACCAAACTCGATTTATTTCATACAATTCACACCTCTTCTAGAATCCATAATTCTTTTTTTTATTTAAATAAACCTAAAGAGTTCAAACCAGCACCAATACGGGCGAACGGACCAAGCCTTTACATCTAGCACAGTCGATAATACACTTTATTACAGGGGGACAGGGTTGTTGAGACCAAATAATATCATGTTTAGAATATACCTTACTTTTACTGGACTTAGGACTATGAAGACAATTTTTCAAAAATTAGAACTATGTTAAGTAATTTACATACATACAACATACATACAATCACGCCTATATCCCATAAAGGGGTAGGCAGAGCACATGAAACTACTAAAGCGTCAGTGCCGGTGTCCTGCCGTTTCGCCAAAAAACGTTTCGTTTCATTTCCCAATAATCATATAGCAATAGTTTCATTTCCCAAAGTATTGTTTGGCAAAGGTATGTTTCGCAATGATTTTGTTTGGTCAAATTATCATTTGGCACAATTTTACTTAAGAGTTTTGAATGATTCACGGTTATTTTCATTAGACTTATATTGACCGGGATATAGACCGTGATTACCTTTTTGATTTTTGTCGAGCTCCCGATATTTCGACGCAGTTGCATGCATCATGATCACGGAAAACTGACGAAGGCGGGTGGATGTTAAAGTTGTATAGACAGCGCGCGATCTACCCTCCTTCGCGCGCGTCGGCTGCGTTCACTTTCAGCGTTACCACTGGTCGCGTTCACACTCGATGGTCTGTCCAAACACACTATACTCACAGTGTCACTACGTTTGTTCAATTCTGACTTCACCGGTTTTTTACACAAACAAATCACTGGATTCCATACATTAGATAGTTTGAAGCCATCCTCACGATTGAAATTTTTATATTTGTGAATCTCAATGGCTTCTCTTACCAATCTCGGTATGTAGTGGCGTTCCGTCGAAATTACCTTAGGACTATGCAACTCGATCCAATGATTTGCACCCGACTCAATGAGATGTTGAGCAATAGCAGACTTGCGAGTATCGTTCTTTTTGACTGCAGCAATCAAAAGCAAAAGGTAATCACGGTCTATATCCCGGTCAATATAAGTCTAACAATTTTACTTAGTCAAATTTTATTTAGACAAAACTTTATTTCGCAAACGTTTTTAATGGCAAAACTTATATCCCAAAAACATGTTTGGTAAAAATTTCACATCGCAAATTTCGAAAATATTTAGGCATTTGCATTTTCATTTCTACGGGATTAATTTAATTTACCAAAGATTTTTTTTGCCAAATTTAATTAAAAATTGTCAAATGATAATTTCAGTTTTATTCCCAAGGCTTCAGTTGGACACTTTATTTTTGTCAAATTAATATTACTGGACAAAATTATTTTGTCAACTATTTTTTTGTCAAAAAATGTTTCTACAAATTACACCATGCAAAACCACGTTTGACAATAAATATTACAAGGCATAAATATAATGTAATAATTTTATTAGTATTGTAACAGAAAACGCGTGTGTGACAGGGCAGTTTAGGTGCGACGACGAGCGAAGCGAGGAGGAGCGTGTTAGGTTGACAGTGAGCAAACCGGAAATGGCTTTTTAAAGTAATTAAAAATTAATAGAACATAATTGTCTTGAAAACATAAGGTTAAGGGATAAGAGGAAAAAAAGTACGACCTACACATTATTTCATTTTGCTTAACAATACCTTTGACTAAATAATATTTGGTAAAATGAAATTTGACCAAGTAAATATTTTGGGAAACAAATACTTGCCAAAAAAAGTTTTGCTAAATGTCAATTTGCGATAAGTTGTTTTGCCAAACGTTTATTTGGGAAATGATAATTTGGGAATAATAGTTTGGGATGTGAAACTTTGGGAAACGTTTTTTTGGCGAATCGTCAGTAAACCGTCAGTGCCACTCTTGGCAAATAAGGGGTTGAAAGAAATCTAAACTGTGACATTGCAGTGACAGGTTGCCAGCCTCTCGCCTACGCCACAATTATAAAGTAATTTATTTCCTTTTCTTTTAAAGTAATTTTTTTCCTTTTTTATGAGTATGTTTTAGGCTACCTCAGAGTATTTAATTTATTGCAGAAAAAAAGTAAATTTTCTGTTAAGAAATGTTTTGTAAAAGTATTTTTTATCCTCCTAATGCCCGAGGTCCTACCTGCAGTACTTATTCAGTTTGATTAATTCAAATCATATTAAATTAGAACAGAGTTGCATTTGTTTTGTTTTGTTCCATTTTCAACAAAAAAAAAACTCTATTCACTGCACTATATAAGTTAAAATTTCAGTGGCAGTTGTTCTTTTTTTTCACTGGCTGGGCTTTTTAGAAGGTTAAAATAATTAGTCTACCTATTAAACATCAATCTTCATAGTCTTAAGCGACATCCAGTGACGGCGGGAAGAACCAGTTATCCAACGAAACACATTCCAACCAAATTTACACGTTTCAAACAAAAACGAACTATACACATCCAACTTTAACTTTCCACGTACATTTGGTAAGTGTGTAGCTAGCCTTATAAACATTATGTCAATGCAAAAGTACAAATAGGCGCTTGTATTTTTCGGCGTACAGTACCAGTAGAAAGCTCAGCCGGCCGAAGTGGCAATCATTGACACTACGCGGCGATCGAGACAGCTATGATACGCTCATGAAGTGGAAGCGATTGTGACGTTGGCTAGTCATATTCAGACGGCATTAACAAAAAATAGAGGTCATTTTAAATCCCCGCACAGTTGACTAACATAATATGAACGTTATTTCAAAAACCTATGGCACTAGTCCCACCGCGAGCTAGTAAGCTATGAGCTATCGGCTATAAAAACGAACAAAAGATAATCACTCCCGTGCAAATAAAAGAGACACGGCGATGTTTATAGTTACTCGCCCATCGGTGAGCTATCAAAATCGCCGTGTCTCTTTTATTCGCACGGGAGTGATTATCTTTTGTTCGTTTTTATAGCCGATAGCTCATAGCCTACTAGCTCGAGGTGGGACCAGTGCCTAAGGTACAACCAGGGGCAGTTTTTTCGTTTTTACAAGCTGAACTTTCAACTGATAAACTTAAACCAAAAAATACATTGATCGTGGCAGGTTTGGTATATTATGGACCACATGTAAGATTATATTCAACTTTATTTTAGACCCGATTTTGGACGCATATTGAACACAGTAACTTCAGGAAGGATCATTTCCTTATGGTGTAGTACACTAAGGGCCACTTGCACCAATGAATATGGAGGGATAACCCACCGTTTTGTATGGAATTTGACAGTTGACAGCCCACTAACCCCGAGTTAAGTGGTTGGTGCAAGTGGGCCTAAGGCCGTTTTCACATTATCCGATCCGATATCGGATGTCGGAAGGATTTCAATAGAAAAAATCCAAGATGGCGCCTGTAATGTATGGGATATCGGTCCGACATCCGATATCGGATTGGATAATGTGAAAACGCACTAAGAGTCACCAGTAATACTCTCTTTCACATCAAAGCGCAAAAATATCTTTTCCAATCTTATTTTTTAGCATCAACTAGGCTGAATAAGGCTGACAGGGAACATCAGATAATTAATTTACCTGGCAACTTCTTAAAAACACCCTCTGTGTTTTCTCTGTGATGAAGAACATTGTTTGTAACTCAGGATGTAAGGATATTAAAAACTCGTGTCTATAATTCACTCCAGCCCACGGCTGTCGTGAATTATAACACTCTTTAACAATGTCCCCCTTATGTTCCTTGTAGCACAATGTACTATTATAATCTCGAGGTAATTTAGTACAGTGTTGGTAGTTTTTAAGGATTCATCAAGTAATTGATTTCCCGGTTTTTATCCTATTTTTCAACTCGGTAGGCAGAATATTTTGGCTTTACTGTTACAAATATTATAGGTGCTCACATATCTGCCATAATCGCTACATTGGGTACTCTATCGGTCTGGCCACGACATTGGTCTAAAGCGACAGCGGCCATAGGTGCGAACGAAAAGTCCCATAGCTCTCGCTCCAACCTATAGCTACCGCTTTTGCCTTAGTTTATATTGGGCGTTGTGCGGGGTAGGGCGTGCGGCGTGCGCGTCAAAAACAATAGGCTAGTTTCCTATACTTAAAATAAAATATTTTATGGAGTGCAAGAAATAAAGCACCACATAATTAGAAGAAAAATATGGACAGTAGTTATTTTTAAAACATAATTTCTATTTAATAAGTCAAAAAGAAAGATATAAAGTAAATGAATTGACCGTGACGTCACTCCTCAGTATTTCATAGTAATTCCATACTATTAGCAAATCGTTTTGACAGTTCTTAAAAAGAAGCTGATTTGACTAGTAGGAAACTAGCCTATTGAAGCTCATATAAGTCTTGAGTTCGACGCTGTATAGCCCAACGCCCCGTCGAACCAAACGCTCTGAGCGTGCACTCAGCCCTTATACTCACGGCTCAGCCACGACATTGGTCTAAGCGCGACAGCGGTGAGCGGCGGCCATACATTGGAGCGAGACACAGCGATGGGACTTTTCATTCACACGTGGCTACCGTTCACCGCTGTCGCGCTTAGACCGCTGTCGTGGCTGGGCCGTAACAGCTCAGCCACGACATTGGTTTAAGCGCGACAGCGGTGAGCGGCGGCCATACATTGGAGCGAGTCACAGCGATGGGACTTTTCATTCACACGTGGCTACCGCTCACCGCTGTCGCGCTTAGACCGCTGTCGTGGCTGGGCCGTAACAGCTCAGCCACGACATTGGTCTAAGCGCGACAGCGGTGAGCGGCGGCCATACATTGGAGCGAGTCACAGCGATGGGACTTTTCATTCACACGTGGCTACCGCTCACCGCTGTCGCGCTTAGACCGCTGTCGTGGCTGGGCCGTAACAGCTCAGCCACGACATTGGTCTAAGCGCGACAGCGGTGAGCGGCGGCCATACATTGGAGCGAGTCACAGCGATGGGACTTTTCATTCACACGTGGCTACCGCTCACCGCTGTCGCGCTTAGACCGCTGTCGTGGCTGGGCCGTAACAGCTCAGCCACGACATTGGTCTAAGCGCGACAGCGGTGAGCGGCGGCCATACATTGGAGCGAGTCACAGCGATGGGACTTTTCATTCACACGTGGCTACCGCTCACCGCTGTCGCGCTTAGACCGCTGTCGTGGCTGGGCCGTAACAGCTCAGCCACGACATTGGTCTAAGCACGACAGCGGTGAGCGGCGGGCATACATTGGAGCGAGTCACAGCGATGGGACTTTTCATTCACATGTATGGCTACCGCTCACCGCTGTCGCGCTTATACCAATGTCGTGGCTGGGCCGTAGCGAGACAGCCATACATTGGAGCGAGACACAGCGATGGGACTTTTCATTCACACGTATGGCTCCCGCTCACCGCTGTCGCGCTTAGACCGCTGTCGTGGCTGGGCCGTAAGACCAATGTCGTGTCCGAGCTATACCAAACGCGCCCGCTCAGTTACCGCCGACACAATCAGGCGACCTGCAGGATCGTTAAAGGTCGACAACTAGCTAGAGTCCTTACAGGATGGCGCACTTGATGCGCTTACGCTTCTTCTTGACCTCGTCGCCGCCGGCGCGCGAGTCGTCCGACTTGCGCGATCGGATCTCGCGCATCAGGTCGAAGAACACCTGCAACGGGGAGGAGGGTTACCGACACCGACGACACACAAGCCACACATTTAACCATAATTCGGTAGTATGAATTTTCTCAAAGAATTTTTACGGCAAAAACCATGATCGTTTAAACATATTAGTTTCTTATGTCCCCATGGGCCATTTTTTTATGTTGGCCACCCCACTATTTTTTTTATTTGGAATTTTTTATGTGGTTTCCACTCAAAATCGCGAGCTCTTTCAATCCTAATAGGAGAAAAAGTGTCCCAAGGTTTTTTCCCATTCCGTTACCATTTTTTCATACATTTTGTATGGTGGTAACGGAATGGAAGGTTTGAAAAATGTATGGAAATCTTGGGACGTTTTTTTTTCTCCTATTAGGATTGAAAGACCTCGCGTTACAAAAAAAGTGGGGTGGACAATGTTGAAAAAAAAAAAGGCACCCATGTCCCGTCGGACGACTCCCGTGCTGGTTCCATAACAATATCATTTAAAAAGCGGATCTTTGTGGTTTTAAAGTTCAAATCTAGAGGTATGTACATGTGACATGTTTTGCTAATGTTGGACGATCGCCCACCTAATGTTAAGTTCATATTATTACATTAACACTACCTCGATACAGTTGCATTTTAAACGACGAAGGGAGCCGACCGATCACACCAAAGAAACGATGGCTTAGGTTGAGGACATAAACGTAAAAATAATTTGAGAAAAAACCCACGGAGACACAGTATGAGGAGCTTTGTGCAAAGAATTTCGTACATTGACCTGCTTTTTCCCGTATGTATGGCAAGTAATTTGTGTCCCGCCTAATCACACTACGAGCGATACAGCAATATGCGGTCAATACGTGAAATTCTTCGTGCTTAGCTTCCTTTACAGTGGAAAGTAGATTTAAAAGATGAGATGTTGAACCCCAAGCGGAACGGGGACTTATACGTATGTGTGAATTCAAAAGTAATTTTAACACCGTAATTATACGAACATAAAAACAACATCAACCCCTGTACCTACTCTTTAAGAGGCACAACCAACAAATAAAAACATTAGTTGCCCCGCCACCGACCACACACATTAATTCACACTGACGGACGCACGTAGAAAAACCATCTTCAAAATTCGATTTGCCAAATATCAACTATCAATCAGTAACAATTAGTCGAACTTAATTGAAAGTTTAAAGGTTGAGCAGTTTGGCAGAAACCGAACTTTCCGCATACGTTTTCTATACCGAAAAATGCGCGAAGCGCGAATTTGGTCGAAAATTTATAACTACAATAAATTATTGAATAACACGACTGGATCACACCGATAAGGCTAAGCCGATTGGACAATAGAGGTCAACGGACTCATTGACCATTAATGCTGATGTGCTGAATAACTTAGCAATAAACACGATGGTCTATTAGTGCGCGTGTTGTTAATTGTTTTGTAACTTCAGACTAGCTACGAAGAAATCATTGACATTTACACAATTACGCGAGTTCAAATATCTGAACAGGCATTTATGCTACAACTAACCCACCACAATAACACTAGACCCTACTCATAGTGTTGTGTTCCTGTAGGTGAGTAAGGCTGCCAGAGCTCAACGAGGGTGCGGTGAGCTGATGATGGGAGGACTTACGGAACTAACTTGTTCCGTCTATTGTCCTTTGAGTCGTCGGCAACCCGTACCCTCCTTAGAACTTGTGCACTCCTTTTTGCTGTGTACTTAACACAGCAAAAGGGAATGTACAAGTTTCTAATGGGGTGGCAACGCGCATGTGACACTGTTTGAGTTGCAGGCGTCCATAGGTTACGGTGACCGGTTTACATCAGGCGGGCCGTATGCCTGTTTGCCACCGACGTAGTATAAAAAAAAATACTAGCTTTTTCCCGCGACTTTGACCGCGTACTATAATCTTGTTTTCCCATCCAAATTTTGGACCCCCATTTCACCCCTTAGGAGGTGAATTTTGAAAAATCCTTTCTTACCTCCTCTACGCCTTATAAGGAACCTACGTGCCAAATTTGGAATCTCTAGGACCAGCGGTTTCGGCTATGCGTTGATATGTCAGTCAGTCACTTTCTTCTTTATTTGGATGATTTTTTGTTCACGTAAGTGGTTTTTTTAACTTCGAGACCCTGACAGTAAAATTCAATTTATATAATTATATAAGATACTATTTTTATGAGTATGTGTAGGTAATTAGTAAAGTTGTCATGTCACCTAGTAAAGTAAGGCGCACCTTTTTATATCGTGTGCCAAATGGCCCACATTCTCCCCCATAAAACGGTTGTAGGTTAACATTTTAACAAATTACATTAATAGCAATGCGTGCTGCAAGTTAAGATCATGTTTTTGAAACTATTACTGTTATATTAGTAGTATTTTACGAAGACATTATAAAGTCCGTGACATTTTCTTATGTCTACCTAAATTGTTTGTTTTAAACATTTTTGTGATTCCGTACATTATTTGAGGAGTGTCTTTTCAAAAGGACTTATTTTGTATAAGTTAACAGAGGTTATTTTTATCTATGTCTTCCTAGAGAAATAAACCTTGTTAACTTATAGAAATAAGTCCTTTTGAAAAGACACTCCTCATTTAATTTCTTGCTTAATGATTGTAGGAATCTTATCTTGTAAAAAGTTTTTTTTTATACCACGTCGGTGGCAAACAGATATACGGGCCACCTAAAGGAAAGGGTCACCGTAACCAATGGACGCCTACAACTCAAGTTCCTATTGTTTTATTTCTACTTCGGTCGTACTAAGCGCAACCGTGACATTGGCGCCCAACGTGGGGCCTAATATCTATTTTTTCATACCACATCGGTGGCAAAACTGGCAAACGCGAGTGCGTACGCACGCGCGTGCCTGTATAGGTGTCTTACTGTGTGTCTGTGTGTGTGTGTGTGTGTGTTACCTCGTCCACGTTGACTCTCGTCTTGGCAGATGGTTTCGACGTATAGCACCTGCCAGGCAGTGGCTCGCTCGCGGCACGTTTCGAGCGTGAGCGAGTGTGTGCGTGCGTGTGTGTTACCTTGTCCACATTGTCTCTCGTCTTGGCGGAGGTCTCAACGTAGGGCACCTGCCAAGCCGCCGCCCGCTCTCGGCAAGTGTCGAGCGGCACGCGCCGCTTCTCCGCCAGGTCTGACTTGTTGCCGACGAGCAGGAAGGGAATGTTCTCGGCGTTCTTTACGCGAAGTATCTGCTCCCTGGAAACGAAAGAACGTTTATTATAAGTATTCTTTTATAAATAATCGACGGAATCAGGCGTTACTTTGCGAAAATCAAGTATAACGGGTTAGCACTAATTGACTAGCACGTTATCTATTCGCGGATTAGCAAAGTAATGTTGCTGATTTTGAGTATTTTTTATGTTTAAACACGCTGGCTAAATATTATTAACCATTTTAGTGCCAAACATGTTAACAAATTATCTGAGGCATCTTCCTGCAGATCATTGGCTAGTCTGTGGTCAAGAGTAAGCCCATTTATAATAATAAAAAAAAAAAAAAAAATCATTACAACAGTAATGATTATGTTAATTTAAGTAGCCTGTTAAAGTTGTTCAAAAACTCCAAATTAATTTCTTTGTTTGCGTTCATATTTTGTAAATCAAAATACCTTATCATATCATATTTTTTTTATGCACGCTTGTATGGACATAGCAAGGGTATTAGAGGACAGTAATGACCTACTTCTGTCCTCTTGTGTAAGAACACAGATTGGCCGAGTCCCACGGTATAAGTTTAAGAAGGCTTGTTGCGGGTACTCAGACACCAATATATATATAATATACACTCACATATTATACATAGAAGAAATCCACGACTCAGGAACAAATATCTGTGCTCATCACACAAATAATGCCCGTACCGGGATTCGAACCCTGGACCGCGGCTTAGCACGCAGGGTCACTACCCACTAGGCCAGACCCATCGAAAGAGTCAAGAGCACAAACATTCAAACGTTTAACTGCCAATGCCTCTCAATCGTTCGAATTATTTTACGCTCGACATGACCTGATTCACGTAAACTATATTAAACTAGCGATCGTAAGGCAATGTTGCGAGTTGCGGTCAGCCACAAATTTGCAACGCGACACCGCAGCCGTAACTACAATATACCGTACGCATTGGCCGGTTACAATACTACGGTTACGGACAGTTTCATGCTATTTGTGGCATTTGACAAATAAGGTCGTGGAAATGTGTAACTAAATTAGAGTTGAATTGTACGAGAGCTCACTTGATGGTTGCTGATTTTATATATCGTGAACCTTAATATTTAATGTAGGAGACTCCTTGTCGGCGGCTATATTTCCGAGCTCATATAACCCGGCAAACTTCAAATCAAGGGTGAACAAGCATCGTCTGGGCGAGCTCACTCCATCGTAGGCCACGTCTTTGCCTTTGGCTAGTCTGTGGCGAAGGTAAGCCAATTTATAAAAAAGTTATCTGGATATAAGGCAATGGATTAATTTTTTTTAAATTATTTGGGCGGGTTTTCCATAAAAAAAGGTTGGTTTTATTTCTGTATCCCAATCCCAGCATAAGTTAAACATCCAATTATTTTTCTCAAGAAAAAGAAAGTTGAAGAACTGTTAATCTGTTGTTGATATATCTCTATCAGTATTAGACGCGATAGGCAAAATATACAAATGCACAAGTTGAGCCATAAACACAGTCACGATGCGAACGCTCCTCTCCTCAGCTTCAAAATCTATAGACTGCATTGAATTACCTGAATTCTTGCGTGGCATCGAAGCTCTCAGGTTCAGTGATGGAGAATACGCAGAGGAAACCCTCGCCAGACCGGAAATAGTTGTCCCGGATGGCTGCGTAGTCTTCCTGGCCGGCTGTGTCTAGGATGTCGATCTGGACCTCTTCGCCGTCCAAAACCACCTGGAAGAAAAAACATTGCAGTTAAAGACAAGTCTTATAAATACACATCACAGATTAGTAGGTATAGCACTCGAAGAATTCTCTTGATTTCTCCAGGATACGATTAACAATGCAAATTATAACATGCGCTATCGTCGATAATACACTTTACAATTTAAAAGACTTTCTACATGATTTTCAACAAGTTTTAAATAGACACAGTTACTTTTTTTTTTTAAAATACTACGTCGGTGGCAAACAAGCATACGGCCCGCCTGATGTAAAGCGGTCACCGTAACCTATGGACGCCTGCAACTCAAACAGTGTCACAAGCGCGTTGCCACCCTATTAGAAACTTGTACACTCCCTTTTGCTGTGTTAAGTACACAGCAAAAAGGAATGTACAAGTTCCAAGGAGGGTTCGGGTTGCCGACGACTCAAAGGACAATAGACGGAACAAGTTAGTTCCGTAAGTCCTCCCGTCATCAGCACACCGCACCCTCGTTGAGCTCTGGCAGCCTTACTCACCGGCAGGAACACAACACTATGAGTAGGGTCTAGTGCTATTTGGCTGCGGTCTTCTGTAAGGCGGAGGTACTACCCCAGTTGGGCTCTGCTCTAGATTCGAGCGAGACGATATCCGCTGTGCTGTGCCCTACCACACAAAGCGGAATATCATTCGCTATGCCCTACCTCCTATCCGGGCCTTGTCAGTCCTCGAGATATCCGGGTCCAAACAACATTTGAATAAGCCTAAGTGCAATGCAAACTATCGTGTGAACTTCAAACATGACAGATGATCACTGCGAATAATGCGAATAGCAATAAGTAGTGATGTGCAAGTTGCAGAAAATTTCCAAACAAATCATAAATTTCTTGAAAAATTCATGAAACTTTCACGAAAAATAAGAAACGACGACACGAAAGTTTCCATCCATACAATTGTCCATGCAAAGTATGGAAAGTTTCCGATGTTTTCTTATGTCATAATTTCAGAATTTTGGAAAGTTTTCGTCGGCACATCAGTAGCAATAAGCGACCAATTTGTACACTAAAGTACTATTTACAACTTCTATTTGACACACTTCACCTTTCACATAAATATTCAACCGCTAAGATTCTCAATCGTGATCCGTTGTTTTTACAGTAACAGCCATATTAAATTTGATGCCTTGCAATGCAACTGATATTTTAAATGGCCATCAGAGTTTAAGTTCTAATACCAAAACAGACAAACGGACAAAAGCACCATGGGTTTCTTTTGTACCTTTTTGGTCATTAGAGCCTAATTTTATTCCGATCACTTGCATATCCGGTTTCTAAATGATGAAACTACTAGTAAGCTTCATATCTAACATGTATCGTATCCATCCGATACATGGATGGATCGTGTTACCCAAAGCCTGCGAGAGGCACTGGGCCAAGGCTCAAGCCTGACATTCTGTGCCATTTGCTAACCAGGCTCGGAACAATGGGATATATTTCACGTCTCGTGTACCACGATTAACGTTACTTGACTGTTTAATGGATAAGTAATTAAAAAGCTTGTTGATTAGATCTTCATTCGCATCGCAACGGAGGTATTACGTTTCAAGAAAGGGCGACGGCGGTGTGGAATGGCTGTGGTGTTTTATTATTGTAAAAACTGTTTACTTACTATGAACAAAAGAAGACGTTCTAATTGGTAATGAATTTAATTGTGTTTGTTAATTATTATTATTATTTGTCACGCAATGTGGTCAGTTTTAAAGGGATCAAGGTAAATAAATGTACAGTGAGCAGCCAAAGCGTATGGCGAATTTGAACCATGTACCTAGTGTTTTCAGGATTCATGTATACGTTTTTTTTAACCCCCGACGCAAAAACGACGGGGTGTTATAAGTTTGACTTGTCTGTCTGTCTGTCTGTGTGTGTGTCTGTCTGTGGCATCGTAGCTCCCGAACGGATGAACCTATTTAGATTAAGTTTTTTTTTGTCTGAAATCTGAGTTAGTCGGGACTGTTCTTAGCCATGTTTCATGAAAATCGGTCCACTATGTCGCGGTCTGGGGTTTTTCAAAATTTTAATTTTGTGGTTAGGTTATTATATCATTCATCAATGTCGTATTGACATGACAGCGTGTCGTGCGCGTCAATCAGATCGCTTGCGCAAGTCGCGCCAGACGCGGCAGTCGAGGCAACACCCGATAAAAACGCTGAACGTGACAGCTCAGCACTGCCTTACGTTGGACGATTACTTAATAGCTCTTATGAATACTGTAATGGTGTAAAAAAGTAAGAAACCCTTTTCCTACACAATAAATGTACAGTTTTTTCGTGTCAAAAAGACATCTGATTGGTCTGATAACTCTGATGTATTAGATACTACCTTTGCCCGCGGCTTCGCTCGCGTTAGAAAAAGACAAAAAGTAGCCTATGTCACTCTCCATACCTTCAACTATCTCCACTAAAAAAATCACGACAATTCGTCGCGCCGTTTTGCCGTGAAGGACGGACAAACAAACAGACACACACACTTTCCCATTTATAATATTAGTATGGAATGGATTTAACAATTTTATATTGTGAAATAAATAAATCTAGTCTACCATGATATTGATAATGGTATATTCGCTAGCGAGTGCTCTTACTTTCTATGGATCACGCTCTAACTGGCATTTTTCTGCGAGCGAGATGTATAGGAAGAAGTTACCTACGTGGATAAATTATAGACTAATGCGATGGGGAGAAATACTCGGAGTGTTGGATGGCGTCTTGGTAACTTGGAAGAGCACAGGGCTTGTGATTTTTTTTATACTACGTCGGTGGCAAACAAGCGTACGGCCCGCCTGATAGAGCGGTCACCGTAACCTATGGACGCCTGCAACTCAAAGAGTGTCACATGCGCGTTGCCACCCCATTAGAAACGTGTACATTCCCTTTTGCTAACTTATGATGGGTCAAACACGTGGTACATTAACAGATAAGAAAATCAAGTCGTTGTGTGAGATTTTTTACAATAAATGTAATGAGATTGAATGGTCCTTATTGCTAATTGTCACGACAGTGACGCGTTCCGCTCTTTTAAGGATTCTCTCGTCTTGCTGTCATTACAGCTAGTTACAGTACTACAATCAATTTAACTAGTTATAGTTCAGCATCAGAAGAGTTCCCTACTCGCATACTGCATAAAAGAGGACGATGTACAGTCGACTACAAAGAGATGTATCCACTTTTTCACCTTATTGCATTGTACATCTCTTTGTAGTCGACTGTACAGCCAGCAGCAGAAATAGTTTCTACGTAGGGGAGTCGGTTATCTCTGCCGCTATTTGTTATCTAAGTATTATAGAATTGAAAGCGGTTAGGTTTCAAATACTAGTTTCTGTTCGATTTCTATAATTTGTTCAATACTATACATGAATAGGAAGACGAAAACTTAGGCAAGGCAAAATTCAACGTCATACTACTCGGGATTTCGTTTTGCCTTATCCCAGGATTTGTCTACAAACGTTCTTTATTGTAATTCACTTTAACTATTAATCTTCCACTTTACAAAGATTTCTTACGCAAGAAATTATAACTACACAAAAACACCTTATATCTTCACAATAAGGTTAACATTTGTCTTGTTTAGAAAACTGGATGATAAATGGAGTTCCACCTTTTACAGTAGCCCCCATTTCCTTCCCCCTGCCTGATTCCTTATTGAATGCGTTTTGTAATGTGACCATGAGTTGACGGTTTCTTTGGGACTGCCCCTATTATCACGATGTTCAGCTTGTTTGATTTTGTAGGAGGAAGGTTGAGGATAAACCTCACGGTATAACAGTAAAAACCTAGATGGAGCTTTCCAGTAAAGACAAAGCTATTCTGGCATGCCATGTTTCATGATGTGTAAGAATATGAACAAGTGAAGCAGGCAGGTGGTATCTGGGCCTACACATAATCATGACATATTGATTTACCCCAGATGAGCATGAAATATATATAGATGAAGAATGAGCGTAAGCAGAGTAACCTACATTTTTCCTATAGCTATCAGCTTTAGTAGGCTCATAGTCTTCAACAAACTCGTCATACATGAACTGAAGAGTCTGGGCTGATTTTCCAACACCACCTGAGCCCACCATAATAACCTATGTACCATGTCGAGTTACCCCATAACAGCATTCCATATATAGTTAAAGAATGAGCGTAAGCATAGTAAGTCCTACCTTTTTCCTATAGCTATCAGCTTTAGTAGGCTCGTAGTCTTCAACAAACTCGTCGTACATGAACTGGAGAGTCAGGGCGGATTTTCCAACGCCCCCTGAGCCTACCATGATGACCTTGTGTAAGGTCGGCGCAGGCGCCGGCTTCTTCGACATCTTGGCGGGGACGGGCCGCCGGAAACGAGACGCCTGGAAATATAAAAATTGGGTTAATGAAGATATTTTGTGACATACTTTTTAGCTAAGTATGAGTATTTGATTTTTAAACTTACAATGTTCAACAATTTTTAACCGTGCCTACTTTCAAGAGGAGGGTGGCAGTTTACAATCTTAGGAGAATTTTAACCATTAGGTGTCAGTGTAGGCAGACTTATTTCAGAAAATACACTTATACACACTATTGTTTCGACATATTAATCTTACAAATGAATACGCCCTAATCTAAAATAAAAGATATTTACGGAATCATCTTCATACCTGGAACCTGGTAAAATGCAGACTGCCGTCAACTATTGATTTAACTGACGAGACGAAACAAAGATAACCACAACACTCCCAAGGCTCGACACACTAAATTCACAAATGAATTCTAACTATTCTGAATAAAATTAACGAGAGTTCCGACCTCTGACACTTGTGTAACAATGCGAATGCGAGATCCCCGCAGTGAGCAATAGGACCGATATCGGTTAGTCACCGGTGACGAGAACCCAATGCGTATTGTTTTTACGCTGGTCCTAGTGCATACGTCAGCTAATGCACGTCATTACAAGCAGGGATTTGACGGTGACGATGAGATGACGTTATGACATTAACCTTTTTGGGCCAAAATGGCAATCATCATCAAAAACCGTTCAGTAGACTCAGATCACGCTTGTAGTATTATAATTACAGTGCATAAATTGAGTATTGTAAATTTTATAAGCTCCATTATTATCTTCATCCTCTTGACTACGGCGCAACAACAAACTAATACAATACAAACCTAAACCTACGTTGGCTTATTTAAAATACTTTCTTTGGCTTTTTGGCTTCTTTTAAAATCATCTCATTTAGTAGTCCTGGCCCCGTAGCCGAATGGCATTTCTCCGACGCCAAACGAAAGCGATACGCCGCTGGCTCTGTCGCGCCAATACGCAAGCGCGATAGAGATAGATATCTACTAGCGCTTCGTTTCGTGAGCGTTTCGTGAGCGATTGTGCCATTCGGCTAGCCACCCTGAGCTAATGAGAGAATTATCGCTTTGAAAGTACGATTATAGACTTCATTTCAAATGCAGCTGCTATGAAAACTAAGCCTCTGCAATCTCAACGCTTATCACAAAATTTGCCATCTTATTATCACAACGTCATAACACATCTCAAACAGGATCTCTACAAATTCTTACACAAGTTATAACCGCTACACGCGCTCAATATATCAAATGGTAGAAAAACCGACAGAGCGTAGGTTTGATCGTTATCGTAGCCTAAACACTCGTAACATTAACAATACAATAAAATGACAATAGGTTGTCAGATTGTCACAGCAGCCGTGGGTAGAACAGCTACTTTTTTGGCGATGGCTGCTACCTTAACAGAAGATTTTATGACGTTTTTGTGCTTACCTTATAGGTATGTAGTATAGGCACGGATCGTAAAAATTATAACCAGGCATTTTTTTTATATTATGTGTAAAAGATATGTTGATAGTACTTACGTACACTTTAGTTGTGTTTGTCTACCATCTATTTTCCTCTCTCAGTTATTCTAAGGTTAGTTGGAAGGTATAAGCTTGCCTTTGTACATAACCGTTATAATTATTCACTGTACATGTAATTTGTTCTGTGCAATAAAGTGTTTATTACTACTACTACTTTATTATATATTTAAGACCACAATAGTCCATAGACGGTTTTTAGCACAACTTGCGCCCTCGCGCGCGAATCTATACTACAAGTCGCGCTAGATGTATGGACTCACACGCACAAGCTTTGACAGACGAAGAAATATTAAAGAACCATAAATAATAAACTAGATTCATTATACGCGATAAAATCCGTTCCCATCCCATAGTTTTATTTCATGAACCTAAACTAAATTAAAAACAGTTTCTACATTTGCGAGTTTCGCTCGTGTACAGTACTAATTTGAAACTGCCTCTTATCTTAACGAGATTACACCTATAGAGGAATCACTTTCATACACGAAACATTCCTCATCCAATTACAACTGTTAATTGCGATAAACACTACCTTACAACACCGCTCAAAGCAATTTAAACCTTGATACCATTACCTGTAGGGTCACAATCGTTGGGGCAGAAACTAGCTTTCGATTGCTGCGGTTTTCCGATTGAGGAAAAGAAGAAATATAATTGCTATGCAATTAAATGATGTGAATTATCTTTACGTAATAGGACGAGGTTTTTTTTTAGACACACGAGTTGACAAGAATTGGATGAACATAGGTGGGTATGTTCTAGCTTCCACACGACACGACACAACCTGAACTATTTAAGCTTCTATAAAAAAACATGGAAACTAGGCACTAGGCGAGCAGATTCGTATAATTTTCACGGGCTGGCCTTAGAAGACAACCCGATAATTTGATTTTTTTATTACAAGTAACTAAGTCGAAGTCTAGAAAAGCAAAGAACGATATGCTGTCGAGGCTTCCAAGTCTTTCTGAAAACCAATTGAGTCACAGAAATATTCCATAGACAAGTTAAACCTACCGCCAAAAAAAGTTCCTAAAGGGTCGCAGAACTCTTCTTTGTGTTTGTACCCAAACATGCGCAACCACTCGTGACACGACTAACATACAAGAATCATTAATAAGATTGCAATAGCACAGCACATCATAAGCAAATCTTATACCATTGAAATAAGACTTACATTTGATTAGTCACAGCAGACAGGGCTGGTGCATTTGTATAGACGAAGAGATAATGTCGCAAAAATACATCTTATCTCATTAAAATACGGTTTACATTTGATTTGTTCACAGCGGTAAGGGCTCATGCGATGGCACAGATGAAACGAGACACATGCAAAATAAACCCTATCTCATTCAAACATGGTTTATATTGGATAAGCGATGTGTTCGCGATGGTATCGACACTCGTGCGCAGTCGTGGTGAGAACCGCGCAGACGCGACGTTCGCATATTTAAACCTTTTTGATTTTCTCATGCATATATTAAAAGAAAACGTATCCATCTAAATCAGATCACGATACGTTTCTTACTGAAATATTCTAATTACATTATGTGTTAAAGTTTCTTTTCTGTTCTTCGGTCGAAAACGTCAAATTTTCCCGGTTTCGTCGAAGAGAAGCACTGCACCTTGGCCAGTAAATAAGAAAGCATCAGATCACATGTTTGTTAACCTCGGCTCCGCCTCAGCCTACAATTGGGTACATGTGATCTGATATATTGCTTACTTTACTGGCCTAGGAATTTAATGTAATATTACAAACAGAAGGCTCGTAGAAAAATGACATTCCAATGCCAGTTTACGAACACTGCCTTTTAATTAATACTAAATATTATACATTTCCTAGGAAATGTATTAATTTCCGGTTTAATAACATTTATTTCTATCATTTCCGTTCCGATCGATTTTAGGAATTTAATTTATCGATAATGGAATGTTAATATAAATGGCAATATGAACAATAACCGATAATCGTAATAACATTTAACGTGCATTTATAAATGCATCTGTAATCTGTATATCGATGAACCTCCAGCGAATGTTAGTGGCATTTCGATGGTTGCTCTTGAAAATGGAAAGGATGGCATTGCTAAACGTTGTAAAGGCCTCTATGAGCCTTCTCCAATAGTTTTAACAAAATAAAGGTTTCAGTACACGAGTTGCGAATAGGGGGAAAGCTTATATTTGCCAAAATCTCAGCAAAAATCTTTCAAAAAGAAATTCATAAACATATACCGTGTTTTTTTTTTTTTTCCTTTAATTCGACACGTTGTTAGGTTCGTTATGGCGCCATCTATGTGTGGTGTAGTGTATGCGCGTTCTTAGGCGGTATGGTATGATCTTCTTATATTTAATCTACGATCTTATAGACATCGCTCACGTTTGTTTAATAATTGTTATTAATTATACTTCAAAGATATCACATTAACATAAAACGATTGCGTCAACAAGTCAAATACAATGAAAACACAATAAACGGTGTGAAGACATACGCTGACAGAATCAGATAACGAGTAACGATTCTTAGAGATGATATCTGCTGTAGGCGCAACGCAACTACTGAACAGATAAAACCGATAAAACTAACAATATATCTTGCGGACGTCACTCTCATCTGTTTCTCACATCATTATTTAAATACTGATTAGTGATTAACCATCTTCTATGATCTATCTTATCAGCTGCAAGTAGACCCAATATCTAACTATTATAAACATGTATCGAAAACCTAAATAAGTCATGAAAGTCATGAAAAACAGCTTCGTAGTCTCCATTCCATGTTACATTACACATAAAATAATAATAATTATCGGGGATGGTATCCGCCACGTACATTGCTTTTATATTTAAGTGTCTAAAAGGGCCTCTGTGCTGTTGCCTTCGGCCCCACACATGCCTCCCAAAAGTCCGGGACTAATAATAAATATTGGGGACACCTTACACAGATCAACTTAGCCCCAAACTAAGCAAAGCTAGTACTATGGGTGCTAAGCGACGATATATATTTACTTAAATCGATAAATACATCCATACTAATATTATAAATGGGAAAGTGTGTCTGTTTGTTTTTCCGTCTTTCACGGCAAAACGGAGCGACGAATTGACGTGATTTTTTTAAGTGGATGTATATTATGTTTTGATGAGTGTGATGTATGTATGTTTTTTAAGGAGTAATTAGAGCGACAGAGAAATGTGCTAACTTCGATATTTCTGGTAAGCCCCAACCAAATACGGCGCTCGATCTAAATACGGGCAATATGAAATTGGCGAAGTTATGGTAAGGTCAAAGCGTTCACCTTGTAACCTCGCCACTTTCACTAGTTCGCCACGCTCGGTTGAGGTCGCATTGTTGTTTTCAAATAATAAACAGTAATTGGACTGTTAAAATATGTCCTATTTACATAAAGATGAGTTGCAAAATAAACACGCAAAAAATGCAACACATCGTAGGCTTAAAACTAAAAAGAAAAGAAAACCGGCTAAATATGTGCTGTGCGTGACGGGCCACCGACGTGTATTTTGAATGAATGAATGAAAAGGGCCCGTGCGAATGAGGGCGTGTAATTACGATTTAAACTTCACTTTAATAGTCATAAAAACGGAAACACTTTCCTTTGAAAGTACTTAAAAACAAAATATTCACTACTGGCTCTGTGACTTCTATAAATTATCACATTTTGCAAAACTTCCAAAAACTGTACCGACCTAGTCACAAAAAATCACGAGAATCAGGTGAGAACTGCGAATTGTGGAGCCAACCCGGACATGCAAAAAGCATATCGTATCGAGTTAAACTGTAGACCTACGCTGTTCCTCGGGTCAATAAACCGTAGACCTACGCTACGCTGTCGCTTCAGTCAATGAGGGATTTCTCAATCGTTTTTTTTTGCGAAGCGGTGATACTGAGGCGTCAGATCTTTATGACAGCAAATTTCAAAAACCACCTACCATATTAAAACGACATTTATTTGATTGGTGGATTTTGAAGTTTGCTGTCAAAAAGACCTGGCGCCTAAGTATAGCAGTATAGCCGCCTGATGAAAAAACAATTCAGAAAACCCTTCTTACAAACAGTAGAAATAGTGCAAAAGTTAAAAGAAAAGACCAACCCGGCGGGTATTTAGTTCTAGACAGGCGATCTAGACAGCGGAAGCAGTCATCAAAGTTCGCGAACGGAACCGCGATAGCTGCGACCTTCGGAGTGACTCACTCTGACTCAATTAGGCTCGAGCATTGACTCACTCAACGAGATTAGCTGTCATTACTACTATTGAGTATGGCAGCTTGTTTTTAAACTCAGTACTCATTGAGTACTAGATTGAGAGATCTGCCAAGTATTTAGCTAGTGTTGCCGAGACGGCTTTCACAGTTCGAATAAGTAACATAACGGTGGACGATTTGCAGTTTTGGCCTCCCTAAGACCTAGGCGCTGTAGTTAGCACCCACCATATAGAATTATGAACAATATGAACTGTATTTAGTCTGGGTACGAAGGCAAATGCTTAAACGCTTACAATATTATATCTTTATCGTAGTTAGCTCTATGAGCTCTATCGTTATTCCGTATTGGCGCGACAGAGACAGACTGCGTTTCGACCGGCCTCTAGCGTCAACGATTGTCATTCGGCTATTTAAGCTGGCTGACACTATAAGTTGTGAGAGGGCCTTAATAAAATAATACAACTAAACCCTAACTTACAAATTCGAATTTATAGTTTATCTATCTCTATCACTTTTAAAGAAGAGACTGAGATAAGAAACCCTAATTTATTTTTGTAGACTAAAACACTGATACATTGTGACGAACGTTACGGGCGCTAATGTATCGTGTGAAACTTTCGTTCACGTTTCAGAGGTTTCACTTTTTCTTTGCCTCTTTTGTTAGAGGGAACGCGTCACAACTATGGTTTAACAAAACATAAATTCTTTGTACACACAATATGTAGACGTTCTTGTGACGAGTTTCTGAAGATCTATTTTACATTCTGAAGTACCTAAGGTAGGTTTCTAAGCGCAACTAATACTGCTCGCCGTTGATCTGACTGCGACCTTAATAGGAAAGAATACAATTGGAGATAGGTATTGGTGAGCGAAGTCGAAATTACAGCACTAAAAAAATATGCAATGCACGCAGGGGTAGCGGGAGGTCTAGAAAAACTTTTTCCGAGGGATTATAAAAGTTTTTGAACAATCGATTAACTTTTATTTGTAAATAGTTTTTTTTTAACGCAAGTGTGATTCGTGCGTGTAACTGGAGGTGCAAAAATATTCCAAACTCGAGTCTGTGAATCACTCCAACAAGCCATCGCGTTTTAACTACAGGTACTCTCGTTTTCAATATTTATCTTACGGCCTTATTGCACAATGTAGGTCTACTTTTCTTAGTAGACCACTACAAATTTGTATGCAGGGGGGGGGTCTACTTTTCTCTGCAGCTGACTGTACTACAAGTATTTTCTCGGTAAAAGTTGCGTGGCGCAAGAGATTTACAAATGTATAGCCATTTTATTATTGCAACGCAGTCCCAAAAATATCCGTTCCATTTATGAAGCAAGCCCTCCAGGCCGTCTAAAAATAAGTTCAGCCATGGAGTGCCGTCAAGTTATGAAAGTATTTACATAACGTCAAGTAAAATTTGGAGTTAGGTTCGGTCCTTTATCTTACCCCCTGTCCTTGTGATAAGCTCGGATATTTGTTCCTGTTCTTGTATTAGCCATATTATATTTGTCTATCCTATCTTGTCATTTTTATATTTTAAAGGAAAAATTGGAAAAAATACTCTTGAACCCGCATTTTCTGCAATCCGTGCATTGCTCTGGCGTTGAGATTTCTGCTTGTTGAAAATTAATTTATCCTATCTTGTTATAGAGCGGACTATGAATTTTACATATGTTGGTGAATTCTAGGTGATTCGATTGAGAAGCGAGAAGCGAAATTTATAACGCGAGCGAAGCCGCGGGCAAAAGCTAGAACTTTTATATGTCTATGATAGTTCAAACGTCTCGTGAACAGCTAGAAACCTTCGAAACCTAGCGTTCATTAGCTATGATCGATAATCGCGTGACGTGCAGCCGTTATAGTTCAGTTTGGAATTACAAAACGTATGTCTACTTACGGCCGAATGGGGAAACGCTCGCTTTCCTGTGCAAATATTGAATGCATTTCATTTGACACGCGTGTACATTGTGTAATCGGTAATTGGTGTTTTTTTGCTGTTACTTTTACATTGTAAACATTATCATTATAACGTTTGGAAAGATAGGTAAACAACAATACACATGAGACAGTGTCCCCGATGCTGCACAACGTGTATTGAAGATCTCCAAAGAGATATCCCTATCCCTCGAGGGCTTACAGTGGCAAAGCATTGGCTAACGAAAAGTTAAGTGTTACTTGATCCCTTTACACGAAGAAGAAGAAGGAAAGATTCTATAGACAAAGAATATTATTTTATAAAGAAAGATTTATTTTTATTTTATAGAGAAAGATTTTGGAGAGATTGATATTATAGATTTTTTTCATTATTCAGTTATGTTACCAAACAACTGGAAACTTTGTGTAAAAGTGGACACTTCAAAATATAAATGGTAGTATACTGAAATTGAAAGTATTCCTCTACAATTTGAGCAGAAGTTAAACCAAAGAGAATTCTATGCAACCCTAAAGAGCCATATGACCCGTCTTTATAAAGTAGTAGCTAGTGACCACAAGACAATGAATTTCAATCAGTGTTACGATGCCACAGATGGACATATTACGACTATTTTGCTGCCTGAAAAATAACTCTGCATATTGAATAGCATAGCAAAGAACGAAGTCAAACTAATCTCAAAACTTTACGATTACGACCGCATACTCAACAATGGGCAGAATTGCAGAATTTCATCTGTGAAGTGCATAATGCTAGCAAACTAAGGCCGGTTTTAGTGTCAAGCGGACTGACCGCGCGGAGCGATCCGCACCGCCAATTTATATCAACCCGTCCGCTTTACTCTGAAACGCTCTTTGAACTCTTAATATGTATTGATGCAGATCACTCCGAGCGGTCGGTCTACATGACACTAAACCAGTCCAAGACAATACTCATGCTGGACTTGAACTGCAAACCTAACAATTCGACATCTGACACAGACTGTGTCATTCACGAAGACGAGCAGCTTGACTCATAATGTCATAATATGAAGTAAGGTTAGATTAGATTTTAGATTAAACAATCTTGGATGAGTCGAAATATACCTAAATGTAGTATGACATATACCTTAGTATCAAGTCTCATCGTGGTTAGTAAAATTTTCTTTTGTTACCAACATCAATCCATTATAAATAGCAACGTACCCCGCACTTGGAAGCGCAAGCCCCCATATTGTCGTAGACCCCGAAGTAGTCCGTGAACTTGGCCGCCTCGGAGTTCTGCGGGCTCTGCAACACAGGCTCTGGTCACCAGCGGTCTGCGGTGGTCACTGTACTTTACACTTGTGGTTCTCTGAAGTCACTGATTTATTTATTATCCATACTTAAAAGTGGAAAGTGACATAGGCTACTTTTGTCTCTTGCTAACGCGAGCGAAGCCGCGGGCAAAAGCTAGTTTATTATAAATGGTTTATTAAAATGATTTAATATAAGGAGAAAAAAGGTATTCTGATAATACACGGTTTTTTTTTGTTGATAATTGTTTTTCAAAGCTTGCCGCTTCTCATGGCAAGCGACAAAGAAAATACCTGCCCCTCTAGCACAACTTGCCTTGTCGCGCGCGAGTCCATACTTGAAGTCGCGCTTGATGTATCGACAAGGCAAGTTGTGCTAAAGGGTCTGGTGTTTCGATGACACAACTGACTATTTTCAGGATTTTTGCAAGATTTTTAGCAATTTTCTGTTTGTAGATGTTTTGCAAACCTATACAAGACAACCAATCAAGTTGTTATGGCGTTTCATGAAGTTTCATCTGAATCATCTTTAAAACAATCACAAGAATCCTAAGAAAAACCTCATCAAACGCTCGTCATATTACATAAGAACTACTTCCCTCTTATTAACAAAGCTTAGTCTTTAAGAGAACCGTACAATACTTTTTAAATAAATTACATTATTTGTATTTGTCACTAGATTGTAGACTGATAACGTCACTTGGTAACCGGCATGATCTAAAAATAAATGAAACAATCAGCCTACTATGAATATTATATCCAGTTTCATTATCAATGTGAAATCGAAAGTAAAAAGATAAGGCTGTTTCAGCGCAAAACCGCCGAGAGGTTCATGCAAACATTTTTAACTTTTTTTGCTAAAGACGATTTTAACGAAATGTAACAAGGTTCTTTCTCAAATAGTTCAAATATTAACAAGAGCTTCGATTATTGAAGATGGAATGTTAAAATTAGCATCATAATAGCGATCTGCAATCGTTTCGAGTTGCCCCACCGCGAGCCGAATCGTCTGTTGCGTTGCGAGGCCGGGAAAAAGCTATGGGATTCTAAATTCTTTATTCGCAGTCGAGCGGAAAATTGAACCATATTTAAAGCATAATTCGAGTTGCGTAAAGAGGGAGCCAATTGTAACGGTTGAACTCTTTTGCGATGTTTTTGTGGTTCGGACTTTAGAAAAAAATACGCTAGATACAGTTAGCTCAAGAAAATATTCTGTTTCTTGTTGTTATAATTCTTGGACTTATTTAAAGAAAACGCCGAATACTATATAAACATCTATGCAAAAGCGCGTAACGTACTTCGTGCTAAATAGTGATAATACTTATTAAATATTTTAATTACTAATAAAATATGTCTTAGGAAAAACAATGATTTATGAAATCCGCACGATCTCCTGTTCGCAGGAAATCCTTCAAGCATTACAAGAAAGATTACAATCTTATCTAGATGCCGATAAGAAAACATTGCATGTAACAAAGTTTCGTAACATTTCATAGGCTCGCCTACTGAAGCGCGACGCGAACAATACAAAAGTATGCACCGCATCTTCTCATTTACGCAGACTCAAGAAAACCAGTACCAGCAGGCCTATGATGCTTTCAATTTTATCACTTATCGCTATGGATAAAGCATCCGTCACGCTCTGACGAGTATATGCGAGAGTGACAGATGTCTTATCGACGTATATAAGTTATAAAATTGCAGGCATAATAGCCCTGCAGTATTCGGTTATAGTTTGACGTATTTGACGAATTCGAACGTGACATCTCATTTCCATGGTCCGCGGGTGACGTGGCACGAGAGACAGCGGGGGCTGGTACAATAACCTCAATCACCTGCAATAATATGTTCCGAAATCCGTAAAATTATTTGACACGCTCTTAAGGGTCTACAGATAAGATTAGCCAAGAGTAATGTATGAAGTGTGCGTATGGTAATCCCCGTTTCCTACAGACCACGGGTAGTCAACTAGTCACGTTACAATTTGTCAAGGTATATGTATCTTTGACATCATCAATTCTTACAAATTAGAGATCACAAAATACTGGTTCTGCTTTATATTATAACTCTAAAATCGGAATGCTAACAAGTGGAAAGTTTAACGACTGCCCTGGGAATTGTTGGAGAAACCTCGTTGTGGGAACTTCTTTTGTTTACTCCGAGTTACGAAATGTCTAACATGTTTACAAGTAAACCAGGCAAGATCATAATCGTTCGTAGATAAACTAAACAAACCGCTACCTCGTTTGCAACTCGCAGTGTATGGAAGTGATAGAGAGATATTATATGCAACTTTTCGTTGACTTAGCGCTAACGATTATCAATATTGTCAACTTAGGCCTCCAAGGGTTCGCAACTTTTGAGACGAAGAGCTTACCGCAGTAGAAAATAACCATGAAAGTTATTTTGACTAATCCTATGACCCTATGAGCCTTAATATTATTTAGGATGTTTTGCGAAACTGAATTGGCAGATCAAAACGATATACACATTACACATGCAAGTCGCGGGTTGCTGACCTTAGCAGTTCTGTTATAGTTCAAAATTACCTTAACGAGTATAAAATTAGCATGTCATGAGTCATGACACTGACGATGACACGACAGTGGAGAATACCACCCTAATCGTGAGAACTTCAATTGTGTTGTGTATAAGTAACTACGTCGGTGGCAAACCAACGGCCCGCCTGATGTAAAGCGGTCACCGTAAAAGCGTATTACATTAGTATAAGTAACTGAATTCGTTGCCGACGACTCAAAGGACAATAGACGGAACAAGTTTTCCCGAGCTCACCGCAGTAACATTAAATGATAGTTACTTGATATTGTATTCGAGCGAGACGATATGCGCTGTGCTGTGCCCTACCACACAAAGCGGAATATCAGAGCTGAACCTCTAAGTTTGAGGCTTGAATATGTATATGTATTTATTATTTATATAGTGACAGATTCAGAGTCGTAATCTCGGATGTCAAAAAGAACAAGGTCTCCGCCGTACCTATGTCGTAAACTCGTAACTGTATGAACTATGAAGTACCAGACCAAAAATGTTGAAGCGCTTCGTGTCTTTGGATATTTCGTGTTTTTGTAATGAATTCCATAACATATGGGAAATCCTAACACTATATATGTTGCAATGTTTATTTTACAGCGACTAAAACTCTTCGTATTTTGCAATTTTTAATGGGGGCCATTTATTTCTCGAAAACCATCTAACCACATCTTCATTTCACGATACGTTACAGAAGCACATTGCTCAGTGTAACGACCCGTTTGGTCACTATCACCGCCTACAAGATCTAATCGCGATATCTCGGTCGTTAGTATCATTACATCGGCGTGTGCGCACGTAACATCACATAATTGAATCACTAAACGGAGACATTGACATTTACACTTCACTGGCTGGGAGAGAGAAACGCAAGACGTAAGAAATTAAGTGATACGGAGCCTACAGACTGTCAGTTCCCCGGACGATATCGGCTTGTCAGTTTGAAGTTAAAATTAGCGCTGAACTGTCCGGTGTACTGATGGTCAATGCGCCCCTTTAATGGTTGTCGGTGGGCTGTTTCTACTATAAGGTTGCCATTGCCATTCCGCTAAGGCGAAACGAAGATGATATGTGCAGAATAACAATGATTGTCTTCTCCGCTCGGCTTTTTAAATGAGATGAAGCTGGTTTTATTTCAGCCTTGAGTATTGGAGGCCTTGGTCACATTTATTTCATATACCTGTAATTTCTCCTCATTTTTCAGTAAACCTTCGCTCTCAAAGGTACGCCAATTTCACCTTTGCGGAAGTTGTATAAGAATAGGCTACTTGACCCTTTTTTAAAGTCTGTCTTATATGAGTTATATGATTAAGTACTGTCCAATCAACCGAAATAAAATATTACCATATTTTATTATGACTTAAAAACAGCAAAACATATTTTTAATGTATACTTTTACGTAATCAGGCGAAAACAACACAGTCATGTTAATCTATAAATGATCAGGTCATTCTATTCGACAAAATTTTCTGACTTTTTAAGTATGAAGGCATAAAGTTCAATATGTCAGTGATTGTTTAGACATGCAGTAAGGTTCGAATTCGATGACGTCACTCACTACATCGCTGACAGCGTTTTCAGTGGCCAAAATAAATACAAACACATTTTTAATCGAAAATACGTAGTCATCATACACTTTTAAATACCCAAAATCTGTAGATATTGTTTTTTTTATGTCAAATACTACAAGACAATCATTTATTGTGCCAAATTCGATATGAGTCTAGTAGCCTATTCATTTAGAAATGCTATCGACTGCCTATCGTACATTAAATTTACGTGCATTTTAATTTAATGTAATTTATTAAATTTCTAATGTTTTTTATCTATGGGTCAAAAACAAAAAATAATTGCATTAAATAATCTAATTTAATCGAAAACTCGCCACTACCGGCTAGTGGGACCCATCCAATGGGATACGAGCCTTCGCATGTACAGGTCATGTCTATTAAACCGACGAGGCTCCCCAAGAACGCCCCGAGTACGTGCTTAATAAGCGAGAGAGATTCTATGCATCGCATTATATCATTCCATGTAGCTATTAAAATTGTAGTAATAAAGTTTTATGTTCGTATTATGTATGTAAGTATGTAATTTACTTATTTATAGTTCCGATTTATCTATCAAATTATCTTTAAACGAGCAATTCTTGTATATAAAATATGTGCAATATATATCTCGGAAACAGCTCTAACGATTTCGCTGAAATTTGTTATGTGGCGGTTTTCGGGGGTAAAAACCGATGTAGCTTAGTCTTAGTTCCCAGAAAACGCGAATTTTCTCGATTTTTCGAACTCCAAACGAAGCTCGGTCACCCAGGTACCTAATATTTAAACACCATCAGGTCACACCTCGGACACTGATGGCGATCAAATATATGAAAAAGGCACGTTCCTAGCACACAGTCTTAAGCTCGTGTACGTGAACGCGTAGGTACTATGCTTGTATTGAGTGAAATATGACAGGGCGACTGGCCGCGTTTTTGACAAATGGTAACTGTGAGGTAACCGAGAGGGGGTGGGCGGCACTTTCAGCGGGGAGCGGGAGTGGCCATACTGTAAGATAGTACTCTTTATTATACTGATGTGATCAGGTGGTGACAACAGGCTGACTTATCTTCAAGATTGCTCACTTGCCGAGATCACACGGTGGCATTGTGTAAATGCGTTTGACATTTCTAGTTGACTGGGCAGAGAAAACGATGCGCCGCGGTTAGAATAGTAATGGAGTAACTTTCGTGAGTTATATTGGAAATGGTGAGAAGCACTTATAGAGGTATAAATATTATAAAGAATGGTATGCAATCTGTGGTAGGGCGCATTACTAAAACAAACAATAAACAAGCCATCTTGATGCCTCAATGGCAGTTAATGGCATATTTACCTATTATTGCCAGTCAAGTATGGTCGCGCGATAAATGATAATTTGATAAAACATCTGGCCGTCCCTATCGCACTATCACTATCTCTATAAGTGCCATAGGGACGGCCAGACCCTTGAGCACAACTTGCCTTGTCGCGTGCGAGTCCATACATCAAGCGCGACTTCAAGTATGGACTCGCCCGCGACAAGGCAAGTTGTGCTAGAGGAGCAGATGTTTTATCATTTATCGCGCGACCATGATTGCCTGCCTTATAGTTATTATCATATAATAGGCATTTAGAGCATAGTGCCTACACTGCCTATGCTACTCTGGATTTTATGGACGATATTTGTTTTCGATCGTAATAAACCAATTAGATAAAAAAAAAATACATTTTCTTCCAACAGTTACACAACCATTTTCGGTATAATCTTTAGTAATGGTCCTTTTTAATTGTAAAAACATAAACACAAGGTAAGAGAGTGAAATCTGTAGCAAAGTAGCAATTACACCGCTATTCTGTGAAAGGCGACGGCCATTACCAGACCGATTACACGTATTAGTATTTGTTCAGTTTTGCTCATCATTTTTTGGATATTTTTTCATGTTAACTGTGGCAACACTTTGTCACGGTTAAAATTTGAATATTAAAAAAAAAAACGGTTGCTCTGTCATGCAATTGACAGAGCCAGTACGCAACAGATTCGCGAACAGCCACCAGCACCTTAGCCAGTCTCGCTATTTCTCGCAGTGAATCATTAAAAGCACCATCACCCGTAGTTTAATATCATTTCAATAAGTGTTGTGTATCGGAGAGCGCCAGGATCATCCGTGGAGAGAACGTCGAAGGTCTAAGTTGAAAGCTCGAAGGTAACGGTTTTACGCTTCCTCTAGCTTGCGACAAGGAGCTGAAATCACCGCCAGCGGGCCTACAGCGCGACCAACGACTCAGTCCTCACATTCCCGGACTGTAAGGTAAACTTCGCTTACACTCATTTCACACTTAGTCGTCTAACATCACATTTATCATCTTCACTCCATACCAACTTCCTTGCTGACTCGGCCCTAAATTCCACTCTATTGTTTTCCCCTTTTCGCCCCCATACAGTCCATTAATTGTCGAACATTTTGGCCTTCGACCCGCATACTTTGATAAAGCGCCTATGATTTGTCGTTTTCGTTTTAAATATTCGCTTTCTCAAATTTGTATTGTCATTTTTCGCACTTTAAAATTTAGGGTAGACTTGTTAAAATTTTGTGGGTAAGCAAGAAAGTTGGTCGGGTAATGGTGCTTTAACAAAAATCATTCACTCACTTTTCATTTTATTGGCAACAATTTTGTCAAGTGTCACCTGTCAGCTGACACCTGTCACTTCTGTCAGTGTCAATCAACCGACTTTTGTGTTGTTGTGATTTATTCTGTGAAGATTAGTTTTGTTGTAATTTCATATTAATATCGCCGTTTTTAGTGTAATTTAACGCCGTAATAATGACGAATGGCGATAAGTCTGTCGGAACAGAGGTTGACACGGTGATGATTGCTCGTGACTATCAGGTAATGAGAATTGAATATTTGCAAATGTTGTCGGACTCCGAACTTGCGCTATGTGACGAGAGTGAGCTGTGTTCTATAGCGAAGAACTTCCATGAAGCGCAAATAAAGTTATTAAGTAGTGCTCCTCGGTCCGAACACAGGGAGATCTGCTCACATACCGCGATGTTCGATTCGAAAGTAAGGGCAGTACGGTCGAGGTTGCAGAATAGGAAGCCTTGTGCTGGGACTTCGTCAGTCTCGGGCGTGCCGCAGCCGGTCTTGCCTAAGTTACCAAAACTGCAAATTAAAGCATTTGATGGGAAAATTGAAAATTGGGTAACATTTATGCAGTTGTTTAATTCTTTGGTGGACAAGCGGACTGACATTGCTCCGGTTGAAAAATTACATTATCTTTTGTCCAGTGTGCAAAACGAAGCTTATGACCTTATAAAGAATTATCCTGTCACCGATGACAACTATAAGGTAGCATATGAAGCGCTGTACAAGCAATATAACAAAACTAGATTAATTGCTACTACATACTATGAGAAGCTTGTACAGTGTGAGCCAGTGAAGGCATCTCGGGCTAGTGACCTGCAGCGGGTTTATAGGGTTTTTGCTGAAAATTTGTCGATTTTGAAAGGTTTCAACTTACCGGACAAAAATTTCCTTCTTGTACAGCTACTGTGGTCGAAGCTTGATAGGAACACTAAAGAGCAATTTGAATTAGAACATAACTCTGATGACATTCCTGAGTTTAGTAAATTGCAGGATTTTATTGAAAAGCGACACCGTGCCTTAGACGCGGCAGGGGCATCGGGGTTTGTCGCTAGTGCTCCGCAGCCAAGTAGTAGCAAGCCATCTAATAAGCCAAAAGTAGCCTTGGTAGTCTCGGCTCCTAAGTGTGAGGTGTGTGGACAGGCCCACAGTCTTACATCCTGTCCAACCTTTTTGAGTTATGACCCCGCTTCTCGGTTTAAATGTGCAAAAGAGAATAAGTTGTGTATTCTGTGTTTGTCGGGGTCACATCCTATGAGGTCTTGCAAGTCGAAGCAGCGGTGTGAGCAATGTCGGTTCTCTCACCATACGCTGTTGCATTTTAATAGTGGTAAGGTGCCTGTACCCCCGGCAACGGATGTGGATAATTTGAAGCGTCCATCGAGCTCAACAAATCCTCTGGTGATGGTAGCCAATAATGTTGCCGCTTCATCTCTATTTTCGACTGCGAGAGTATTGGTGGAGAATGCCAGAGGTAATTTAGTTGAGGTAAGGGCCTTGCTTGACTGTGCCAGTGGCTGTAATTTCATAAGTGAGGCATGTGCACAGAGACTTGGTCTCCGGGCAGAATATGGGAACCATGCCATCACTGGTATCGGTGAACTCGTGTCGAAGCCTGGTGGCACATTGTCATGTACCATCACACCGAGCGTTGGGAAGGCTGATACTAGCCTCTCGTTTCAGGCTTATTTGCTGCCTAAAATTTGTCCTGAGATGCCGCCTGAACTTGTCGACCTGTCATCATGGCAACATATTAGGGGCTTAGAATTAGCTGACCCCTACTGGCACATTCCAGGACCTGTTGATCTATTGTTGAATGTCAATATTTTCGCTTCTTCGTTGCGCCCAGGTTTAATCCATGGGGCCCCGGGCCAGGCGACTGCCGTCAACACCGTTTTCGGGTGGATTCTGATGGGAGACGCAGGCGACTGTACTACGGACATTTGTCGTTCTCGGTTCCGTAACAACAGTTGTCAGCTGGTAATGGGCAAGTTATCGCTTGACGACTCCATTAAGAGGTTCTGGGAGTTGGAAGATGTCAACTCTCCGAACACCGTCATTTTATCGAAGGAAGATCAGCTGTGCGAGGAATACTTTCTCGCTAATTTTCGTCGCACAGAAGAAGGTAGATTTGTCGTTCCTTTACCTTTTGCTGATACTTCTAATAAACCTATCTTCTCGGGCTCTCGAGCCATCGCTCTTAAGAGATTCTTGTCGTTGGAGCGGAAGTTATTAAGTAACACCGACTTCTACCAGAACTATGTAGCCTTCATGAAGGACTACAAAAGCTGTCGCCACCTTGAGGAATGTGATCCTCCAAAGGTGGATTTGGGGGTTCTTTTACATACCCCACCATGGAGTGTTGAGGCCCTCGTCGACCAGCACTCCTCTTCGGGTAGTCTTCGACGCTAGTGCCAAGGACAGCCGGGGTGTCTCACTAAATGACGCGCTACTGCCAGGGCAGAAGCTGCAAAACAACATCTTCCACTTGCTCCTTCGTTTTCGGTGGCATAGTGTTGTGTTCACAGCAGATGTCAAGCAAATGTATAGGCAGATCTTAGTGTCCCCGGAAGACGCTGAATATCAGCGCATCCTGTGGCGTCCGTCTGTCAATGAGCCTATCCGGGACTATCGGCTGTTGACCGTTACTTACGGCGTGTCCTCAGCTCCCTACCAAGCTCTTCGGACAATAGCTCAACTGGCGAAAGAATCAGGAGAAGAATACCCTTCTGGCTCAGCAGTGCTAGACCGAGACATCTATGTCGACGACGTGGTGTCTGGAGCTCAGTCTGTCGAAGAAGCACGGAAGCTTCGATCGGAGCTGTCTACCATCTTAGCTTCTGGTGGCTTCCATCTACGGAAATGGACGTCCAACCACCAGGAGTTCTTCGAGGGTGTCCCCTCCTCAGACCTATATTCCGAGGACTTTCGAGAGTTCAACTCCATTGGGGACATCTCACTAAAAATTCTCGGCCTCTCGTGGTTACCCCAGACGGATGACTTTACCTTCAAAGTGTCTGTCGAGGATCGACGGTGCACTAAACGCACTATCCTCTCAGAGATCGCTCGAATCTTCGACCCTCTGGGCCTCCTCTCACCTGTGACGTTCTTCGCGAAGTACCTCATGCAGTTGCTCTGGGTCTCAGGTGTTTCATGGGATGATGATGCGCCAGAGAACCTTGCATCCGAATGGCAAGAATTCAAAGCGCAGCTTCCTTCGTTGAAATCGGTGTCTGTCCCGCGCCGTATGGTCAAGGATTTCGTCTCGCTCGAAGTCCACGGTTTCTGCGACGCCTCAGAGCGAGGGTATTGCGCGGTGGTCTATTTACGGACGTCAGGTGAGGATGGAACGCGATATGTTCATCTGGTCTGCAGCAAATCAAGAGTGGCACCCCTTCGTAAGCTGTCGATACCCCGTCTAGAGTTGCTGGCTGCGGTTCTACTTGCTGACTTGATAGCATCTGTTGCAGAGGCTCTGATGCCCCTCCACAAGATTTGTGAAATTTGTGCGTGGTCTGATTCCAGCGTTGCTTTGACGTGGATAAAGTCTTGCCCGTCCAGATGGCAAACTTTCGTGGCTAACCGCGTGAGTCACATTCAGGATATCATCCCTCCAGACTGTTGGCGGCACGTGAGGACTGGTGACAATCCTGCAGATTGTGGATCGCGAGGACTCTTGCCAGATGACCTGGTTCACCACAATAACTGGTGGCAGGGCCCATCTTGGCTAGGTTTGGATAAGGTTGACTGGCCTAAGTCCACGGTGGCAGTGGATCTGGACGTTCTACACGAAGAGCGCAAGGTCACTGTGCTCACTGTCTCAGTGAAAGAATCATGGACAGACAACCTGATGAATAAATTCTCGTCGCTAAGGACACTGCAACGTGTCCTTGCATACTGTCGCAGGTTCGCATATAACGCGAGGAATCAGAAGATGCCCAACAACTTGTTGAGCGGTCCCCTGACACCGCTAGAACTTAAACAGGCCCTCATGTTCCTCGTGTGCCATGTGCAAAAGCACCACTTTGCTTCGGAGATCGAGAAGGTGACAAGTAGTCTTCCGAACTCTCTCCCGAAGGCATTTAAAAAACTGTGCCCATTCCTAGATGACGCGGGTCTCTTGAGGGTGGGCGGACGCTTGTCGCGAGCCTCTCTCGAATTCGATGTTAAACATCCCCTTTTGCTACCTCGCGACAACCGTCTGACCTATCTCTTGATTGACGAATACCACAGGCGTTTCATGCATCCGGGCATCCAAACGCTCCATAATTTGCTGGCGCAGCATTTCTGGATCATGAGTCCTAAGCGGGCTATCTACGCCGTGGTCTCAAAGTGCATGAAATGCTTCCGGGTTCGCCCGCTGGGCGCTCCTGCGCCATTGATGGGAGACCTACCAGCTTATCGCATCACTCAACTGAAGGCTTTTTCGAGCTCAGCGGTCGACTTTGGTGGACCTTTCGATATCGCCCTTGGTCGTGGTCGCGGGAACAAGACGTACAAGGGCTACATCTGCGTCTTCGTTTGCACCGCGACAAAGGCGATACATACTGAGCTGGCTACGGAGTTGTCCTCAGACGCCTTTCTGGCTGCGCTCCGGCGTTTCGATTCAAATATTAACGAGGTGAAGCATGCAGTTCGCTTTTTGTTTTTACTTTTAAAAAAGTATGTTTAAAAACAAAATTGAAAGGAAAAACAGGCCAAGTGCGAGTCGGCCTCGTCGGCTGAGGGACCCGTAAACATTTAGCTTATTCACTTATTCATTTCATAGAAGTAACATGTATATTTTATACAACAACAGTTTTAAGGAACCATAGACCTGAATGTATCGTAGTATACATTTAATGTCATAAAAAGATTACAAACGCGTATAAATTATAATCAGAATAAATAAAACTTACGTTCTTTTTAATGACTCATAATCACAGTTATTAATTGCGCTAGAAGCGCTGGTGGCCTAGCGGTAAGAGCGTGTGACTTTCAATCCGGAGGTCGCGGGTTCAAACCCCGGCTCGCACCAATGAGTTTTTCGGAACTTATGTGCGAAATGTCATTTGATATTTGCCAGTCGCTTTTCGGTGAAGGAAAACATCGTGAGGAAACCGGACTAATCCCAATAAGGCCTAGTTACCCTTCGGGTTGGAATGTCAGATGGCAGTCGCTTTCGTAAAACTAGTGCCTTCGCCAAATCTTGGGATTAGTTGTCAAAGCGGACCCCAGGCACCCATTGCCGTGGCAAATGCCGGGATAAAGCCAGGAGGATGAATCACAGTTATTAATTCTTATCGTTGAGTAAACATAAACAAACCTGCAGAGACAAACCCTATATGTATACTATTTTTTTTTTACTGAAGGTTTTTGCTCCTATTTAGATACACAACAAACTACTGGTACAGTCAACAACATTGAATACAAAGTGCCAAAAACATGTATACACTTTATTGCCTGTACATTAAGGTATGTATACATGTTTTTGGCGCTTTGTATTCACAGCTGTGTTGTTGACTGTACTACGAACAATTGACACTTGCACTGCACTGGCGATTTAAATTACAACTGAATTAAAACACTAAATGAGATGAAGGACATTAATTAAGGCAAAATGCAGGGAACAATTATATAAAGTGGGAAAAGTGTCATCGTGGTACATTCATGGTAAGAAATATGGATACGGACAAAGTGCCAAAAATATGTTATTTTTGCTTTTATTGTTTACATGTTAAGGTCGTGGATACATGATTTTGACTCTTTGTCCGCATTTATATTTTATACCTTGAGTGTAGTGAAATGTTGACATAAGAATTAGTTTTGCCTGGCTGGTTTCGTACTAAACAAAGCCTTAGATCATAACCTTGTGCCATATATTCATTCAAATATCCATGCTCTCTCATTAGCATTTTTGTGATTAACATAGATTATGTGTGATGAGTCATGGTTTGAATTAAATGTGTAGTAGCCAACTGGCATGAAGTGGTGCAGAATAAATAAATAAATAAGGGGATATCTTACACAAATAACCTTGGCCCCAAACTAAGCAAAGCTTCTACTATTGGTGTATGGATGCCGGGGGACAATATACATATTACATACATGCCTAGTTATATTCATGATTCAGGAACAAATATCTGTGTTCTTCACACAGATAAATGCCCTTACCGGGAAGCGCTGGTAGCCTAGCGGTAGGTACGTGCGACTTTCGTTCCGGAGGTCGCGGGTTGGAACCCCAGCTTGCACCAATGAGTTTTTCGGAATTTATGTGAGAAATGTCATTTGATATTTGCAAGTCGTATTTCGGTGCAGGAAAATCGTGAGGAAACTGGACTAATTCTAATAAGGTCTAGTTTACCCTTCGGGTTGGAATGTGACTTGTCTACTTAAAAAAAATAGTAATTAAAATATTTTCTGCGAAAATAATTTGTTCTTTGAATACCTAAATGTTGATGAACATTATATTTTGTAGATTAGGAGTCTTTTTAGGGTTCCGTAGTCAACTAGGAACCCTTATAGTTTCGCCATGTCTGTCTGTCCGTCCGTCCGTCCGTCCGTCCGTCCGTCCGTCCGTCCGTCCGTCCGTCCGTCCGTCCGTCCGTCCGTCCGCGGATAATCTCAGTAACCGTAATCACTAGAAAGCTGAAATTTGGTACCAATATGTATATCAATCACGCCAACAAAGTACAAAAATAAAAAATGGAAAAAAATGTTTTATTAGGGTACCCCCCCTACATGTAAAGTGGGGGCTGATATTTTTTTTCATTCCAACTCCAACGTGTGATATATTGTTGGATAGGTATTTAAAAATGAATAAGAGTTTACTTAGATCGTTTTTTGATAATATTTATATTTTCGGAAATAATCGCTCCTAAAGGAAAAAAAGTGCGTCCCCCCCCTCTAACTTTTGAACCATATGTTTAAAAAATATGAAAAAAATCACAAACGTAGAACTTTATAAAGAATTTCTAGGAAAATTATTTTGAACATGATAGGTTCAGTAATTTTTGAGAAAAATACGGAAAACTACGGAACCCTACACTGAGCGTGGCCCGACACGCTCTTGGCCGGTTTTTTTTTGTTATAACACACCTGAATTCTTGCCAAAACTAAATTTGGTGTCTAACCTAACAAAACATCTATGATGCAAAAATGATTCAATGGGATCATAACAAATAAACAAGAAGTCAAAGATATGTTACGCAAGATATGCCAATGCATCTTCATAATGATAAATAGATTATTTTTGAAAACATATTTATCATTCGATTAGTAATATGCGTTAGCTTTGGACTAAAAAATAAATTCAGAGTACCACAGAGAACCACACAGTGACACACAGTAGTCCGCATGAAGTCGACCGTCACCTCACCTTCTTGTCACACTCCTCCAGGAATGTGGTGGACAACTGATACGCTAGCGCCGAGAACATGTCTGCACTCGCACTCGGTCTCCCGGCCGCAGGAGGCGCGCGAGAGCCGACAGTTCCATACCACTAGCTACACCAACCGCACCATCGTGGTGCAACACGCCAAAACAAGGAAACCACTCGCCAGACAATTACACGACGCGATAACCGGCAATTAACAGGAAAACTTCCCCAGTACAGGCGTGAATCACGGGCGATGACTCCGACGCCCTAACCACCACACAGCCACGATCGATCTAACTGTACCACACGGCGGACGCAAGAAAATACTTCTTATCCCACAAATTAGGCCGAGAAAAGTGCGCCGGCACGTGAGAACTGCAAGACAATGCACGAGAAACTGTGGGAGAGCGAGAGGCGTTGCCATCATAGTAAACAATCACGTCACTGACCCTATATTCGGAACGGCGACAAGCCTCCATATGTGCAACATCTATTGTTCAGACTCACCTGTACAAGAAAGCGGCTGCTGCGAGCACTAAACGGACACTGGTTTTAAAGTTGAAATTATTTTATTTCACTAATTTCGACACGAACGATCACACACTCATCACTCACATAAAACTGTCAAAATTTGACGACCACAGACATGATAGGGGTGACGACACGACAGCTTGGTACAGAGTACGCAATGGTACGCACGCAAAGCTGTGTTCCAATTTGCCTTTCCTTAACGTGGAGGACAAGAACCAATCAAGAACGAGGTCGAAATTTAATCTGGCAAACCCACTATGTCGCTTATGAAGACGCGATAGAAAAATTTAATAAATTGCAATGACAACAAGCTAAACTATTACAAAAGAAAGTGCTCATTGCTGTAATATTAATGTAATCAATTTCGAACATACCCTGTAAATGCGTTTAGTTTGGGTCAAAAACTTTAAAATAAAAATAACGCTGTCAGCAATTGTCAAATTAATTGATAACATTTAGCAATAACTAAACGTTTTCAAAGTCGATTATTTATTTTTGTGTCATAAAACTCATAAATATTTTGATTTTATGTATTTATTTCGCATATAATATCATAAATGTAAGGTGAACCTTGAAAGACTATGATGGCGGGTACTAAACTCGATGTGATTTGGTCCCCTGTTCATTTTGATAAATTTATAATATGGGGTCCAGACATAACCTTATACGAAGTTGCTCGTTTAAAAGATATCGAGAAAAAAACTGCATGTAAGTATTATTAAAATGTTAAATAAATCGTTTTATAACATTCTTAATTGTTGGGTTATCATATCATAACTATTCAACAACATTTTTAGAATAGTTATCACAGAGCCAATTTTTATCATACATCACCCACTACGCATTAACTTAACTTTTGTATTGTGTCTCTAGGTGTAGTCGACAATTGGGTTTATTTACACAAATGTTTCGCTAATATTGCACAAAAATAAAATACATATGTTATCTATGGTTTTTCAGACACTCAGATATCCTCAACCCGCGGTGCAACTGTGCTTGCATCGCAGAGTGCGAGCGGCGTGCGTTGCGTGGACATCAGTGCCATCACAGAGCAGCCAGATCCGCTGCTGGCCCTCGGACACTCCAACGGCAGAGTCTCTCTTACCAGCCTCAAGCAGACCTATGATCCTTTAGGACTTGTTGGCAGGGAATTTGGTAATAATTAAAACAAATTTGCACTCATCCACAATCACATTAATATAATCTCTAAATATTGTGTTTTTTATGTACTTGCTCTTCAGAAAGGTCAAACATTCTCTCAGGTTCTGTAATTGTGTTTTTAGCATGTTATCATTATTTTATTGCTAATAGCAGATTATACCTGGTTATTACAAGATATTTATTTATACAAGGAATTCCAACAGCTATTATATCTGATGACAAGATATTTATTTATTTATACAAGGAATTCCAACAGGTATGAATGATACAATACACATTTTGCTATTCAAAATCAAACACAGTGCCAATTATAGGTACTCAAAATAGAAACTGGATAGATGTGTAAAGTTACACAGTACTCACTATCATATTATTATATAGATTACACTTATACTTCAACACACAGGCCTTAAACTTGTGTGTTTTGTACATCATGGTATTATACTTTCAGTCCCTAGATACCCACGGCTTTGCAACTCAGTATCATGGAGCCACGTGGAGACAAACCTGCTGAGTGTAGCGCTAGAGAAGCATCGGAGCGACCACTGTATACTCGTGTGGGATGTCAACCGCGGCTTGCTGCCAGAGGAATCATGTATGCAAAAATATTTGAAAGATCTTTTACTAGAATATTAATAACTAATAATCATAGCTTATTGATAATGTAGATTACAGGGGGGTTACCATGATGTGCTAAAGCCGTTCAGTTTAGGTTGAGAGAGAGGGACGGAGCTATGTAACTGCTATAGCTGTGTCCCTTTCTCTCAACCTAAACTGAACGTCTTTAGTACGTCATGGTAACCTCCCAGGTCAAACATTGGTTAGGTTCATGGTTTGTTTCATTAGACTTATGTTAACTGGGATATAGTCTGTGATTATCTTTTAATTTTTCACAAAAAATAATAATCAGGGTATACAGTCAATATAAGTCTACTTATAAATAATATAGGTTTCATTTGACGACCGGTGTGGTGTAGTTGGTGGTGACCCTGCCTGCTAAGTCGCGGTCCCGGGTTCGAATCCCGGTAAGGGCATTTATTTGTGTGATGGATGTTTTCTATGTATATAAGTATGCAATATGCATTTATCTAAATAAGTATGTACATCGTCGCCTAGCACCCATAGTACAAGCTTTGCTTAGTTTGGATCTAGGTTGATCTGTGTAAGGTGTCTCCCAATAAAAAAATAAAAAAAGTTTATTTTAGTACAGTCAAAATCATGTAGCTAGTCATGTTTTGATTGTTATAGTTCGTTTACATTGTATTCTCAAGCTGTTTAGTATGTTCAGCAATGGAGGTAGCCTCACCGTCCACATCTTCAGAGCCACCGAGGCCTATTGCGGAGATGGGCCTCTCGGAGACGTGCCACAATGTCTCCTGGACCAACTCTCCCGACAGAACACTCCTGGCTTCCATGAACATGAAGTACATCAAAATATTTGATCTTAGAGGTAAGGAAAAGACAAGCACCTACTTAATCTTTATGGTTTTGCCCATTGGTTGTCTCATAATGAATGTTTTATGTTCAAGTTTAACTATGCACCTGGTGGATAGTCCTTAGTGCGTTTTCACATTATCCGATCCGATATCGGATGTCGGACTGTCGATATCCCATACATTTAAGTGCGTTTTCACATTATCCGATCCGATATCGGATGTCGGACTGATATTCCATACATTATAGGCGCCATCTTGGATTTTTTCTATTGAAATCCTTCCGATATCCGATATCGGATCGGATAATGTGAAAACGCACTTTTGTCAAAGTTACCCACGAGCGGCACATAATGTAAAAAACACTAAGTAAAAACTGTTATAATTTTTCCAGAGTATATTATTCAATCCTGCAAAAGGGTTATGCTTTGAATGTTGCTGCTGTTGAATTTGGACTCTCTATTCAATATGTTTACTACTCCTGCTGCCTTCATTTTGTGGGCTTTTTCATGTAAAATTGTATGGCATCAAATTAGTACCAACTGCCGCCGTCAGCACTAATGTTGGACATGTCTATAAGATGACGTGTGATGACGATCAGACACACGGTGCCAATATTATATGCATTTTTTTTTTGTTTAAGACTTATCAAACAAAGCAGTAATGGTAACAACGACTCGCCACTGCTACGGCGCGTGCGCGGACCCGTTCAGCCCGTGGCAACTGGCGTCCCGTGGAGACGGCTGCGTGTGTGTGTGGGACGCCAGGGCCTTCGACCGGCCGCTGCTGACGCTGACTGTGCCGTCGGCGACTAAGATCCAGTGGTGTCCTACACGGTGAGACTAGACATATAGCTAAAATAGGACACCTACTATAAAGATCTTGAGGCAAAATAATCCATCTCCATATTCAGGATATGACATGGCCTCAAAAAGCTTATGTTAGTATAGGTAAATGTTATATAAAACGGTGTGACAAGGACAGCGCGCCGTCGCGCCATCGCGCCGTCGCGGGCACCATTATGCCCCGAAACTTATGAGCTTCATTAACCAATTATTGTATTTCAGACGAAACCTGCTAATGTCGCTCCAGAGAGACTCAACCACTCTCCGACTGCACGACATACAGCAAGCTAACAATGACTACAAGAATGGACAGACCACTGACTTGGTTCGTAGCTCAATGACTAAAGTAAAACATGATTATTCAACATTTTCTACTGTGACTAAGTACTAACTATTATAGGTACTGTTATTTCTACAGTCATTCACACCTTATAATAATTCTCATTTCGCCTCAATCGTGAAAATAATCTAAAAAAACCGGCCAAGAGCGTGTCGGGCCACGCTCAGTGTAGGGTTCCGTAGTTTTCCGTATTTTTCTCAAAAAGTACTGAACCTATCAAGTTCAAAACAATTTTCCTAGAAAGTCTTTATAAAGTTCTACTTTTGTGATTTTTTTCATATTTTTTAAACATATGGTTCAAAAGTTAGAGGGGGGGGGGACGCACTTTATTTTCTTTTAGGAGCGATTATTTCCGAGAATATTAATATTATCAAAAAACGATCTTAGTAAACCCTTATTCATTTTTAAATACCTATCCAACAATATATCACACGTTGGGGTTGGAATGAAAAAAAATATCAGCCCCCACTTTACATGTAGGGGGGGTACCCTAATAAAACATTTTTTTCCATTTTTTATTTTTGCACTTTGTTGGCGTGATTGATATACATATTGGTACCAAATTTCAGATTTCTAGTGCTAACGGTTACTGAGATTATCCGCGGACGGACGGACGGACGGACGGACGGACGGACGGACGGACGGACGGACGGACGGACGGACGGACAGACAGACATGGCGAAACTATAAGGGTTCCTAGTTGACTACGGAACCCTAAAAAGGCACAAACAAATATTGTTTGTTTTGCAAATTTAATTGAGCAGACCATTATTAAATCAATTTTTAACAAACGGAAACGTCCACTAATAATATTTCCAAGATTTTATATTAAAAGAAAAAAAATACGCTTACGGCGGGACTTGAACCCGCATCAACCTCAGACCTGGAGACATATTATTCGGATTATTATTGCCTTATTTGTGCAGCAAGCCCCCGCGATGGCCGTGGAAGCGGAGTTAGAAGAGTACAGCCGGGGCGTGTCGGTGATAGAGCGAGACGTCACACCCGGCTGCGGGACGCTATCCAGCTTCAGCTGGCATCCTGCTCACGCCGTTAGAACACTTTGTGTCGCGCCAGGTATTCACTATAAGTTGCCTACATTTGATACTTGACTAGCATATCATATTTCATTTTTACAGCTCAATTTGTTATAGTTCTTGAATGCTTTAAAGATAGTTATTGATTAAAACAGAAATAAATTACACATATGACATATGAAAGAAAAAGTGACCAAGGCCTCCAGTGCCTGAGGCTGGAATCGAACCAGCGTACCCTGCAATCGCGGCAGATGACTTTTTCTTTCATATGTGTAATTTATTTCGGTTTTAATTTATATATATAGTGGTGTGACTACTTTAAGATAGCACAAGTTGAAATATTTTCAATAGAATATAATTTGACTTGTGTTAATTAGAATAGTTGTTGATCTTTCGTTCGTTGATTAAAAGACATTGTTGCATTCTTTTGATAGGTCACATATCAGATGAATTAGTAATTTGGGCAGCACCTGATAAAAGTTAAAGGCATACATTTTCTTGGTACTAAAAGGTCTCTGTAGTAGCAAAGTTCAACTAAATTGTTGTTACCTCTTATTCGTAAAAAAGTTACTGAACTGAAGTGATTAGTTCAAAAGTATTTTGTCCCTTTCTCACAAATTCACAAGTCAACATGACAGAAAGTGACAAAACATTTTTTAACTAATCTTTTCATACTTAAATTTGGAACAGGTACGATAACGGACTACACAGTGTGTGAGCGCGTCACTTGCTCGTGGGGCTCCGGGCTGGCGTGGTCGGCCGGCGGCGGCGCGCTCAAGCTGATGAAGGAAGACTTCTACGAGGCCATAGATGACATCTCCTTCAAGATGAAGAAACGAGCGCTCACAGACTATGGACTCAAGGTTTCATTATTTATATGGACTACCCATAGATAAAGGCCCTTATTCCTCAAAATCTATTATATTTAGCATTAGGGACCATTTTAACCGTGATAATAAACCATTATGACAAAAGAGTATGTCCAATTGTCCACCATTATTAATTCTAAATTCGCCTTCAAATTTGAAATCAGTACCTCCGGAAACATATATAACTAGGAACTACAACAATTACGGTTTTTGTGACAAAGTGCATGTCCTCCATTTTGGATTCTGAATTGGTCATCGTCAACCCGTCACTGGTCACCCTTGAAAACGACTATCTATGAAGACTATTTGTAAGATTTAGCCACAATATATTGATATGTTCGCTACAACACTTGCAACTATGGAGATTCTTGTAATGTATTTCTGCTTTGTTTTATTTATATTTAGAAATGCCGCTATAAATCTTCCATGTCAGTATAAGACGTCACTGAAATGTGTATTGTTTTTCAGCCCGACATGTGGCAGAACGCAGACTTAGCCGACGACGAGGCTCTAGGCGGGCTGTGGCATTTCCTGGCTCTCAGCAAATCTCTCGTAGAAGATGGTAAGACACAAAAATAATGACAAAAAAAACTTTAAATATTTCTGCAACATACCTCACCACCCTTTTTGTTGCAGGTTGCATACGAAATAGTCCTTGGCGTCACCCTGGAGTGTGCACAGTGCTTCGCGCGCCCGGAGACGGCGGCTATCGGTCTGAACTGGTGCCCTCACTGTTGCCTGACCTACCCAGCCGACGTGTCACACTGTATAGGTAAACTAGACTGTCCTAGGAATTCTAGGATTAATGTTAGAGCTGGTGGTAGAATTACAATTTGGTGCTGTGACCAAGATATTTGTTTAATTGTGAAACGAATGTTGAATGCCATACAAACAGTCGACAGCGACACCCAGAAGTGTGCACGGTGCTCCGTGCGCCCTGGAATGGTGGTTACCGCCTGGCACTGGTGCCGTGGCTGTTGCCTGATCTGCCCACCCGACGTGTCATACTGTATAGGTAAACTAGACTGTCCTAGGATTAATGTAAGAGCTGGTGGCGGCGTTACAATTTGGTGCCGTGACCAGGATAGTTTTGTTTTATATAAAAATGGTATTTAAATGTTGCTAGCTTTTTATGACTAAGATGTGGGATAGAAATTTGATTTTTATATCGTCTGGTCTCGTCTGCCAACAAGTATGGATTGAACGAACGCGACAGGTAATCGACAGCTCGCCTACTTCCGACCGGGCGTCCCTACATTACACAATACATTCTTGTCCCATTTTCCTGATCTTTACATATTTATTTATTTATGTTATGGAGAACCAACAGCTATAAAACTAACAGTATACACAGATAGATACAAAGTAATATTAATTAAACTAATGCTAGCACTTATACCAACGCACACACATGCTCACAAAAGTGCTCACATATCTTATATTACATTACGATACAAGTGCGTAAAAAAGGAAGTTCGAAACGAGTGGTGGTAAATTAAAACACGTCCGAAGGGAGTGTTTTAAATCGACACGAGTTACGAATTTCCTTTTCGCACGTGTATCGTACGACGTTTTTCAGTACAGATGAGCATCCGAAGTTTCGACCTGGCATATAATGAACCACTTCTCGCACTAGTGCGTAAAAAAAACACCATCTGTACTGAAAAATTGATTTGATCACCAGGAGCGCAGAGCGGACTCGAGCGTTACAGCTGTGCGGCTGGGGCTGGGGCTGGGAGAACGCCGGGGCTGGTGTAGAGCGCGCCGAGGCGGAGGGCACGCCGTGCCGCGCCGCCGCGCTGGCCGCCTTCCACCTGCGCCTGCGCACCGCGCTCGATATACTAGCCAGGGCGGCCTCCCCGCAGGTACCAAAAAAAATATTGTACAAAATGTGGAACGAGTTGAAGCTATACAATTGTAGTAGTAGTAGTAGCTCTTTATTGTACAAAAACACATTAATAGTATATTCGGTCGTGTTTTAATTTATCGCCACTCGTTTCGAACTTCCTTTTTTACGCACTTGTATCGTACGACGTTTTTCAGTACAGATGACCCTCCGAAGTTTCGACCTGGCATAAATGAAACACTTCTCGCACTAGTGCGTAAAAAAAACACCATCTGTACTGAAAAATAACATACATTGAGATGTGAAGTACAAAGGCGGACTTATCCCTTAGAGGGATTTCTTCCAGTTAACCTTTGAGTAAATGAAAGGAAAGAGTTAAATAGGGTAACTAAATCTAGCAATTTGTACAACAAGGTACCATAAAGACAATGGATAAATATATTTATACATATTTATGGGATAAACATAACTATATCACACAAAAAAGAATGAGAAAAATACACTAAGTTGAAAAGGAACACAAAATACATTTTATTATTTTATTTTATTTTATTCGGAAAACCAACAGCTTAAATATCTAAAACTAAGTTAGCAAAAATGTGTATCTGAAAAGCCAATTACAGGTTTCCACAGATAGGATGCGAAGGTAATTTACAGGCTAGCACTAAGACCCCTTATTCCTTAGAGCGCTCATCAATTTCACGAAACGGCCATCGATAGATGGCGTTGGCGCTCGGTACGCGAGCACCGGCAACTCAACGCGCGTTTCAACGCAGACACGAATAATCTTGATAGTTTTGAATTAAATTGCTAATAACATAATTTTCAATTTTATATGGGGACTCTTTATTTAATTTCATATTCATGGTATGGTAGTAGTAAATAAGGTATATGAATGTAGTAAAAGTATAGTATTAGTCTACATGTACATATATAAATTCAGGTTTCCTAATTGATTGATTCAACAACCAACACCGCTGAGCCGAAACTACGAAAGCTAGAAAGTCGAAATTTGTATAGATTGCATTAACAAAATTTCGAAGAGATAAGAATCGATTATGAAAATTTACACCCCTAGTAGAGGGAAAAAGGGGGTGAAAGTTTGTAGCGGGATCAATTTGTTTTTTTTTTTTTATTAGGAAAATTTTAGTTAGGAACTTGAAATTAGAGAATAGTTTAATAGTGATTTCTGTTTTTTAGGGTTCCGTAGTCAACTAGGAACTCTTATAGTTTCGCCATGTCTGTCTGTCCATCCGTCCGTCCGTCCGTCCGTCCGTCCGCGGATAATCTCAGTAGCCGTAAGCACTAGAAAGCTGAAATTTAGTAACAATATGTATATCAATCACGTCAACAAAGTGCAAAAATAAAAAATGGAAAAAAATGTTTTATTAGGGTACCCCCCCCCCCCTACATGTAAAGTGGGGGCTGATTTTTTTTTTCATTCCAACCCCAACGTGTGATATATTTTTGGATAGGTATTTAAAAATGAATAAGGGTTTACTAAGAGTTTTGAATGATTCACGGTTATTTTCATTAGACTTATATTGACCGGGATATAGACCGTGATTACCTTTTTGATTTTTGTCGAGCTCCCGATATTTCGACGCAGTTGCATGCATCATGATCACGGAAAACTGACGAAGGCGGGTGGATGTTAAAGTTGTATAGACAGCGCGCGATCTACCCTCCTTCGCGCGCGTCGGCTGCGTTCACTTTCAGCGTTACCACTGGTCGCGTTCACACTCGATGGTCTGTCCAAACACACTACACTCACAGTGTCACTACGTTTGTTCAATTCTGACTTCACCGGTTTTTTACACAAACAAATCACTGGATTCCATACATTAGATAGTTTGAAGCCATCCTCACGATTGAAATTTTTATATTTGTGAATCTCAATGGCTTCTCTGAATGGCTTCTTTGGCCGGTGGTGAATTGTCAGAATTGGGTTTACTAAACGTTTTTTGTAGTGACACTGAGTGTCCAGAACAGTGTGTTTGGAACATGATGTGTCACTTTTTAACCGTCGCCTCAAATCTGAAAGATTTGAGGCGAGGTTCTCAATTCGTCTGTATGTTTATTTATTTTTTTAATTTTTTTATCTTTGTTCCTCGATATCTCCGTTGTTACTGGACCGATTAAAAAAAAATATTGAATGTATATGAATACAGACAAAAAAAAAAGTAGATAAAAAAAATATCTGTCCCCTCTTTACATGTAGGGGTACCCTAATAAAACATTTATTATTATTAACGACCTTCCACATATTTATAATGAGCCCAAACATGATGGGGTTATGATGAGGAGAATAGCAGTTCTGTTGACCACCTCCTGACTCCATCATGAGAACTTGGACCTCGTCTAGTTCGATGGTGCTCGTCAGCCCAAATCTAATGAGCCCGAACATGATGGGGTTATGATGAGGAGAATAGCAGTTCTGTTGGCCACCTCCTGACTCCATCATGAGACCCTGGACCTCATCTAGTTCGATGGTGCTCGTCAGCCCAAATCTAATGAGCCCAAACATGATGGGGTTATGATGAGGAGAATAGCAGTTCTGTTGACCACCTCCTGACTCCATCATGAGACCTTGGACCTCATCTAGTTCGATGGTGCTCGTCAGCCCAAATCTAATGAGCCCGAACATGATGGGGTTATGATGAGGAGAATAGCAGTTCTGTTGGCCACCTCCTGACCCCGTCATGAGACCTTGGACCTCATCTAGTTCGATGGTGCTCGTCAGCCCAAATCTAATGAGCCCAAACATGATGGGGTTATGATGAGGAGAATAGCAGTTCTGTTGACCACCTCCTGACTCCATCATGAGACCCTGGACCTCATCTAGTTCGATGGTGCTCGTCAGCCCAAATCTAATGAGCCCAAACATGATGGGGTTATGATGAGGAGAATAGCAGTTCTGTTGACCACCTCCTGACTCCATCATGAGACCTTGGACCTCATCTAGTTCGATGGTGCTCGTCAGCCCAAATCTAATGAGCCCGAACATGATGGGGTTATGATGAGGAGAATAGCAGTTCTGTTGGCCACCTCCTGACCCCGTCATGAGACCTTGGACCTCATCTAGTTCGATGGTGCTCGTCAGCCCAAATCTAATGAGCCCAAACATGATGGGGTTATGATGAGGAGAATAGCAGTTCTGTTGACCACCTCCTGACTCCATCATGAGACCTTGGACCTCATCTAGATCGATGGTGCTCATCAGCCCAAATCTAATGAGCCCAAACATGGTGGAGTTATGATAAGTAGAATAGCAGTTCTGTTGAACATCTCCTGCCTGACTCCATCATCATGAGAACCAGAACCTCATCCTGGTCCCAAAATATAATAATAATTCAAACTCTCAACAAACTTCACGTATAACTTAAAATCCAAAATCATATGAAAAGCATGTCGAATGCTAAAATTGCATAAGGTGTAAAAAAAAAGGATCAAGATTTGTTTAGTCGCAGTTTACGGCACTTCTCGGAACTATCGCGCTGCTTACGAAAGCTAGGTGCGCCGGACGATCAAACGCAGGTCCGTTGTCTTCGAGCGCTCGGCGCAGACTGAGCGGGCTCGCGTTAGCACAGTGTCTTTTATTCGAATTTTAGGTGTTTTAAAAACATATCTATCGACAGAAAGGTATGTCTTATATGTATGATTTTTTTTTTATAGGTCAATAAGAAGTTCTAGTTTAGGATAATATTATTTAAGAGTTACAAAAAATGCAGGAATCGCAGGAAAAATACATAATGTAAACCTCTTTTTATCGAAAAAATGGGGAGGATACGGAAGGTTATTTATCCACCATTTCAAGTAAATCTTAAAATGTCAAAGTATTAGCTAACTCGTACAGGATATAACAAATAGGATTGTGATCATTTATTACCCCAAATAACATTTTTAACAGCACAATCACGATTCTAAACGAGCTATTCCACTACGAAATTTGAAAACGTCTTCCGAAAAAACTGATTTTTCGGAAGTATAAAAAGACATATTTTAAAGTAGTACCAATTGACTTTCTAGCTTAAGATATGTACTTTTAGGAAAATTATCATTTTTTTTTTAATAATCATTTATAGTTTCTTTATAATTTTGAATGAAAAAGGTTCTATTTTGCAAAAAACGCTCGTCTTTAGGAATAAGGCCTCTTAAGATCTTGGTGTCATCGGCATAAAGAAGAAATTGAGAATATTTAAAAATGGAACGGATATCATTGATGAATATGACAAATAGCAAAGGGCCTAACAAAGATCCTTGCGGCACACCCGAGGGAATACCAGCCCAGGAGGAAGTATAGCCATTTACTACTACCGCTTGAGATCGATTTTGAACATATGAAGTAAACCATCTAAAAAGATTTCCATGGATGCCACATGTTAATAACTTCTGCATTAGTATTTGATGGTCTATTCTATCGAACGCTTTACTGAAATCAGTATATATGGTGTCTACTTGGCCACCAGACTCCATTTTGCATGAAACATAATCACAAAATGTTAATAAATTAGAATCTGTCGACTTGTTTTTTACAAAACCATGCTGTTCAGCTATAAAGGAAATTTTTAGAGTTGAATAAACTTGGCTGTGAACTATTTTTTCTAGTATTTTGGCAAAAATGCATAACTTAGATATTGGCCTGTAGTTTTTTACATTAGATCGCTCACCGGACTTATGTACGGGGGTAACAAAAGCTGATTTCCAAAGTTTAGGGACAGTTCCTTCAGCCAGAGATCGACGGAAAATAATACAGAGAGGTTTTACGAGACTTTCAGCACAGTTTGATATGAGTATAGGCGGCAGAAGGTCGGGGCCTGCACCTTTATTGACATCAACTGACTTTAGCAATTTAAGGACTTCGCTAGGGTTAATTTCAATGTCGCATATACTATTACTGGTAGTGGTAGGTTCTGTTATAGATAAAACGCCATTAGAGCTACTACGGAGAAAGGTAGTTTCAAAATAGTTGGCAAATAAATTACATACAGATTCGCCAGTGTCTGCTTGGATAGAGTCATACTTCATTACTGCTGGAAGGCCAAGAGACCCTTTACTAAGCGATTTTGTGTACGACCAAAAATATTTAGGATTATCTACAACCGCAGTTTCAACTCTTTTAATATAATCTTTGTAACAAGTGTCTTCCAACATTTTAGCTCTTCGCCTAAGTAGAGAAAAGGTTTGAAAATCGGAAAGAGAACCATATTTTTTATATTTCAGGAAGTACTTGTGCTTTTCTTTCAAAACTTTTTTTAAAGCGGGACTAAACCATTGAGGGTATTTATTTGGGTAGATTGTTTTGTGCGGTATAAATTTGTCTCTTAATTTATATATAGTTGAGTTAAAGACAAATAACGCGTCATCCAGCGGCCCATTATTAAGAAGGGTATCCCAGTTTACAACATTCAATTCTGCGCAGATGTTTTCATACTTGCCTATTTTATAATTAAATACTTGTCTAGCATTAGACGCTAGCGGTGTAGGAGTGTTTAAGCACAGTTCTAAATTTAGAGACTTATGGTGAATATCCTCAGGTTCGGCAAGAGGGCAGGGGCAGGGGTTTATTAAAAGAGGATTATTAGAAAATGCTAAGTCTAGGATTCTGTTATTGGAATTATGTACTAAATTAAATTGGTCTAAGTTATGTTGGTTAAGGGTATCAAAGAAAAATATTTGACTTTCTCCGGTCAATCCACAAGGCTCGATTAGTCCGTCGGCGAGTTGATGCCAGTCTAGATTAGGTAAGTTAAAATCACCTAATATAACAAATATATCATTCGGGGCAGATATCATTATATCATTTAATTTTAATGTAAAATTATGCAATTGGGTGTTAAAAGAGTTACCATTATTTTCTGAGCATAAATATAAAGTGCATATATTAATATTTACGCGATTATTTCGCGATCCAGCCAATATTGTGACCCAGATGTCCTCTGCCGAGGAGTGCCACTCCGGTCGCCCAAGAGTGGTGAACTCCTTCCGAACTGCCAACAGAACCCCGCCGCCGTACCGCTGGTTGGTGCGACTATAGTCCCTGTCTAATCGCCAGATGAGGTAACGATCATCGAACAGTTCACTGTTACTTATCCCGTCGTGTAACCAAGTCTCTGTTAAAGATATAACATCGTAACAATTTAGTTGAACATTTCTTCTAAATGAGTTTGTTTTGGTGCGCAATCCTCGAGTATTTTGATAGAATAAGTTTAGTTTAAGGCCGGGAGGTGAAAACTATAAATAAAATAAAAATATTGTTGTACTTAATTAATACTGTGGGATAAATATGCAAAAGAGTTAAATTTATAAGCGTGGAATATGCATTATAAACTACATGACTCAATATAATTATTTTGTTTAGCAATACGAATAGGGTACAATTTAAGTAGGGTTTAAAAATTATTAATTCCATTACTAAGAACGAAAGATGAGTGTAAAAACGAATAAATGCACACAAGTTATTCCCCGAGTTACATAGCAGGTCAGATATAATGAGCTTAAAGGTCATCTCAATAGGATTCAAAACAGAAAATTTAACAAAGGTGCGCGGTCGAAACATATTGAGCAGGCGAGCGATAAGGAATGCAAGCGATAACATACAAAAAGACATACCCGTTCCAGTGCTCCCCAACCGCAGGGTCGCTAAGCGATTACACTTATAATAATGAACAAACAAAACAGTGATCATAAGTACTAGTAAAAGTGGTGGGTGAACTAAAGTTATTATTGTATTTTCAGGAGGTCTTGTTGCACTTTTATACGAAAGATGGGTGAGGTGTCCGTTTTTCGGGCTAGGATTTTGCAATGGCGGGTCCAAATGTATTTGTAGTTTTTTTCTCTTGCTAGTGTTTTTGCCTCTCTTAACAGCGCTTTATTATGAAGGGTCAGGTGGTCGTTCACATAAATCCTTCCGTCACCATTGTAACCTACATCATTAAGGGAGAGATGGCCGTATCTGCGAGATGCTGCAATATAGTTTTCTTTGGTAAATCTATTATTGAACGCCATGATAATATTTTTCACTGATTTTTCATGAGGATTCGGGACGCGGGCTACGTAATTGACATCTTCCCTTCGAACTTCAAATCCTATTGCGCGAGAAATCTGAGACACAAGGTCGTAGAGATTTTCAGAGTTCTTCATCGGGATGCCTTTTATTTCCACGTTGTTTGCACGGGCCCACTGCTCTTTTTCCTGCAAGTCCTCCTGCATCTTAGCGACCTCATTTTGCGTTAATTTGAAATTACTAATTTCAAGTTCCAGGGCTTTTACTCTGTCTTCAAGACCCTCAAGGGAGTTTGAGACTTTTTCAACCGAGCTGTGTGCTAACTCCACGGAGCCCTTTAAGTGTGAGATATCAGCCTTTATGGTCTTTATGTCCTCAACAAGAGAGGCAAGGGGCTGCAATTGTATTTTGATGGCATTTAAAGTATTCTTCATCTCATCAAGCTGCGCCACCAGTTGCGGGTCATTGCTACTCTGAGGTGGATTATTAATGCAGTCTGGGCAGCGCCAGGTATTTTTCCGCGCACCGAGTTTCCTATAATAGGTCTCTGTAATCCCCGAACACGGGAAGTCCAATTGACGTTTGCACGAGGAACAGACTGGTCCGTCCGTACTACTATGGTTACACCGCGCACACGAAAACATGTCGATTAAAATTAGAGCGGCCCCTAAGTAGAAAGATTGGACAGCCCTGACGTAAAAGATGGGAGACGTGCGTCCAGTAAACAAGCTGATTGCGAACTGAAACATATATATAAAGCAACAAAGAAAATTTAGTCAGATAACCACAGTTTCTTTAACCTCTACTTGAGCGACGCAACCGATTGTGCCTGTCTAAGCGAGACGGGCAGCTCATTCCATAGCTTCACTGGACGGAATTGTTAGGAGTGTTGTATTTAGGTAAACTCATTTGAATTCCAGCTTCGCGTGGTGGCGCTAGCGCTCGCCGGGCTGAGCGAGGAGCGGCTGTGGCGCGAGTCGCTGTCGGCGGCGGCGCCGGCGCTGCCGGACGCGTACCTGCGCGCGCTGCTGCACTTCCTGGCCGCCTCCGCCTCCGCGCAGCAGCCCGCCAAGCCGCAGGACCTGTGGCCGGTGCTGGTGAGTGCCGTCTGCTGTAGCCAGCTGCGCGGTCGCTGTCGGCGGCGGCGCCGGCGCTGCCGGACGCGTACCTGCGCGCGCTGCTGCACTTCCTGGCCGCCTCCGCCTCCGCGCAGCAGCCCGCCAAGCCGCAGGACCTGTGGCCGGTGCTGGTGAGTGCCGTCTGCTGTAGCCAGCTGCGCGGTCGCTGTCGGCGGCGGCGCCGGCGCTGCCGGACGCGTACCTGCGCGCGCTGCTGCACTTCCTGGCCGCCTCCGCCTCCGCGCAGCAGCCCGCCAAGCCGCAGGACCTGTGGCCGGTGCTGGTGAGTGCCGTCTGCTGTAGCCAGCTGCGCGGTCGCTGTCGGCGGCGGCGCCGGCGCTGCCGGACGCGTACCTGCGCGCGCTGCTGCACTTCCTGGCCGCCTCCGCCTCCGCGCAGCAGCCCGCCAAGCCGCAGGACCTGTGGCCGGTGCTGGTGAGTGCCGTCTGCTGTAGCCAGCTGCGCGGTCGCTGTCGGCGGCGGCGCCGGCGCTGCCGGACGCGTACCTGCGCGCGCTGCTGCACTTCCTGGCCGCCTCCGCCTCCGCGCAGCAGCCCGCCAAGCCGCAGGACCTGTGGCCGGTGCTGGTGAGTGCCGTCTGCTGTAGCCAGCTGCGCGGTCGCTGTCGGCGGCGGCGCCGGCGCTGCCGGACGCGTACCTGCGCGCGCTGCTGCACTTCCTGGCCGCCTCCGCCTCCGCGCAGCAGCCCGCCAAGCCGCAGGACCTGTGGCCGGTGCTGGTGAGTGCCGTCTGCTGTAGCCAGCTGCGCGGTCGCTGTCGGCGGCGGCGCCGGCGCTGCCGGACGCGTACCTGCGCGCGCTGCTGCACTTCCTGGCCGCCTCCGCCTCCGCGCAGCAGCCCGCCAAGCCGCAGGACTTGTGGCCCGTGCTGGTCAGTGCGTTTCCTCATCGTTGGTCTAGCTGATCTACTGAGCGGTTGTGGCGTCAGCCCCTCTTCCATTTTTATATTTGAAGCTTGTACTAACAAGAAAATCTTCTCCTCGACTATAAGCCTAAAAATATCTCCATTTTGATTACATTCAAAATCAAATTTTACAAACCAGAATGGAGGAATAACCCACAAATCGTTCAACATTTTTATATTCTTATTTCAACACATGTTACCAATAATAAAGTCAAAATCTGCTAACTACTCTCTCTCCACGGTCCCTTGGCATGAAGCTGAGTGGAGACCTTTTCAGTTACGCTTTAATCCAGTAATATTTATGTTGGTGTTATTAGTTAAGTTTAAATTAAGCATTTTTGAATAAAGTTCTTCTATTCTATGTATTCTATTCTAAATCACATTTCCTTTCAGAACGAAACAGAGATGCGGCTAGAAGATCGCGTGGCGTTCGCCTGCATGTACCTGTCAGATGTGAAGCTACACGAGTACATACAGCAAAGCGCAGAGCAACTCGTGCAGAGGGGCGACCTGGCCGGAATCCTGCTTACTGGCAAGTTTTTATACAATCCTTTGTATTGAAATCGCAAGTTTCAAATAACCCTAGTGTGAAAAAAGTTGATAGACAAAATAAAATGCGAATAGATGGAGAAATTGCCCTTTTTCCTGCCTTTTTCTAGAATTGTTTCTCGGTTGCCTTGAAAGCCAGCGCCGTTGGCTAATACCAATTAGTCACTGGCATATGCTGAATGGCATCCTTTTTGGTGACTTTAGGTTAAGATGTATATAGATTAAGGCCGTTGTTTTTTTACTTGTATATTTTCACCAAATAAACGTTTTCTATTCTATTCTATTCGAAATTTGCGTAGAGAACATCAAATATAGGTAGGTACTTCATTTGAAATCGAGGGCAATATCACTTTTGTGGGCTTTTCCATGTAACATTTTATAGTGTCAAATTAGTTCCATTCCAACGGCCACAAGCATTAATGTGGGGTGTCCATAAGATAATGTGTATTTGTGACAATCTGCGCCTCTCTGTCGCGGTTGCCAATAAGATTTTAAATTGTACACTCTTTATCGAACTTATTTAACATATATTCAATATATTTGTCTAGGTATGAGTCCCCCCGGCGTGACGCTGCTCCAGCACTGGCTGGAGAACACGGGAGACGTGCAGTCAGCCGCACTGCTCGCTGCGCGCTGTCTGCCCGCCGACCTCGTGCCTGCTGCGTGGCTCGACAGGTACCAACATGTTGGCAGTGTACTGCGCAGGCGTGAGTCCCAGACAGGTACTCGTCTTTCTACCTTCTGGCGAGTCTGCTGTCACACAGTTTCAGAAAATACCTATGTGATTTTAACTATTAAACTCCCGTGAGACTCAAACATATTTAAAAAAAATATTTTAAGCGGGTGACTCACGTGTTAAGTCGATATAGCGTTCGACATGTTTCGATCCATTGTCGAGGATCTTTCTCAAGAGTAGCGACCCCGCCTTTACATGTCGAGATATGCCTATTGAGTTTGGTATGCGTCGCGCTCTCGACATGTGAAGGCGGGGTCGCTACTCTTGAGAAAGATCCTCGAAAATGGATCGAAACATGTCGAACGCTATATCGACTTAACACGCGAGTAACCCGCTTAAAATATTTTTAAATACCTATGTGGTTTAGATTTCAAGACCTCGTCTTCAATAATTTCGGCTGTGAGGTGGTTTGCTATCCTACCGACTTGGCCAGTAACAGTTATACCAACACGAGGAAAATAGTACCCGTAAGACATTGAAATGAAATCCTCAAATTTATTAATTTTATGATTAAAATCATCATGAAGGGCCACTTGCCCCACCCGCTTAACTCAAGGTTAGTGCGCTAACAGTAAAATTTCATGTAAAATGGTGGGTTAGCCTCAGGTTAACCCTCCATTTTCGGTGGTGCAAGTGACCCTTAGGCCGTTTTCACATTATCCGATCCGATATCGGATGTCGGAAGAATTTCAATAGGAAAAATCCAAGATGGCGCCTGTAATGTATGGGATATCGGTCCGACATCCGATATCGGATCGGATAATGTGAAAACGCACTTAAACGTTTATTCTACTAACCACCATTACGGCTCAGCCACGACATTGGTCTAAGCGCGACAGCGGTGAGCGGCGGCCATACATTGGAGCGAGACACAGCGATGGGACTTTTCATTCGCACGTATGGCTGCCGCTCACCGCTGCCGCGCTTAGACCAATGTCGTGGCTGGGCCGTTAGCCACCAAGTATAATTTGTATGAAATGACTTTGCCCTTTTGTGGATAAAATGCAAATATGCCATTTGCTTTCGAAGTAGTAAGAGAGCCATTTGAACAGTTGGTGTGGTGAAAAATGCACTGACTAACTCTAATTGTACAGGAGCGAAAGAGACAATGCGAACTAACCTAACAAATATGTAGTTCGAATTTCGAGGTCTCGGGAAGCTGTGAGCTGACTTGTTATAGAAATATAGATTACTAGCTTTTGCCCGCGGCTTCGCTCGCGTTAGAAAGAGACAAAAAGTAGCCTATGTCACTCTCCATCCCTTCAACTAAAATTTCCACCTAAAGAATCACGTCAATTCGTAGCTCTGCTTTGCCGTGAAAGACGGACAAACAAACAGACACACACACTTTCCCATTTATAATATTAGTATGGATAGTATGGACACAGCACATCCTACCGACTTCGCCAGTATAAAGTCACAAAATAAAAGTTGTATTTGCTTGTAGTTACCGCTGCATCCTGGACAGTTGGCAGCTCTGGTGGGCGCGCTGCGCGCTCGACACGTGGGTCTCGCAGAATGATTCTAATGCAGAGGGCGTCCCTAGACAGGTACGTAGAGTCAAACTAACTAGGTTATTTTGACTTGATTGCTTGTTGGACAGAGACTTAAAGACCGTGATTTCCTGATTCATTCAAAACTATGGAATATATTGTTTTTTTCATTCCAACCCCAACGTGTGATATATTGTTATATAGGTATTTAAAAATGAATAAGGGTTATTTAAAAATATTTTAAGCGGGTTACTCACGTATTAAGTCGATATAGCGTTCGACATGTTTCGGTTCAATTTCGAGAACCTTTCTCAAGAGTAGCGACCCCGCCTTTACATAATTTCAATCGTGACAGTGGTTGGTCGGTGCCACCTAGTTGGAAAACAGTTCTAGGCACTACGTCGGTCCCCAGTGTAAACGCACCTTTAACAAGTGACGTAATAAGTGTTGTGTGCAATCCTGCTTTTGACAAAAGTAACATAGTTAGTCCATGGGCCAGTGAAGAAGTCGGTATAATTTGGGGGTACTAAGTTTCCTTTTTACAGCAGTTAGGTAGGCCTATAAGGATGTTAAAAAACCATGATTGCCATCTCAAAATGGTAGCTAAACAAAATGGCCGCCAATCCAAGATGGCGGATATTGAGTTTTAAAAAATCGACCACAACTCCAGAAGTATTGGTCCGATTTCATTTTTATTTTTTTTAAACGAAAGCTCTTTTTGTGTACTCAAATATTTGTTACATTCATTGTTTCGATAAATTCAACCATTAGTTAGTAATTAACGAAAAATATAAAAAAATATCTTTTTTTCTAAGACTTTTTGTCAAAAATCATGTTTCTACAAAATACCTTGCATATTCTAATAAATATTTAAATGCAGAAAAATAGTGCTATTAATTACCTTTAATTTGATGTATAAAAGATACAGACTTAATTTACAAAAACACATTAGAGGCTTAATTTTAATTCTGTCTTCGTTGAAATTCACCGTTGTGCATACAGTACTAAAAGCTTCAGGTCGAAGTTGTAGATTACTAATATGCTGTTTTTAGTATATTTCTGCAATTGTACTTACAATTAAGAAAAGAACTGAACATGTTAGTATCCGAAATCCATTAGCTTTAAGAATATAATAAAATATGTCATAGGTAAAGTACAGTTTTAGATATTTGATTATTTGTATAAAATTTCTTTAGTGATACAGCGCCAACCAACCGAGATAATACAAAATAAATAAACTAGACATAGTTGAGGTCCTATCTCATCACATTAACCTTTTGACCACCATGGGCGGATATGGCCGTCGCTGGAAATGCTTCCTAAGGACGCCAACCATGGCCATCAGTTTTGCCAATTACATTGGGGACCCATGCGAGCCTTCTTAACACCTAATTTTGCTCAAATAATCGCGATCCACGTCTGTCTGGTGTCCGGGGCACGACGTATTTTTTTTCACTATTTGGCGTTTAAAAGGTTAAGCCTAACCCTGATCCGTGTTCGAGAAAACTTATATTTAGTTAAAATAATCCTTGCATACAAAAGGTGAAGAACACACCCCAAAAGAAAAATAGTCTTGAGAAATGCACTATAATGCATTAATAAGGCAAATCTATGGAGTATCCGACTACTAAACAACGTGATATAGGTACCTACCGAATAAACCTTAATTTACGCACAGAAATATATTACTTATTACCGTTAATGTATATTGTAGAGCCAATATCACCAATATCAAGCCTTCAAGACAATCACAGGTAACAGATTAATTTTCTCCTAATTTTTCGAACTTTTATAGCAGGCATTCCACCTTCAATCACGACTTACGTGCCCTGGCCCGGCCCAAGCCCATTTTAGAGTAGCAATACGATCTCTATAATTCTGACCCGTCGCCGCATCAGCATCATCTCGTTTCGCTTCCATCGTAGAAAGACATACCGAACGTGTTGTGCTCTATACCTCTATGCAACTTTTAGCCTCTTCATTTAGTACATTGTTAGTGTCCACGTCTCGCAAGCTTATGTCACGGTGGGAAGTACCCAGTTACACACTGATCAAACATGTTGGTCTTCAGTGACTGGTATTCTGGCCCTTAATACGTCCTTTAGCCTAGAAAAGGCATCCAAGTCCTCCCTGTGATCTCCGCCGACAGCGAGGCCGACCCAAGTCTCTGTATTGTGTTATGGTTCGCCACAACTCGACGTTTTGTGCCTATTTTGCGTGATGTGGGGGATTTAGCTAATCCTGCCAGCTTATCTCCTCGAGAAATCCTATTAGACCTTTAATGTTGAGTAGGAGAACTTTGGAGAGGTCTCGCGGGGATCCGAGATGTTTCTTCCTGTATGGAGCCACTCTGCTCACTCCATCACCAGGTGAGAGGCACCCTCGTCACAGGGGAATGTTCATAGCATCTGTTATGAAAATATGTTTGTTAAGTAGTCTACGATCTGTTCTGACATTGGTTACCATTCTCAGGCGGACTTTCCCTAGTTGAAGGAGCGTCTTTGTGAGTTTTCCATTGATGCTAGGCTTGGCTTGTTTGACTGCAGCATTTGATCTGGTTTTGCCAGTGTGCTGTGTGTAGTTTCATATTGAGCATACCTTGCTGAAGGACATCGGGAGAATCGGCAGTCGACCCCAGCTGCCTGGCCAGCTCGTAGGCCGCATCATCACCTCGACATCCACTGTGTCCTTTGGTCCATTGAAGGATGATTTTGTTATTATGACTTACCTCCGTTAGTCGTTTATGGCATTCCTTAACCCAACCTTTATTTGTTGTTCCGGATAACGTATCTTCTGTTACTTGTTATAAAGGCTGAAATATGGAGCTTTGGATAAGTCTGTCCTTGCCGTAACTTTCAATTTGTACATACCTCTATATGTTTAACTACTTTAACCCAACACTCACCGACGGCATACAGTTCCTCCAGCATCTGACGGGGAACATGTGCTTCTTTGAAGATGACGATGTTATTCGCATATCGAAGATAATTGAGGCATCATTTATACATCTATCATCCCTATTGAGGCTTTTATAAATGCCTACCTGTTTAAAAAGTTGGCCAGATTGCATAACCCCGGAGTTACTCTCTACTTATTGAGATTCGTCGATACGGGTGCTAACTTTTCTTCTGATTCAATAGCAGGTTGCATAGAAACATTCACATTTTGGTACACCTTTTATGAAAATTCAACTCACGTGAGTAGGTAATTAAAACGTCTGTTATTAACGTCTTCTAACGTTTTTCGTTCGGTAATGACGAACAATACATGTTAATAATATTTGGCTCTACTTTAAGCGGTGATATTTGTCTCAAAGTTTGTCCATCCGGTATTTAACGGCTTCGTTGTTTAGTAATCGGTAAAATATAGGTAAGAAATATCTATTAATTCTGTACTAAAGAACATTTCTAAAGTTTGCCCGAATTCTGGGGGTGCTCTTCACTAACCCGCTCGTGCGTAGGTTTTTTTTTCAAATCTGAGAGTCCTTGAATGCGGAACGATTTTCAATCCGGAATACGATCTAACCCTTATACGCAAGATGATGACGGAGTATTCCGTCTCCCAGGCACAATCGCAACAGAATTGCATTGCGAATTCGCGAATATATGAGCGTAATTAGGCATTACGGAGTCCCAATTTTATTTCATTTGGCGTCCGTATCGTTGGCGTCCTTGGCAAGAATTTCCGGTGACCACCGTGGCCGTCCGTGGCGGTCAAAAGGTTAATGGTTCTACAGTCTCGACACATGTTAGTCATATACCTAGTACACTTAAATACTTAATTTTCATCATTGAGGTGTGTTGCACATATGGTATCTAAACAAATTTTATCCTAGTACTATCGAATATCTACAAACTCATGGATACTATCATGTTCTATTAACATAAACTATTATTCTAATTGTACAATTGCTAAAATAAACTAAAAACAGCATATTTGTACTCTACAACATCTTTTAGTACTGTATGCACCCCAACTGCACACATCTTTTAGTACTGTATGCACTCCAACCTGAAGCTTTTAGTACTGTATGCACAACGGTGAATTTCAACGAAGGCAGCTTTAAATTTAAGCCTCTATGTGTTTTTGTAAATTAAATATGTATCTTTTATACATCAAATTAAAGGTGATTAATGGCACTATTTTTCTGCATTTAAATATTTATTAGAATATGCAAGGTATTTTGTAGAAACATGATTTTTGACAGAAAGTTTTAGAAAAAAAGATATTATTTTTATATTTTTCGTTAATTACTAACTAATGGTTGAATTTAGCGAAACAATGAATATGACAAGTATTTAAGTACAGAAAAAGAGCTTTCGTTTAAAAAAAATAAAAATGAAATCGGACCAATACTTCTGGAGTTATGGTCGATTTTTTAAAACTCAATATCCGCCATCTTGGATTGGCGGCCATTTTGTTTAGCTACCATTTTGAGATGGCAATCATGGTTTTTTAACATCCTTATAGGCCTACCTAACTGCTGTAAAAAGGAAAGTTAGTACCCCCAAATTATACCGTTTGGCAAAATTAGACCAGCTGGCCCATGGACTAAGTGGGTAGCTCCGATCTCGCCACGGTGACGTCGCCCGCGCCGCCGACCCCCCGTGCGCCTGTCCTCAGCAGCCGCGCGCACCGAGCAAGCGCCCGCAGTATGCGTCGCGCTCTCGACATGTAAAGGCGGGTGACGCTACTCTTGAGAAAGGTTCTCGAAATTGAACCGAAACATGTCGAACGCTATATCGACTTAATACGTGAGTAACCCGCTTAAAATATTTTTAAATATGTGAGTCTCACGGGAGTTTTATAGTTAAAAATGAATAAGGGTTTACTAAAATTGTTTTTGATAATATTAATATTTTCTGAAATAATCGCTCCTAAAGGAGAAAAAAGTGTGTCCCCCCCCCCTCTATCTTTTGAACTACATGTTTAAAAAATATGAAAAAAAATCACAAAAGCAGAACTTTGTAAACACTTTCTAGGAAAATTGTTTTGAACATGACAGGTTCAGTCGTTTTTGAGAAAGATACGGAAAACTACGGAACCCTACACTGAGCGTGGCCCGACACGCTCTTGGCCGGTTTTTTTTGTATTGTTACTTTTTAGATTTTTCTAGCACAATCACTTGACAATCCGTGCGATTGAAAACAGGAGTTAATGAATAAAAAGTATTGCGATAGTATAAAAATGGTGGTTAACTGAATGTAGGTGTCGGTGGCGTGCACGTACTGCGGCAAGTCCGTGGCGGCGCCCGCCGGCCAGCACCGGCCGCGGCCCGCCTTCGCCAGGCTGCCGCCGCCCGCTGCCAAGATGAAGGTAACGTCATCTTAACATAGCATAATTACAGTTTTTCAAGCTATTTCTGTCACTAGAAAACAGCTATAAATTTGAAAAGTTAAAAAAACTATGCGTCGTAGACAATTTTCATTGTAAGATTTTTCTGCTGATGTTTTTTCCAATTCCTTAATTGTTAAAACTGTAACTGAAACTTGAGGAGTTTCATGTGCTCTGCCTATCTCTCTTGAGAATATCGACGTGAGTTTATGTATGTATATCTATTTGACTGAACTTTGTGTACTTTGTTGATTGAAATTGATTTCTTTCTGTGTCGAAATAGTAAGGTGTTTACAGTTTGGTGCCGTGACCAGGATATTTTTACTGTGTCACGATTTCATATGACCAGAAGATCAGAGACTCGAAATATTTTATGGTTAGGTTAGGAGATGTTTCCTTTGTCTGTGTAGTAAAGTAGGTATGTGTTGCTAAGCTGGAAACCTTTGAAGAAATATATGTAAGATACAGCGGGGCAAATATCAATTGAGTTCCACATGTGTCCACTGAATACTGAATTGTAAAACATGAAAAAAAATGGACCCGTTGCATTTGTTCCCCAGCCGGAATTATCCCGCTGTAACTTGTATGATTTTATAGCGGCTACCAGCTCCATTTGACCTGTTAGTTTTTTTTTCACTTGGACCCCCAACTCTTCTAGAGTTTTCGGTGTCCACTGATCTCTTACGAGCAGGTGACCTGGGGCCCATTTCTCCAAGCTACAAATTACAATTTACAAGTGGTAGTCAATGGGCCTATTGCATAACAATTTACAACTTGTATTACAAGTGGAACTCTCTTTCTTATAAAATGAATTGGAGACTCAATGAGTTGTAAATATGACAAGTCTAATATGACAAGTCGGAAAGAGACTTCCGCTTGTAACTTGTGACTTTCAGTTTTGAGAAACGGGCCACTGTCCGTCCGTTTGCCTCCTATCGCATAAAAAACCGTCTTCGGAACCTTCAATTCCCTAAAATTGTTTCGATCTTTTAGCAAATCTCATCATGTCCGAACTGCCGCAAGCCGCTGCCTCGCTGCGGCGTGTGCCTGCTGCACCTGGGCACGGGCGCCGCGGGCGCGGGGGCGGGGGCGGGCGCGGGCGCGGGGGCGCCGGCGCCAGCTTCGCGGGCTGGTTCTCGTGGTGCGTGGCCTGCAGGCACGGCGGACACGCGCACCACATGGCCGGCTGGTTCAAGTGAGTGGAATAGGAACTTGACTGTACTTCAAATTAAATATTTTATACCGTGCCCGAAATAAAGCATCAGATAATTATAACAAACACATGGACAGAAGTTATTTTTAAATCCGATTTCTATTTAAAAAATAGTTCTGTATTTTACATGTGAAATTCCCATTTCACTTTTTATTTAAAAGATATTTTCGGAAGTGCTCACCAATCCATACAAAAATCAAAATCAAAATATTCTTTTCAGTACAGATGGTGTTTTTGTTACGCACTAGTACGAGAAGTGGTTCATTATATGCCAGGTCGAAACTTCGAAGGCTCATCTGTACTGAAAAACGTCGTACAATACACGTGCGAAAAGGAAATTCGTAACTCGTGTCGATTTAAAACACTCCCTTCGGTCGTATTTTAATTTATCGCCATTCGTTTCGAACTTCCTTTTTTACGCACTTGTATCGTAATGTACTATTGTTCAAATAGGCTTACAATAAGCACTTTTAAATTATCAGCAATGTACAATATTCAATATTTAATAAATCAGGTAAAATTATGTAATGTAACCGAGTTGACCGTGACGTCACTCGATTCGATTTCATATAAATTCCATATTAGCAAGTCGTTCAAATTCGTTTCGACAGTTCTTAAAAAGAAGCTGATTTAACTAGGAGGCAAGTAACCTATAAATAAATTTAAAAAGTTACAAGAAATTCAAAATCAACTGAGACATAAAACACTAATAATTACAATAGACAAAACATAAATAACTTATTCATTGACTATATATACTTACTATGTTCACAGAGAACATTCAGAATGTCCGGTGAGCTCTTGTTCGTGCCGCTGCAGCTCGCTCGACGCGCCCGACCGACACTAGCCGAGGAGCCTTCGTGACGTGACGGTACCCGTTTCATGAAAACGGCCAAAACTTGCTCTGACTGATTTCAATAATTTTGTACAAAATATTTTTTGACTTTTTTCTTCTATTTTTTTTTATGGTATAGGAGGCAAACGAGCAGACAGGTCGCCTGATGGTAAGCGATCACCGCCGCCCATGGATACCCGAAACACCAGAGGTGTTGGAGGTGCGTTGCCGGCCTTTAAGATGGGTGTACGCTCTTTTCTTGAAGATTTGAAGGTCGTATCGGTCGGGAAATACGCAGGCGACAATTCATTCCACAGTTTAGCTGTGCGGGCAGGAAGTTCTAATTTTGCGTTAAGCTTTTTGACGCCATGTCAAATACAAACTATAATGTCAAAGCTGAATTTGAACTTTATAGTTTTACGCTCGTAAGTCTATTGCTTTGTATTCTGTCGGATTAATCGGTCTTTGGCGCTGATCCTGCGGTGTCAATATAAGTCGTTCAATTGAAGTTTGAAGATGATTATTAAAACCCAAGTCTAAAAAATATTTTGTATCAAATTAAAATCGCTTGTTTAATAAATACACAGATGACTCGTTTCTAGTCGATACTTGTCTCCCTAGTTCTTACCAAAGTGTAATCTGTTATGTATGGTGCCAGTGTTAACCTATTCTTCTCAGGTCTATCATACCAAAAACAGCAGTTGAATCGGAAATCAATCATAGGAAAAATGAAGTAATAAATAAATGCTATGGATAAAGTACGGATGCTAATAGTTATTTGTATATACAAGGGGGCAAAGTTGTATTTTAACGTCGAGTGTGGAATTGAAAAACGAGCAAGTGAAAGGATTCTATAGTTGAACAACGAGCGAAGCGAGTGGTTCGAGAATAGAATCCTGAACTTGCGAGTTTTTTAACACACGAGAAGTAAAATACATTTGCACCCGAGTGTAACACAAAACTTTTCCCCTTACTATAGCGAGGAAACTACAACGCAAAAAATGCATTTATCACTGCTTCCAGTAGTTCCACAGGTGGTAAATCATCTTTAGTACTAGATTCACCTACTTTTATCAATTTTGAAGCAGTTAATTTGACTTTATTCAAGGTCATTTCTTTTTTTTTTGCCACTTTTATGAAGTATGATATTTTGAAAAAAAAAAAAAAAGCTATTTCTACTCAGAATTACTAGCCTTTTCAATCCTAGTAGTTAAAAAAATTGTCCCATGCGATTTTTTCTTATTTTGTTACCATTTAGGAAAGTAACAAAAATGTATGGAAATTCTGGGACACTTTTTGTCTCCCAGTGAGATTGAAATTACTCGTGATTCTGAGTACAATAATTGACCTAAAATTCCCTAAAACAATAAAAGAAAAAATATTGGCAAAAAAAAAAAAGAAATGCTCAAATTACTTTACCCACTAGTGGATAAAATGCGTTTTTACCCGCTGGTAAAACACGTGTTTCCGAGCTAGTGAGGGAAAACAATATTAATATCGTACTTTGACCCGACATTTCCTCTCTATAGTTTCTATTGCACGCGGAACTATTGCTGACCCGCTCACTCAGGTTCATTCGGGAGGCATCAAATGCGCGATAGCAATATGATTATGACAGACCGGTCAATGTACTAAATTACTCATGCTATGCGTCTTTACTTTAGTAGCGCGGACCTTAAGCTGAGTTTAGACCAGCAAGTTATTGCTGCAAGTTTTGAGACGCAACTATAGATGAGTGTGAGTGGCAAATATCTGCATCTCTTTCTTGCGTATACTTCTGTCTCAAAACTTGCAGCAATAACTTGCATGTCTAAACTCAGCTTTAGGATACTTTCACAGAAGCATTCCTTTTGTATTGACGATGTCTGGGGCCTAATGCACAATCAAATATTAGATAATCCTATCTGTAAATAATACAAATACATTTATATAGAAAATCACAAATAGTATCAGCCAGGGAGCGTACTTTTCGTGCCGATGACATCAATTTGACGTCACGCTCCATATAGGTGATCACAAATTGTTTTATTGTTAATTATTAATCATTAGTCATCAATCATTTTAAGTTATGAATTTCTTTGCATGGTAATGAATGCAAGAAGGATGGTGTGCTTTACGTTAGAGAGAAATTCTCTTTTCTACGTATTTCTTGTAATGTGTTGTTAACAATACTATTTAATTAAATTTATTTATAAAAACAAATCAAATAATTTTATTCACGTTTCACATTTCAAGTAGGTATTATTTATGCCACATGTAAATGGACTACTGTATTTGAAGTAATTTGTATACGATTAAAATGATTGACGAATAATGATTAATAATTTACAATAAAACTATTTGTGATCATCCTATACGGAGCGTGACGTCAGATTAATGTCATCGGCATGAAAAGTACGCTCCCTGAGTATCACCTTGTATTTTATTTTGCAATATTTCTCATATAGTTCGGATCATTGTTATTGGCAACAGTTTTAGAAGGGCATCTAATAGAATATATTGTTTAATGTTTACGATTTCAGTGTAGCACAAAATAATATGTAAAATAAATTATGTTATCAAACGATGAATATTTAGCGGCTCATAATCATAAAAAAACTAGCTAGTTACTTGGACTGTGTTGCGTTGTACGTTATATTGATTATTTTAAATGTTTATTTCGATGTCTGTCACCACAACTTTTATATGTGTAGGCAAATTATTGAACTATTTTTATACTTAGGTAAGCTTATATTTTTGTACAAAACGCTAGGCTAAGTTTGTGCTAAATCTAATCTGTTTTATTAAGTTTTTAACTGCCACTATGTTTTAAAGGAAGGGATATGGCAATCTCTTTATTGGATAAGGTACAGCGGGGCAAATCTCGACTGGGGGGCAATTGTAGCTGATCCATTTTTTCCATTATTACACTATGATATTGAATTCTTAGAATGTATCCACTGAACACGCCTACCATATATAACCGGTGAACACTCTATTTAATAATGCAAACATTGTAAAACATGGAAAAAATAGACCAGCTACATTTACCCCCCAGTCGAGATTTGCCCCTCCGTACCTTGGTGAATGTTTCTAATAAAGAAATATTTAGTAGAATATAAATATTATGTTGTAAATACTTTTTCTTCTGGTTGACTATCATCTACTGTCCAATATAAGATTGCCATCGTGAGACTTGTTTATAAAAACAAAATTAAGTTTAAATAAAAATGCTCATATATGTATTTCCAAATATATATATATATATGTGTATATATATACATTTATTAAATAATTATTTCATCTGTATTCCAATTTAACAATAAAATTCTCAAAGACACAACATTGTATTATTTAACGCCGGGATTGTATCCCGCGGCCGGCGGCCGACACTGCCTACTTCACTCGCCCAGAGGCAGGCTCCACGCACTTGGATACAAACAGGATCCGAAAGTTTTACAGTACATCACGATATACGTGCGAAAAGTAGGAAATTCGTAGCGAATAGCGATAAATTAAGTATTTTAAAACGATGTTGCCTATTCGCACGAGTATCGTGCCGTTTTACAGTAGGTACAAATTTTGATCGTTAAATTTTTGACACAGACACGTAAAGTGCTAATTGTTATTAGGTATACTGTAAATGTATACTACGTCAATTTCAAACACAAGTCAATTCAAAAGCTCTACAAGTCTCATCAAGATTATACAATCTATGGATCCACGTAAATATCTGGATCGAAGTGGATGGAGCCAAAAGAGCAGACTATTTGGGCGTGTTTTTGTTCTATAGAGCTGGTATTTTTTGTCCATAATTTAAGCTCTATTTTATATACAACAGGTCTGCAGAACAAAAACAACGTACCCTCTAGAAAATTTAGTACAAGAAAATATGTACCGTCATTGGAAAATGATCTGCCCTGCTGCTTCACATTTGATTGTATGACTGAAAATTCAGGGCCAACTACAAATATGTATTGCACATTATCTTTGAAGAGCTACACAAAGGATCCACCAAATAACGTCCTTTAGTGCAAGTTAGTAAGGTTAGTCCTGCATGGAGGACATCACAAAAGACTGATACAAATCGTACAATTTAAACACTTTGACAAACAAACGATTTGTACAAGCTTCAACTCATCACAGAGACAGAGTTCGCAGTTGCTGCGAACGAAAGCTACCGGTAAGTAGTCGAGTAATACAAGTTGAAAGTTCATCTTTGGTATAGACAAGTGAAGAGTGGCAAGCCCCAGGGGCACATGAAGGGAACCTGCGTTCCCACAACAAGAAACTTGAGTATCTTTTTCATATAAATATATAAATTTCTCAGCACATCCACGAGGGAGAATATATATAACATTCATTTAGGCATTTCTCTAAACGACGCCTACTATAATAATTACATCACCTACTTCGTAGATTATTCATATAAAACATTTCTTCCAAATATTGATATTTTTTGTACAAATTATCATTTTACTACATTTTAAAGCTTTCAAATTAAGATTTGTCTTAATTTTAACACCTACACACGCATATAGCTCGGCTAATTCATTATGAATCACATCGATAGACAATATCCACGCAGCTACGGGCGTCTCGCCTCGAGAGACACATTTGGCAGGACAAGTTCGTTCGCAAGTTCACATAAACATCTCGCGCTCGGCGCACGTCTAACGTCGATATACTCTCTATAATATATATGTACAACTTCCATAAATATACATAAATTCTTTACTCGTCGAGCGTAAAATACGGTCACTAGTTCCGGTTCTAAATAAATAGGTTTATCGGTACACTCGGAGTGTAGCGTAGATTCGAGGAGCCGCGACCTGCCCTGGCCCGGGGGTCGCTGGGGTCACCAGGCCCAGGTGTGGTCGCGGCGGAATGTGAGCAGTAACTGTACAACACGCGCCTCACTTGCCTTCGTCCTGCTCCATCGGCTCTTCCGACACCGACCGGGACGAGTCCGGCGAACTGCAACAAGAAACAAAATCACAGTTAATATTGGTTCGACATTAGTCGCGTCTTCACATGGCGACCCTGTCTTTACTGTTTTTAAACATCTAACCCATGCATAATCATGCATAATTTCGTATTCCACAGTCTTATACGCCGTAATTTTAGGTATTTAAGAAAACGTAAACAAATAATTTGTATATTTTCGGGTAATTAAAATATTGTTTGGTTAATCAACCAAATACAAAACCAACCAAATACTCAACCAATCGACCACTACCGTTTTCAACCTCCTTATTTAATCGTATAGTCTTGCCATTAGCCCTCAACAGAACCAGCCAGGTTTAAGGAGCCTTTCAAGGGTAGATTTTGTTTACTTTTATTTAAATACCTAAAGTGTGGGTTAAATTGTGGCGTAGGCGAAAGGCTGGCAACCTGTCACTGCAATGTCACAATTTTGATTTCTTTGAACTCCTTTTTGCCAAGAGTGGCACTGAAACTTAGTAGTTCATGTGCTCTGTCTACCCCTTTATGGGATACAGGGCGTGATTATATGTATGTAATATGTATGTAAATACTTAAAGATACCGACAGTTTCTGCCTATAAAGGAAATATCTAAGTAGCTTACGTACAGATCTAAGCCTAGCATTTTTTCACATGGCGACCCTGCCTTTTCGTTGTAACAGAAACGGATTTCGTAGTCTCAGCTTGGCTTCTTGAGCTTATGAGGTAATAGGTAGTTGGTATAAGCTAGGCACCCACCTGGGCTTGGCGTCGGCGTGCGGATGGTGCATGGAGAGCGTGGCCATGGCGGCGGCGGTGTCGGCGGCGTCGCGCTCCGTCTGCAGGCGCCCTAACCTCGCCGCCGCCACGGCGGGCCCGGCTTCTATCGCCGACATGCCGATTAGACTGCTGTACCGCTTTATCTGGAATTATATAATATCGATTTATGGATATTTGAGAATAAAAAACTTTTGTTATGAACCTGAAAGCTTGTTTGAAACATAAAACGGTCGCCACCTTGAATTTTAAGATCTGAGAGAAGGATGTCTCGGATCTGTCGAGCGCGGTTATCTGGAGGCGTCGAGAGGTACCTATTTTGTTGCATAAGGGGCTAAACTGAAGGTGGTACCATGGTTTTGCAATGAAGTCTACTGATTTTTTTTTCATTCCAACCCCAACGTGTGATATATTGTTGGATAGGTATTTAAAAATGAATAAGGGTTTACTAAAATCGCTTATTGATAATATTAATATTATTTTCGGAAATAATCGCTCCTAAAGGAAAAAAAAGTGTGCCCTCTTCCTCTAACTTTTGAACCATACGAGTATGTTTAAAAAATATGAAAAAAATCACAAAAGTAGAACTTTATAAAGACTTTCTAGGATAATTGTTTTGAACTTGATAGGTTCAGTGGTTTTTGAGAAAAATGCGGAAAACTACGGAACCCTACACTGAGCGTGGCCCGACACGCTCTTGGCCGGTTTTTTTTGTGGTGGCGGCGGATATAGGTCTCGTGAGCGAGGACCTCGCTCACGTGCATGTTCGCCGCCACCCACGGGACTCGATGGGGCGGTGCTATGGTTTTCTGAAGTCGTGAGCACACTGCAGTAGGAATGACATAGTGCGAGTACTAACGGAGGGCCAGTGCGGCGCCTGTATGGCGAGCGTGTGCGCAGCAGCTCCTGCGCGGGCGCGGCGGGCGTGCGCGCCAGCTCGTGCGCGGCGGGCGGCGCCACGCGGTCGCCGAGCAGCGCGCGCACGCACTCCTGCGCGCAGTCGCACATGGCCGGCAGGTCGTACCCGCCCTCCAGGGATAGCACCACCTACAACACAGAAGCCTTACTTTAGATCTTCCATTTCATTATGTTCAAATATCTTAAGACTATACGGTAGGGGTCAATTCTCCATACAAACGCTCTCGACTATTTCCTCCCTGGTTTTTGAAGATAGAGCAATGATTTTTTCAACACAGATTGTTATTATTTTTATCTATGTCGGACCGTTTTGATTTTTTTGGTATTCTGCTTTTTAAAGACTCTAGAGCCAATCAAAAATTTCCAAAAACGGCCTTTTTCATTGTGGCGCAAAAAAAGGTGTGATACTCAAGATTGGTAACAATTAACCAAAAAAACTAAACGGTCCGACATAGATTATTTCATTGTTATTCAAATTCTGAAATTTCGTTCCGATTAATTAAGTTTTGAAGGAGGAAAGAGTCGAGAGCGGAACCTCGATTTTATAGATTTTTTTGAAATATCTTTTGACTGAGTTGTTCTTAATGGACAATTTTTTTTCGATAAATCTAGTTAATAACACTTGTATATTTAACTAAAATTCCCAAGTTGAAAGGGGGACTCCTTTTCATTTTAGCATTTTCGCTACCGTATCCTCTTAAATATTAAACAAATAAACCTAAATATATAAGTTACGCGCCTTCTCCACCGAAAATCACCGCCACTACAGATGTAGTGCGAAAAGATTTGCCTTCGTATTGTTACGGAACCGTACGAACGTGTCATGCTATTTCAGTCAGTCTCAGTACAAGATGTACTGACATTGACTGAACTAGTATGACAAATAGGAACGTTTCCGAAAGAAACCCTTTTCGCATTACATCTGTACCTCATCGGCACGGCCTACTAAGACTTAGTACCATTAAGCACATTTTGCAGACTGATCAACTTTAATTAGTAAGTTGATCAGTCCTTTTATAATGAATCCTACGACTTTCAAAATAAAAAAATTGGATATTTATGCCTTAAATCTTTTGTAAATACGTATGTACCATGTAACAGTGCCCCTGTGGCCTATTTGCTGATTTTTTTTCTTTTCTGAAGGCATCAAGTCCGCCATTTGTATTTTTTAAATAAACAATACTTTGTCCAATAAATAAATATTATAGGACATTCTTATTCAGATTGACAATTAAAGTCACTAACAGCTCTCTCTACTCGGATTAACTTACTCTATCGACCGACAAAAACAAAATTGGTGATCAAGTTTAAGTCAATAGTAGAAAGAAATAACCGAGGTAAACACACAAGCTACTCAGTCGACATTGGACGTACTTTGCCGTTGGCGAGTTGCATGAGGTCTTGCGTCATGTTCGCGAAGCACGCCGCGCTGACCGTGTAGCCGCCGAGCGGCGCGGGGTGCCCGGCCGCGGCGTCGAACCCGCACGACACCAGCACTAGCTCGGGGTCATACTCCTGTAACAATCAGAAAGTTATTACACGTACATCCTAGCATCATTTATCTAATCTAAATGGGCATGTAGGGTCGTGAATATAAAAAAAACCAAATGTTTTTTTTTTCAGAATTATGAAAAAAAAAACCGAGCACCATTGTTTTTTTTCTAAATAGGGTTTTTTTTTCAGATGAACAAATAATTCGACAATAACGGTTTTTCGTGAGTTGTAACGTGTTTCAATAACAAAAACGTACTAACATTCAGTATACATCCGTTTATTGGGGAATCCCCGACGCGGCGTGCAGCGTGGAGAGGCGGTGGTGTTGCCAACAGTAAATAGTGATAACTACCAACTACAGATTTCGTAAATGTTAGGTACTTTTATAAGACCAGAAATCAAAGTTATTTGATTAAATTCGTTTAATAGTTAACATTTAAGTCTAAAAAACCGCATAAAAGTATTAACTACTTTGAACATTTTGAGATTTTGTACTTTAGAAAAAAATCATACTCCAGAAAAAAACTGTTTTTTTCATGTTTTTTTTCAAGCCAGAAAAAAAAACGTTTTTTTGCAACCCTATGGGCATGTCACAAAATATGCCTTTTTTTAAAAACTTTTACATCATTTCTTCTGGATAAAGTATTCGGTATCACAGAGAGGCGGACTGAAATCGGACGCCCACGCTATATTTCACAAGTGCCGTTTCAGGTAAGAAGTTCCTTTATAACTGTGGATACTCTCTACAAGATTCTTGGAGAGAGATATAGTCAGTCTTACCTTAGCAATAGGCATGACGATAGACCGAAAGGCAGCCAGATATTGAGCATCCCCCAACGGTGAATTCAACCCTGACGCCCACGCAATATTGACATTGAAGCCAAGTCCAGCGCCCGATCCACATTCAGAAGCAGCACCAGTTCCATCAAGAAGTTTCTTTGTTCTTTCTAGAAGATTCTTAGAGACATATTTAGTCAAGCTTACCTTAGCAATAGGCATGATGATAGACGGAAAAGCCGCCAAGTACTCAGCATCCCCCAGTGGTGGATTGAGCCCCGAAGCCCACGCAATATTGACATTGAAGCCAAGTCCAGCGCCCACTCCACACTCAGAGGCAGCACCGGTTCCAACCGAAAAATTCCTTGTGCTTTTTAGAAGATTCTTAGAGAGAGATATAGTCAGTCTTACCTTAGCAATAGGCATGACAATAGACCGAAAGGCAGCCAGATATTCAGGATTCCCCAACGGTGGATTCAACCCTGACGCCCACGCAATATTGACATTGAAGCCAAGTCCAGCGCCTGCTCCACATTCAGAAGCAGCACCAGTTCCATCAAGAAGTTTCTTTGTTCTTTCTAGATGATTCTTAGAGACTTATTTAGTCAAGCTTACCTTAGCAATAGGCATGACGATAGACCGGAAAGCCGCCAAGTACTCAGCATCCCCCAGTGGTGGATTGAGCCCCGAAGCCCACGCAATATTGACATTGAAGCCAAGTCCAGCGCCCGCTCCACACTCAGAGGCCGCTCCGGTTCCGGGGAAGAAGTTCCCGTCGTCATGCCGGTGGATGCTGATGTAGAGGACGTGGGGGTCTTCGTAGAAGATCTGTTGCGTGCCGTTGCCGTGGTGGACATCCTGGGAAATTCAAAATTTATGTTAGATGTAATACTGAGAAGAGTAAAGATTTGTCTATCTACTCGTAGGTGGGCAAATACGCGAAAAGAGATAAAGAAACTTTTTTTTAATAGGTAAATTTAACGTTTTTTTCTCGGAATCACAACCCTTTCAATCCATCTAGGCGAAAAAAGTGTCCATATTAAATTTTTCCACTTCGTTGTCATTTTTCAAACACTTTGGAATCGAAAGGTTCGTGATTATTTTTGTTACGTCTTCTCTAGAAAATGCCCAGGTTTTTCGCTGCCGTACCAGGCACGATTTAGCATGCAAGATTAAGAGCACAGCGTTTAAAATACCGTAGTAGTAAGTTCGTGAAGTTTTTGAAAAGTCGTAATTGTCATTAAACTTGTCACAATACGGTTGTCAGAAAAATCTTGAAACTTTTATCTATGATAACAGGTTAACAGAAATAGTAATTATTTACCCAATCCACGATTAATATCCTTTGCAACCGCAACCGCTGGTGCAGTAGTCGCGCGGCCACGGCCACGGAGTTGAAGAAACAGAAGCCCATCGCCTGGTTGGGCTCCGCGTGGTGACCCGGCGGCCGCACCACCGCGAATCTGTCAAACAAACACTATATTAAACATGCCTCCTTGACAGTCACATGTTAAAACGCAGATAGTGCTGGTACGATAGAGATGGATTTAGTCAACGATGGGAAAAAAGTCGCGGAGGATCGAAAAATTATGCAATAGAACAGAATAAGTGTCAACGTGTTTAGAAATACCTACTCGGATAATGAACTCGAAACTCTTGACGCGAGAAGTTTAGCTTAAGAATGTTTTTTTTTTTTTTTTTTTTTTTTTTAATTTATTAAGAATGTTTTCAAGACTTGTTTTTATCAGAAGCGTCATGAAATAGTAACGCGTTGGTGTTTTGTCTTCGTGAGTAGGTCGCCCGTCTTGGTGGGTAGGTTGACCACGGGCCGGCCGTGTGTGACTGTGCTTGTCGTGTGTGGACTCACCCGTTCCTGTGTTCCCCCGGGCGGTCCTAGAGGCGAGGTCGAGCATCGAGCACGGTCCGACCGCGTGCGTGTCAGGTCAAGAGTGTCTGTGTGACTCACCCGTTCCTGAGCTCGCCCCTCGCGGTCCTGGTGGCGAGGTCGAGCACGGCGCCGGCGGCCATGCGTGCGGCGGCGGCGGTGTGCGTGTCGGACCACGCCGTGTCCGAGTCCACGCCCAGCCCGCCGCACGCCAGCCGCACCAGCTGCCGCGGGCCCGCCGCACCGGCGCGCCGACCGCCGAACTGTGCCACGTGGGACTCGGCGTGGACCGATTGGAGCTCTTCGAGGGACGCCTGCACGAAATACATCAACTTTAGTAAACTCGCAGGACAACGAAAAACCGCACTGGCGAGGTCGCCATGTTGTTTTGGGCGGACAGTAATTTAACATACCTTGCGTGGCCTCGTACGCTCCGTGCGCGCTAGCAAGCCGGTTTCGCACAGGCGCGCCCACACCGACTGTAGGCGGCCGCCGTGTTCGGGGTGCTGTGGCGCGTGCGCTCCACACGCACATCTGCAAATAAAGTACTACTTTATTGAACCGCTATACAACCTGTACTGAAAAATGATATAAAATAGATAAAAAAGGGTGTAACTTTTTTGTTGAGGCATGAAAAGCCGCGTCAATCCGTAAACTGACAGTTTACCTGCGGTCTATAGGGCCACTCACCCGTGCTTGAGCATGAGCGCGTCGTACGCGAGGCCCGTGGCGGGCGCGCGGGCGCCGACGAGCGGCGAGCTGAGCGCCCTGGCTAGCGGCGCGGCCGCCACCGCCGCGTGTGACGTCACGCTAGTGAGCTACTCACCCGTGCTTGAGCATGAGCGCGTCGTACGCGAGGCCCGTGGCGGGCGCGCGGGCGCCGACGAGCGGCGAGCTGAGCGCCCTGGCTAGCGGCGCGGCCGCCACCGCCGCGTGTGACGTCACGCTAGTGAGCTACTCACCCGTGCTTGAGCATGAGCGCGTCGTACGCGAGGCCCGTGGCGGGCGCCCTCGCCCCGACGAGCGGCGAGCTGAGCGCCCTGGCTAGCGGCGCGGCCGCCACCGCCGCGTGTGACGTCACGCTAGTGAGCTACTCACCCGTGCTTGAGCATGAGCGCGTCGTACGCGAGGCCCGTGGCGGGCGCGCGGGCGCCGACGAGCGGCGAGCTGAGCGCCCTGGCTAGCGGCGCGGCCGCCACCGCCGCGTGTGACGTCACGCTAGTGAGCTACTCACCCGTGCTTGAGCATGAGCGCGTCGTACGCGAGGCCCGTGGCGGGCGCGCGGGCGCCGACGAGCGGCGAGCTGAGCGCCCTGGCTAGCGGCGCGGCCGCCACCGCCGCGTGTGACGTCACGCTAGTGAGCTACTCACCCGTGCTTGAGCATGAGCGCGTCGTACGCGAGGCCCGTGGCGGGCGCGCGGGCGCCGACGAGCGGCGAGCTGAGCGCCCTGGCTAGCGGCGCGGCCGCCACCGCCGCGTGTGACGTCACGCTAGTGAGCTACTCACCCGTGCTTGAGCATGAGCGCGTCGTACGCGAGGCCCGTGGCGGGCGCGCGGGCGCCGACGAGCGGCGAGCTGAGCGCCCTGGCTAGCGGCGCGGCCGCCACCGCCGCGTGTGACGTCACGCTAGTGAGCTACTCACCCGTGCTTGAGCATGAGCGCGTCGTACGCGAGGCCCGTGGCGGGCGCGCGGGCGCCGACGAGCGGCGAGCTGAGCGCCCTGGCTAGCGGCGCGGCCGCCACCGCCGCGTGTGACGTCACGCTAGTGAGCTACTCACCCGTGCTTGAGCATGAGCGCGTCGTACGCGAGGCCCGTGGCGGGCGCGCGGGCGCCGACGAGCGGCGAGCTGAGCGCCCTGGCTAGCGGCGCGGCCGCCACCGCCGCGTGTGACGTCACGCTAGTGAGCTACTCACCCGTGCTTGAGCATGAGCGCGTCGTACGCGAGGCCCGTGGCGGGCGCGCGGGCGCCGACGAGCGGCGAGCTGAGCGCCCTGGCTAGCGGCGCGGCCGCCACCGCCGCGTGTGACGTCACGCTAGTGAGCTACTCACCCGTGCTTGAGCATGAGCGCGTCGTACGCGAGGCCCGTGGCGGGCGCGCGGGCGCCGACGAGCGGCGAGCTGAGCGCCCTGGCTAGCGGCGCGGCCGCCACCGCCGCGTGTGACGTCACGCTAGTGAGCTACTCACCCGTGCTTGAGCATGAGCGCGTCGTACGCGAGGCCCGTGGCGGGCGCGCGGGCGCCGACGAGCGGCGAGCTGAGCGCCCTGGCTAGCGGCGCGGCCGCCACCGCCGCGTGTGACGTCACGCTAGTGAGCTACTCACCCGTGCTTGAGCATGAGCGCGTCGTACGCGAGGCCCGTGGCGGGCGCACCGGGCGCCGACGAGCGGCGAGCTGAGCGCCCTGGCTAGCGGCGCGGCCGCCACCGCCGCGTGTGACGTCACGCTAGTGAGCTACTCACCCGTGCTTGAGCATGAGCGCGTCGTACGCGAGGCCCGTGGCGGGCGCGCGGGCGCCGACGAGCGGCGAGCTGAGCGCCCTGGCTAGCGGCGCGGCCGCCACCGCCGCGTGTGACGTCACGCTAGTGAGCTACTCACCCGTGCTTGAGCATGAGCGCGTCGTACGCGAGGCCCGTGGCGGGCGCGCGGGCGCCGACGAGCGGCGAGCTGAGCGCCCTGGCTAGCGGCGCGGCCGCCACCGCCGCGTGTGACGTCACGCTAGTGAGCTACTCACCCGTGCTTGAGCATGAGCGCGTCGTACGCGAGGCCCGTGGCGGGCGCGCGGGCGCCGACGAGCGGCGAGCTGAGCGCCCTGGCTAGCGGCGCGGCCGCCACCGCCGCGTGTGACGTCACGCTAGTGAGCTACTCACCCGTGCTTGAGCATGAGCGCGTCGTACGCGAGGCCCGTGGCGGGCGCGCGGGCGCCGACGAGCGGCGAGCTGAGCGCCCTGGCTAGCGGCGCGGCCGCCACCGCCGCGTGTGACGTCACGCTAGTGAGCTACTCACCCGTGCTTGAGCATGAGCGCGTCGTACGCGAGGCCCGTGGCGGGCGCGCGGGCGCCGACGAGCGGCGAGCTGAGCGCCCTGGCTAGCGGCGCGGCCGCCACCGCCGCGTGTGACGTCACGCTAGTGAGCTACTCACCCGTGCTTGAGCATGAGCGCGTCGTACGCGAGGCCCGTGGCGGGCGCGCGGGCGCCGACGAGCGGCGAGCTGAGCGCCCTGGCTAGCGGCGCGGCCGCCACCGCCGCGTGTGACGTCACGCTAGTGAGCTACTCACCCGTGCTTGAGCATGAGCGCGTCGTACGCGAGGCCCGTGGCGGGCGCGCGGGCGCCGACGAGCGGCGAGCTGAGCGCCCTGGCTAGCGGCGCGGCCGCCACCGCCGCGTGTGACGTCACGCTAGTGAGCTACTCACCCGTGCTTGAGCATGAGCGCGTCGTACGCGAGGCCCGTGGCGGGCGCGCGGGCGCCGACGAGCGGCGAGCTGAGCGCCCTGGCTAGCGGCGCGGCCGCCACCGCCGCGTGTGACGTCACGCTAGTGAGCTACTCACCCGTGCTTGAGCATGAGCGCGTCGTACGCGAGGCCCGTGGCGGGCGCGCGGGCGCCGACGAGCGGCGAGCTGAGCGCCCTGGCTAGCGGCGCGGCCGCCACCGCCGCGTGTGACGTCACGCTAGTGAGCTACTCACCCGTGCTTGAGCATGAGCGCGTCGTACGCGAGGCCCGTGGCGGGCGCGCGGGCGCCGACGAGCGGCGAGCTGAGCGCCCTGGCTAGCGGCGCGGCCGCCACCGCCGCGTGTGACGTCACGCTAGTGAGCTACTCACCCGTGCTTGAGCATGAGCGCGTCGTACGCGAGGCCCGTGGCGGGCGCGCGGGCGCCGACGAGCGGCGAGCTGAGCGCCCTGGCTAGCGGCGCGGCCGCCACCGCCGCGTGTGACGTCACGCTAGTGAGCTACTCACCCGTGCTTGAGCATGAGCGCGTCGTACGCGAGGCCCGTGGCGGGCGCCGGGCGCCCCGACGAGCGGCGAGCTGAGCGCCCTGGCTAGCGGCGCGGCCGCCACCGCCGCGTGTGACGTCACGCTAGTGAGCTACTCACCCGTGCTTGAGCATGAGCGCGTCGTACGCGAGGCCCGTGGCGGGCGCCCTCGCCCCGACGAGCGGCGAGCTGAGCGCCCTGGCTAGCGGCGCGGCCGCCACCGCCGCGTGTGACGTCACGCTAGTGAGCTACTCACCCGTGCTTGAGCATGAGCGCGTCGTACGCGAGGCCCGTGGCGGGCGCCCTCGCCCCGACGAGCGGCGAGCTGAGCGCCCTGGCTAGCGGCGCGGCCGCCACCGCCGCGTGTGACGTCACGCTAGTGAGCTACTCACCCGTGCTTGAGCATGAGCGCGTCGTACGCGAGGCCCGTGGCGGGCGCCCTCGCCCCGACGAGCGGCGAGCTGAGCGCCCTGGCTAGCGGCGCGGCCGCCACCGCCGCGTGTGACGTCACGCTAGTGAGCTACTCACCCGTGCTTGAGCATGAGCGCGTCGTACGCGAGGCCCGTGGCGGGCGCCCTCGCCCCGACGAGCGGCGAGCTGAGCGCCCTGGCTAGCGGCGCGGCCGCCACCGCCGCGTGTGACGTCACGCTAGTGAGCTACTCACCCGTGCTTGAGCATGAGCGCGTCGTACGCGAGGCCCGTGGCGGGCGCGCGGGCGCCGACGAGCGGCGAGCTGAGCGCCCTGGCTAGCGGCGCGGCCGCCACCGCCGCGTGTGACGTCACGCTAGTGAGCTACTCACCCGTGCTTGAGCATGAGCGCGTCGTACGCGAGGCCCGTGGCGGGCGCCCTCGCCCCGACGAGCGGCGAGCTGAGCGCCCTGGCTAGCGGCGCGGCCGCCACCGCCGCGTGTGACGTCACGCTAGTGAGCTACTCACCCGTGCTTGAGCATGAGCGCGTCGTACGCGAGGCCCGTGGCGGGCGCGCGGGCGCCGACGAGCGGCGAGCTGAGCGCCCTGGCTAGCGGCGCGGCCGCCACCGCCGCGTGTGACGTCACGCTAGTGAGCTACTCACCCGTGCTTGAGCATGAGCGCGTCGTACGCGAGGCCCGTGGCGGGCGCCCTCGCCCCGACGAGCGGCGAGCTGAGCGCCCTGGCTAGCGGCGCGGCCGCCACCGCCGCGTGTGACGTCACGCTAGTGAGCTACTCACCCGTGCTTGAGCATGAGCGCGTCGTACGCGAGGCCCGTGGCGGGCGCGCGGGCGCCGACGAGCGGCGAGCTGAGCGCCCTGGCTAGCGGCGCGGCCGCCACCGCCGCGTGTGACGTCACGCTAGTGAGCTACTCACCCGTGCTTGAGCATGAGCGCGTCGTACGCGAGGCCCGTGGCGGGCGCCCTCGCCCCGACGAGCGGCGAGCTGAGCGCCCTGGCTAGCGGCGCGGCCGCCACCGCCGCGTGTGACGTCACGCTAGTGAGCTACTCACCCGTGCTTGAGCATGAGCGCGTCGTACGCGAGGCCCGTGGCGGGCGCGCGGGCGCCGACGAGCGGCGAGCTGAGCGCCCTGGCTAGCGGCGCGGCCGCCACCGCCGCGTGTGACGTCACGCTAGTGAGCTACTCACCCGTGCTTGAGCATGAGCGCGTCGTACGCGAGGCCCGTGGCGGGCGCCCTCGCCCGACGAGCGGCGAGCTGAGCGCCCTGGCTAGCGGCGCGGCCGCCACCGCCGCGTGTGACGTCACGCTAGTGAGCTACTCACCCGTGCTTGAGCATGAGCGCGTCGTACGCGAGGCCCGTGGCGGGCGCGCGGGCGCCCCGACGAGCGGCGAGCTGAGCGCCCTGGCTAGCGGCGCGGCCGCCACCGCCGCGTGTGACGTCACGCTAGTGAGCTACTCACCCGTGCTTGAGCATGAGCGCGTCGTACGCGAGGCCCGTGGCGGGCGCCCTCGCCCCGACGAGCGGCGAGCTGAGCGCCCTGGCTAGCGGCGCGGCCGCCACCGCCGCGTGTGACGTCACGCTAGTGAGCTACTCACCCGTGCTTGAGCATGAGCGCGTCGTACGCGAGGCCCGTGGCGGGCGCCCTCGCCCCGACGAGCGGCGAGCTGAGCGCCCTGGCTAGCGGCGCGGCCGCCACCGCCGCGTGTGACGTCACGCTAGTGAGCTACTCACCCGTGCTTGAGCATGAGCGCGTCGTACGCGAGGCCCGTGGCGGGCGCGCCTCGCGCCGACGAGCGGCGAGCTGAGCGCCCTGGCTAGCGGCGCGGCCGCCACCGCCGCGCGCCGCGCCGTCAGGTCGATGACCTCGCCTTCTTCTTCTCGCAGGGCGGCCGCGGCCGCGTCGTGGGCGCGCGTCAGAACCTGGAACATATAAAATGCCTCACTAACCTATTGGTTGTCGGACTGAGAAGCACATTCGGGTCTTTAGCTTTTATTTACACGGAAGCTATGTTTTTGTTTGTTTCTATCGCCGATAGCCTTCTCTTTGCTTAGTCGCTTTTGGTAAGACCAGTGCCTTGTGTAAGTTCCTTACCACTAGATCACCTAGTCACTATAAGATTGCCACACCGGTTCTACTCGTAAGACACTCGTGGATACATTGAGCACTGACCGTCTTCCATATTTAGTTGCACAGGTAGATGGGTCGCCCGCAACCCTATGGCACCCACGGTATACCGACACCGACGACTCTCTACACGAGACACACCCATAGAATTTGTAGATGCACAACACTAAGCGTCTTGATCGCGCAGGTAGGTGTGCGTGGCCAGTAGCGGCCAACGGACGCGAGTGTATGTGTGTGTGCTACTTACTACACGTAGAAGTGTGTGGTGCAGCGACACTTGGGCTGCATGGCACATTTCATGGCGACCCTGCCAAGATGGGATGCTCGAGCACTAGCCATCTGCTCGAGGCAGCCCACCCCGCCCCCGTACACCCCGGACTATAACCGCGCCAGCTCAGCCTCCACGGCGCACGCTCTGAGATTATGGGCCAGTTGCATCAACCACATTTGGCAGACACATCACAATAAAATTTAACGAACGCTTTAACGGTGACAGACGGTTTGGTGCAACCGACCCTATGTCACCATCCGTCATTTGTTTGTATACTAACCGTCTTGCGTATCTGGTCGCGCAGGTAGGTGTGCGTGGCCTGTAACGCGGGGTCTCCGAGCGGCAGCGGCGCGGAGTGCGTGCGGCCGAGCGGGCGCGCGGGCGGCCGCGTGTGCGCCACGCCGGCTACCACGCCGCAGGCGGCGCCACGTACGGCTCCGCCTCGCACACGGGCGGCAGGGACACAGACACCATCACCTAGATAAAAGGAGCGTTAGTTAGAATCCAGCTCAGGAAACAGTAAAAAAAAACTATTTTTTAAAGATTTTAGAAAATGGTTGCTAAAAGAGTATGATTTTTATCCCATCCTACCGACTGCGCCAATTGACACTTTGTTAATAGCAGAACTATCGTAGATTTCTCTTCGTAGATTGAAGCTGTCATTCCGTACAGTGAGATATCACATTCAGAACCAATGTAAAGGCTAATACAGGGTGCAGTCCCATCGCACCTCATTTCGGGATTACACTCCAACATTACAATTTTGGGTTGAAGTCTATCTATAATGTCCATAAGAATAAGAATATTTTTATTTGCTTTTATTTGTTAAACATTACCATAATTATATAACATGCATAATCTATGCCAGACTAGACAATTGCTTAGTTCCTTTTCTAAACTACTCCTAAAGATCGCGTTGATCGTGTGATACAGCCGCGCTACCGGAACTACACAACTCCCGACTGCGGCCTGCTCTATGCAGTACGCCCCCCGACCCCGCCCTGTCAGCGCGCGCGCAGGGGCCGAGCGGCGAGCGGCACGGGCAGTGCACGGAGTGAAGCCGCGAGAACTCCTACTTATTTGCCTGAAGAAGAGTCTCCTAAATGACCGAAACATGTCGCAACAGTCGAGATATAATAACGTGGGTAAAACCGTATATTGACTAAATATTTGAAGTTCACCTGCGGAACAGGCGCGGGCGCAGGTCTGCCGAGCGAGATGTTGGGCATGGAGGGCGAGGAGAACAGCAGCTCCGGCCGCGTGTTGGGCTCCTCCTCCTCGCGGATGGGCGCCGCCGTGCACGCGCCCGTGGGGGACCCGCGGGGCGAGCTGCCATCGCAATCTGTACACAATTAATACACTTAGGCTAAGTTTCGATGAACGAAGATTTTGCGCGCGGTGCACGCGATCACTCTCGGCTACGCGCGGTCATGTACACAATACCATTGATCACATTACAACCTTTAACGTATTACGTAAGTATTTTTTATACAATTTAGATTAATATAATTTTATTAATTCAATGTAGTTTTAAAACAATATTGTTTATTGCACCAATAAATTGCTCTGATATTTAGTATAAGATGAAAATTATACATTGTTGACCATTTAAAAGTGCTTATTGTAAACCTATTTGAATAAAGAATATTTTGATTGATTGATTGATAATCGCGCGGAGAGAAAACCGCGCCGCGCGGTCATCTGAACTATGCCTTAGGCAGCGTTCCCACTTAGGCGTCGCGTGTCTCGCGGCGCGCAACGGACGTCTCCGCCACGCCGCCTAAATGTAATTCAAAAAACGTCTCCTCATTTTTTGTTTTCTTTCGGTAGTGACCCTGCCTGCTAAGCCGCGGTCCTGGGTTCGAATCCCGGTAAGGGCACTTATTTGTGTGATGAGCACAGATATTTGTTCCTGAGTCATGGCTGTTTTCTATGTATATAAATATGTATTTATCTATTTAAGTATGTATATCGTCGCTTAGCACCCATAGTACAAGCTTTGCTTAGTTTGGAGCTAAGTTGATGTGTGTAAGGTGTCCCCAATATTTATTACTATTTTTTTTTTATCTAAAAATTGGCTAATAAGTATGACTTGAGGTTTTGGTAATAGATTATATATTTACAATGTTATTTTTCAAATGACACATAAGTGCAACACATATTAGTTTCGTGTCAAACAAATCTATGTATAGTGCTGTTAATTATGAACACATTACGGATTATCTTATCTATTTCTAGCTGCAATTAATTGCATAAACAACTTACGTACAGTTCTCAGCTTCGAGAATGATAAAAAGATTGAATACATTTTTAATGCTGAAATTAAATGAGTTGTAGGGCAGTACTCATTGCGGTACTTCGAGCGAGTTTTGAGCGTCTGCCGCGCGAGAGGCCAGGTCCGCCGCTTGTGCCGTGCGCCGTACTTTGTAATTGAGCCCGACATTATGACGTCTCCTGATTATAACCAGTGATAGTGAGAGGATGGTAGTGTATACTCACTGCGGTGCTTGTGGCTCGATGACGCGCGCCTTCAGACGCACTTTCATGTTGGGCTTGACATTGTGGCTCACGTCTAGGCCCTACTCATGAGACGTTAGGCGGGTAAAGGTGTGTACTCACTGCGGTGCTTGTGGCGAGTCTTGAGCGGGCGCCGCGCGAGGGGCGAGGCCCGCCGCTCGATGACGCGCGCCTTCAGACGCACTTTCAGCATGTTGGGCTCGGACGCTGTTAGTGCACACCATGCTCAATGCAATGCTCACACAGTTGTTAATTAAACACACGTTAATGGCAGAGAGTAAAGGGTTGTATAATCATACTTTGATAGAAAATACATTTTTCTGCAGTTTCCGGAGGCTAGATTTTTTCATAGGTAAAAGTGAAATATATTGTTACAAATCTTTACTCTCTGATCGCAAGATGTCTTAGCCCATAAATAAAGTATACAATAAACCGAAAAAAAATTTACGATGGCTGAATTGTCAATTTAAGAGCTAAAAAATTAACAGAATATTATTTATAATTCATAACATTTTTTATATTCTGTATTTTGAATTATTTACTTAGACAGTGCAGGATCTTCAGCAAAAATGAATCTTATACTATTAAACGAGCAATTCTTGTATATTTATTTATTTATTTATTTATTTATTTATCTATTTATTTATTTATACCGACGATCTCGGAAACCGCTCTAACGATTTCGCTGAAATTTGTTATGTGGGGTTTTCGTGGGTGAAAAATCGATCTAACATATCCTTAGGTCCCGGAAAACGCGAATTTTCGAGTTTTCACGCGTTTTTCTTCGCGCGCCATCTCGTGTGGAGTAGTTGTATTGTTGAGACAGAAGTCTTTCGGTCGATGTAAGTATTATTTACTTCAAAGACTAGATGGCGACACAGGTCAAGGCTAACACGAATAGAAAAATACACTCTGAGCTTTTGTGACGAAACGCGCGCCATCTCGTGTGGAGTAGTTGTGTTGTTAAGACAGAGTTCTTTCGATTGATCGATGTAGGTACTATTTATTTTCGAACTAGATGGCGACACAGGTCAAGGATACGAAACAGAACCGAGCGAAGCTCGGTCGCCCAGATATTGGAATTTTATTTTACACAAGTACACGTATTCTATTTCTTTTAAATATTAGTAAATACTTCACACACAAAATCGAATGCATTATTGTTATTAAATACGAGTATCTACACAACAATATATTAACAACTAAATTAACTATGCTTTTCAAACTTTCAGTCGCGTCTCCATAATCCGAATTTAGAATATTTTTATTACTTAAAAGAAAATTTGCACATACAGGCTTAGATGAACGAACTATCAATGCTCATAATAAAACTTAACTTCTAGGGAACTCAGTCAGACAGTTGGCACTTGTTTCAGTATCATTAATATCATTATTGAATGTATTGATTACTTCATCCACCTAAGCGTAAATTATTATAATTTTCAAATGACTTTAAGATACTGTGAAACATTGAAATAGCTTCGTTTGCACGGACTTCGAGACGCGACGATCTCAGCAGGGCCACATGATTGCCGCGAGAGTATGTCGCAGCGAGATAGATCGTCTTTTTCCAATTGTATAAATGACGTAACGACGGGTAGTCTAGCTCGCGGCGACATACTCTATCGCCAATCATGTGCTAACCCTGCTGAAATAATTTCTACGAAACCCACACATGAAGTGATCAACATACCAGTCTTCCTGAGCGGGAAGTCGCTGGGCGAGGGCTGCGGGGGGGCGTTGAGCGCGAGCGGCAGCGGCGGCGCCGCCAGCCGGTACGGGTGCGTGGCCGCCGCCCCGGCCGACGTGATCGACTCGCCCGATGACGACTTTACTATACCCCTGCATCCCAATACCAACATATTTACAACTTTTACCATATCTAAATATATATAACCTAACCACAAAATTAAAATTTTGAAAAAACCCCCGACTGCGACATAGTGGACCGATTTTCATGAAACATGGCAAAGAGTTATAGGCGAGAAATTTAGAGTTATAGGCCAGCTCAGAACTTTAGTAAAATTGTAATGTATTTTTCTATTAATGTCTGTAACTTGTTTTGGAGCCAAAAAAAAATAACACTCCCGACTAACTCAGCTTTCAGACAAAAAAAAAACTAAATCAAAATCGGTTCATCCGTTCGAGAGTTACGATGCCACAGACAGACACACATACAGACAGACAGACACAAACAGACAGATAGACAGACAGACAGACATACACACAGACAGACACGTCAAACTTATAACACCCCGTCGTTTTTGCGTCGGGGGTTAAAAACTGACTGACTGACTGACATATCAACGCACAGCCGAAACCGCTGCTCCTAGATATTCCAAATTTGGCATATAGGTTCCTTATAAGATGTAGAGGAGCACTAAGAAAGAATTTTTCAAAATTCAACTCCTAAGGGGGTGAAATGGGGGTCCTAAGTGTGTATGGGAAAACACGATTAGATTAATACGCTGGCGAAGCCGCGGGAAAAAGCTAGTTTTACATATATGTCGCTTGTATGTTATTTCCCTCCAGCGAATCCCAGATGGGTACCGGACAACCTTGTAAAACTTATTACGGTTGGCACGGTGGATGGAGGACGGGGGAGTCGCCATCCACCAAGCCGCTGGGTGGACAGTGTTAAGAAGGCCTACCAGGGATTAGCACAAGCGCCTATTATTAGGACTGCAGAAAACCGTGCAGAATGGAGAGCTTTGGTGCACAAAATAACAATCGTATGTCAGCTATGAGAAACCTAAGCTATGTACCAACACAGCTTTGACAATAAAGAAATCTTATAGGTCGTGATTCGTGAGACGAGAATGCATGTAGGTAGTGGATAATCTTATACCATCGTATTTTCACAGAAACGTACGAAAGTTTCATGTAATTTCAGTCAGTTTCAGTACATCAATTCAGTAGTATATGTTGCTTGAAGTAGCATGACAAACACAAATATGTAAAGTGCAAAAGTGCATGGCGAATTTATCAATGAATTCATTCACAATTCAGCATTGGGGAGATGTAGTGTGAGTGTGGCCTGTCACACTACAATTTATATCCACCATATGTCGCCGCGAGATAGATGACACGTCTTTGTCTAATTGTATTAATGACATTTTGCAGCTGATAGTACATATAAAAAAAAAAATTAAAAAAAAATTAAAAAAAAATATGTAGCTTTAAAGATCCGAGAAGAATTTAGCTTACCAATTTCTGTAAGGAGATCCAGGAACAGTGCCGTTGGCATTCGCCGCGGCTTGCTTCTTCTTTAAGAACTCCTGAAAACAAAACATTACATTAAAATCAGTACAATCGTTTCCCGCAGACTAGAATTTATGAAAGCCCTGTATACTAATATTATAAATGGGAAATGTGTGTGTCTGTTTGTTTGTCCGTCTTTCACGGCAAAACGGAGCGACAAATTGACGTGACGTTAAGTGGAGATAGTTGAAGGGATAGAGAGTGACATAGGCTACTTTTTGTCTCTTTCTAACGCGATCGAAGCCGCGGGAAAAAGCTAGTCTTAATATAAGTTCAAATGCGTCTTGTGCCATAATTTATAGTACATTACATCAGAGGCCGGGAAAATGAGGATTTCCGTACAAGTGGGTATATAGTGGGCCGGATAGGGATACGAGGCCGGGAATCCGTTTTCACGCCGAGGCATGTATAGTGCTTTTCTCAAACATACAATGAAATAAAAAAAAATGCTCTAAAGGACAATATTTTATATAAAAAAAAGTTACTTTGCAGGCCTAGGCCTAAAAAATAATATGAAATCCCTTTACAGTCCTCTCGAGTTGTTACGCCCAAAAAGCGATACTTCCCAGCCCATTTTAAGGAACGTAAAGACAATATTTCATTGCATGTTTGAGAAAAAACATTTTATTATACGTATACGAGTATGTGGCTAGTGCCGCTAGTGGTATATCTGCTCACCTGCAGCTTCTGTTTGACTTGCGACGACGCGTTAGCGCTGTGCTCATGCTTGTCTCGCTTCCGCAGCAGCTCCACCCGGTCTCTCTCGTGCCTCTCCCGTGCTTCTCTCGCTTCTCTTGCTTCCCTCGCTTCTCTCGCTTCGCGCAGCGCCGCCTCCTCCATTTGCTTCTGTTGCTCCCACAGCTGGAACCAAACAGGCTATCAAGCCCTAGTTACACAGTTTTACATCTTAAAGTAACATTGTTGGACACCATTAAAGATGGATCAATTTCTACATTAATAAACATGAAATGAATGATTGGTCCATCTTCAATAGGTCCAAGAAATAAGAAGTTATAAAAAAAAAAAGAAATTAGATTAGAAGCGAAAGTCTGTTGTAATGTGCCGTTGTATTGATTGTCATTAACTCATTACTCATAATATTACGTCACCTAATGCTGAAATATGATGACAATCAAATTCAACAACACGTTATTTTATAAAATACGTACCTATAAATACGAAATGATTAATTGATGACTAATATGAACGTGAAACGTATTTTAATGAAAACAGTTGTAAATATCACGATTAGTGGGTATATCCTTCTTAGGAATGTGTTTGCCAGTTATTTACTAACCGTTTTATTTCTACCTACTTAATATTCATAACATGTCATAATATAATATGTTTACAACGGATACAATATTCGGTTGATTGGCTTAAATTAGTGACAAATGCGTCATTTTCGCTTAGTCATCAAAATAATATACATTCTTGCCTCTTTGCCAAACTACACGCGGTCATTTTCGATATTTATTGGTATTTTGTACGTATGACTCGTATTACAACAATGCATGTTTCGCTTGATATAAAATTGTACCTCATGTCTTGTGTTAATATCATTCTGACGTGTGTCTGAAAGCACACCAAGGGACGTTTTGGAACACATCTAAACATATTAAAGACGAACCTTAACACTTTCTAATGAAATGTACACTCTGACTAATAAACATGAAATAAAACTCGAATATATATATATTATATGTTCTACGGGACTAATATTCGAACGATTAATTTGTGAAACGAAATATGGAGGTATTTTCATAAACTAAAAATGTTAAATTCTTTGCCGATGACCCCGTACGTATGAACTTGAAAACATATATACATAGTAGGTACCATTGAACTATAGACGGGTTTTACAATTGATTGTTTGTGATTAAAAGGTTGATGTACCTAAGCGAGACATTACAGTAAAATTACAAGTAATTATCAGTGACCGTCATGCATCGTCATGCTGCGTTTCTGTCAATGGGACAAGACACTTAATTATTTGGTAAATCAATAAGAAATTTAGTGTATCCAGAAAAATAATTAAATAACAGCTACTGACGTCGACCATTGTTTGTCATTTGTGACTCTTACTGCTACAAATTAAGGCTACCAATGCTTCATTCAGATATACCAAGTGTTGTTGTTTGTACATACCTACTATTATTTGGAGCTTCCAACCGGAATTTTACGAATATCGAATGAGAAATTACCCAAGGAACAAAGTCGATAAGTTATATACAAAAAAAGACACACTTAATACGCACAACAAAACTGAGCACTATAAATTCAACTGTTTCTAAATTCGTTCAAGTTTGTTCAGTTAATAATTTCACGCATAGTTAAAGGTATGAGATAATTGAAGTATTATAGCGTTCTAAAGTACATATCTTTTTGGAGGTTACTACATGTAAGCGTTCGTTCACTGCACTAGTTTACTATGACTGAGCGCAGCGGCCTACGCTATTACCCAACTCATCCAACTCTGCGCGTATCTAGCCTAATTTGAGCCCTTCCTCCTTCATAACTGGTCGTACTTTTAGATCGTATATTAAACTGGTTAAGCTAAATGTATGTATTATACAATTACGTCCTGGAGCGGGTTAATGAATGATGTAATTGCCGATGGCGCGGTCATTCAAGTCTATTTATAGCGCGAGTGACACCGCCGCTCTGCCAAACACAGACTTCCAAATATTCCTCACTCTGCCAATTATGCTATGCGACTACGGCGACATCGGTTTCAATTTGTGTTTATATCTTTCAAACGCGTTGTGGTCTTTCAAATAAGAACTCAAATCGCCCGGAGATGTGATAAACTCTGTTGTTATTGCCAACAATGCAAAAAAAATCGTGGCCCTTGGAAATTCTCAAAATATTTACTATTAGTCGTTCCCGAGTAGAGTTTGACCAGTACTCGACTTTAAAAATTGACAAGCTTGTAAATTGGTGATAATAAGCCCTAAACGTACCCAAACCAGTAATCACAATTGAACTAGAATGACATTTTAAAACTTAAAAATAAATGTGACCCTTAAACTTATAAACCAGAAACACCCGCCTAGGCTTCAAAAACGTAGAAAAAGACAAAGACAGCAACAGTGATTGTCGTTCTAGTAGAAAATAGACTAGCCTGACAGCCAAGTGATAAGCCAATTCGTTTCCCATCGGCGCTGGGGTAATGACATACTTCGCTGACGGCCAAACATCTCCGTTTGTTTTTGGACGGACTATTTCTGACTGCGGTGTTTTTATTTTTGATTATGAGTTGGCAATGCGCACCGAGCTTCTCAGAATGCCCGAGCGGGGAAACTGAACATAATAATAACTTTTATAATGGAATATATGATGACGCCAATAGTCTGATAACTGATGATGATAGTCTAATCAAATGCAGCAACAGCAGCGGTTAAAGCCACTGTTCAGGCAGTAGATACCAGACCCAGCAGACGGAAAGAAAGTAACATGGATATCATAGATGGTATAGGATGATCTACAGAGAGAAGTAGGTAACAAACTAACAAATGGCTTATAACTTTCAACCTCTGTCCCTGGGGCAGACCAAAGAAGCGACTAGAGAACTTTTTGAACAAATAGGGCTAATAATAGAAGTCGCTTATAAACTTGTAATCGAACAAAACCTAAGGATTTTTCCTCGTGCCGCCCAAAATACATTAAAGTTTTAATGAAATTTCAGCCAAAAATAAAGTAGCATTTCTTTTGTCTCGTCATATTTGGAACAAATTAAATGTAACCTAATTAAAAAACAAACTCAAACTTCTTTAGGTATAATTATGTATCTAATAAAGTAAGCGACACGAGGCTAGCTATCATTATACTAATAAAATCACAGATTTTTGTAATTTCTCACCTGTGTCATTGATCGCCGACATGCGTATGTAAATGCGTGACATTTGTACGTTATTCCGGTACTATATGTATGTCTACATAACATAATGTAACCTTACTGTATACGGCTGAATGCATAATGAACGGTCAACTCTGTGACCCTCATTGTCACAGTTATTTTAGGCGCATTTAATTAGATGTACGCCGTAGTCGTAGTCTTATCAGATTTGTAATATATTCTATTTGACAAGTAATAAAATGGGCAAAGGTTGAATTGGACATTAAAACAAAGTGCGTATTAGTGCCGAGTTAACACGATGTTCGGGGTAATATACCACTGCTTTGGTTAGTATAAAGACAACACATATACAATTATAAAGCGATGGGTGGCGATGGGAGGAAAATGTATTGCCTGCAACGGTCTGAATTTACTATACTATATAGGCCACACAACTATCAGTGTTATAAATTGAATCGTTATCCTCAAACTCGGATAAACCCAGCCCGTCAGATTTTTATATAAAGAGAAAGAATAGTACCTAATACTGTAGATATTTCCTAAGAGTCTATACAGATGTACTGCAACCAGACCTGTAGGCCTAGTACATGATGGCCGCGAGAGTATGTCGCCGCGAGACAGACTACCCATCCTTATGTCATTAATACAGTTAGAAGAAGAGGTGTCATCTATCTCGCGGCGACATACTCTCGCGGCCATCATGTACTAGGCCGACTGTTATGGAAACAGCATCATCGGGATGCAATTCCCATAAGTTGCACTTTGTTGCAGTCCGTATCAGGCGGGCGAGCACAACTTGCATTCGCACGAGACTTTACATCTAGCGCGATTTGGAAGTATGACCTCGCGCGCGAGAGCTCAAATTGTGCTAAACCGCCAAGTCCAACGGCTCAGCCACGACATTGGTCTAAGCGCGACAGCGGTGAGCGGCGGCCATACATTGGAGCGAGACACAGCGATGGGACTTTTCATTCGCACGTATGGCTGCCGCTCATCGCTGTCGTGCTTAGACCAATGTCGTGGCTGGGCCGTAAGAGGGAAGTACTGTATTTGTCCGAATTGAAAGTAATGTGAATGAAGAAGAGTGTTGCATATTCACCTTGAGATGATGCCTCAGCTGTTGCTCGTGCTGCTCGGCGAGCTGCGCGCGCTGCTGCTGGAAGTGCTGGAGCAGGATCTCCTGCTGCAGCTGCTGCTGCTTCTTCAGCTGCAACAGACCACGACATGCCTCAGAGCGGCTGCTGAGGACTGCCTCAGATTCAACAGAAAGGTTCCTAGTATGATAAGTATTACTTGTTTCAATTTATCATTTTTGACTAGATTGAGAATTATTTTCAGTTATTTAGCAGAGGTACTGGCCAGTTCACAAATATTACAAGCCAACGTTTCAAAAAATTCAGTATGAATGGTGTTTTTGGCCCACACTAGTGCGCTAAGTAGTTCATTTCTTGTCTCTTAGCTTCAACTGGCTTTCTGGCCATCTGCACTGAAAAACGTCGTAGTACGTACGTGCGGACAGGAAATTCGTAGATCATGTCAATTAATTTATCGCCACTCGTTTCGAACTTCTCTTTTCTGCAATTGTATCGGAATGTACTATTACACGCCACATTGAAAATAAAACTGTGTAAAAACATTTTTTATAACGTTGACTTGTTTACGAATTTCGACTATTTAAATAATTCTACAAAATATCAGGAATTTCTTAAAGAAATCACTAAAACGAAAGTAATTTGAACAAACTTACAATAGGTACAATTAGCACCAAATATAGTTAAGCAGACCTGTTAGAATAATCTAAACACAACTATGATGTTATGATAATAGTTTGTATAGATTATTTTGAACTGCTGCCTGCTCCGCTGCTATAGCCTCTGACTGTATAATAGTCTACTATAAATAGCTGCCACCATGAATAGTTAAACAGTAATACTTATCAATAATACGCAATATATCACCTGAACCAGTCCTTAGTTTAAGTCAGTAAACAACGAGGTAGTTATTAGTTGCGAGGTTTGGTCAAAAATAACATAAAGTTATGTGGAAACTTGTTTTTTTGATAGATTCACACATATGTAGGTAAATCTTGCATAAATATGTGAACACAACCTTATTATCAGTGTCTTAAGGAGCCCACTGACTATCAATTCGCCAGACAATATCGGCCTGTTAGTAAGAAGGAAAAAATATGGTCTGATAGACTACACTACTTTTTTAGTTGTTGTAACAAGCATTTAACAATTGCAAAATTACAAGAAAAAAAATGTTTCCAAACTGACTCATTAATATCATGCTCAGTTATAACTAACAAGTTATTAACCAACGCAAGAGGAACGGGGACAACCGTTCTCCATACAAAAGTTGTCTCAAGTCTCCTTTTAGGATATTTCAAAATATATTTTAAACCATCTATTGGGTTGGATTTAATATCGTTTGTATAAATAATCTGTAGGGTAATCATGGTCGCGCGATAAATGATAAAAAAAATCGGGCCGTCCCTATCGCACTTACAAATAGTGCGATAGGGACGGCCTGCTGTTTTATCATTTATCGCGCGACCATAATTGCCTGCCTGGCGTCCCCTATCCATACATTGCACACATTAGCACATAAAATGACATTGATGACTGGCTGGGGATCACTTTTGACAAAACCTCATCCACGTGATCCACGTCCATTTGGGATTCACATGTTTTAGATTTGCTTTCTTGACTGACGTCATGGTTCTTGTGACTGCCGAATGGACATAGAACCATATCAATTGGGGTTAACAAGCGCACACATGATTCATTTGAGAATAGTACCTACCTATTTCTTACTGGAAATTTAAAGCGCCTACTTGGAGCATATTCAAAAACATACTCGATTTGTCATGCAACATAATGTCATAATGGCCACCTTTCGTTACTGTCAAGGTAGTTACCTAACATTTTGATTCATTAACTATTAATCTGGGCGAATAAGCGTACATTAGACCGACCTCGTGCGACTGAGCTAAGCGGAATCGATGCGCGCGCGGCGAAATTAAGGACCATATTTTACGTTTACGAATGCAGTAAAATAAACTAGATATTTTTAAAAACACAAAAAAATCAGCGAAAAACACCCATAGATTACCAGTTCGTTCGTCGAACAATATCGCCCGGCGACCTGGCAACCTGTTAGGTCCCTTTAGAACATTTAAAAGCTAACGCTAACGTTTGAGTATTTTTACTAGATATTTAGCAATCGGCACGAAGGCCGCCTATTATTCCCAGCGTGTCGAGTATAAACCGAACATGTGTCGAACATTAACCATTCAAGCTATTTACAGATGCCAACGTCTCAAACACTGCGATATTCGCGGTTGTTAATATTAGTACACGCATTCAACTACCCAATGCCGTTTTGAACTCGGGTTTAAATATAGTCTCAGATGAGTCCATATTTAAAATTAGAACTATTAAATATGCACGGGTAACAGCTACATTATTAATTGATCATTTGTGAACCTTGTGTTATTTGTAATAAGGGTTATAAATTATCAATTAACAATGTGTAGCTGGTACAGCGAACGGCACCAAAAAGTAACAGACTCGAGCTCTAGTTGAATACGTTGAGAAACACAAAGTTGCAGTGTGATTTTTGTGGAAGGAGAACTTTGAAGGTATGCAAAAGGGTATCGTACGATAAAAGGGGATTTACGCCGTGGGTTGCGTGGACGACGGTCGCGCGACGGCGATGTGACGCGACGCGCCGCGACGAAATCAAATCAAACTTTCGATCTCTATGAAAGTGTCTTAGATAGGCGACGTCGACGAACTATCGATGACAGGCGATGCGATGCGACGCGACCGTCGCCCATGCAAGCCACGGCGTTAGTCGAGAATCCAAAGAATAAACTAAGGACATTACAGATCATTGACCACATTTAAAGTTCTCCTTAAAATCAGACTGCAGTAGTATGTAAAGCGGACTCACTTGTAACAGGAAACTATTTTCTAACGTTTGTTTCGCTCTCTCCGCTATATGGTTCTTTCTCGGGCTCTGATTCTACAACGAAGGAAACATATCACATGTAGGACATAGTCTGTGGTAACTTTTTGGTACAAATAAAGAAAGTATTTATGTAGCCATCAGTCGCCATCAGATATTTATATCGATCCACCAAGTTGCTCACAATAGAAATAAAGCACCACATAATTAGAAGAAAAATATGGACAGTAGTTATGTTTAAACATAATTTCTATTTAATAAGTCAAAGAGAAGGATATAAAGTAAATGAATTGACCGTGACGTCGCTCCTCAGTATTTCATAGTGATTCCATATTAGCAAATCGTTTTGACAGTTCTTAAAAAGAAGCTGAGTTGACTAGTAGGAAACTAGCCTATTGTCTGGGGGGTTACCATGAAGTACTAAAACCGTTCAGTTTAGGTTGAGAGAGGGAGAGAGAGAGAGAGACGGAGCTTTATAACTGGTACAGCTCTCTGTCCCTTTCTCTCGACCTAAACAGAACGGCTGAAGAGATATTCTTGAGAGCCTCTGTCGCTGTATATATCTGATGGCCATTGTATGTAAATAAAATAAGTATAAACAAGTTGAGGTAGGTACAAAATATTCTAAAACATGGTGATTCAAAAGACTAATAATTTTTGATAAGAGTTAATTACCGTCTCTCACAAATTAGAAATCAATCATGGCACCAATTAATATACATAATCTAAAAGTGATTCATGCTCAACCAAATGTAGACGATCTATTGATATTTATAAATCAATGAAGTGTAAAAAATCATCATTATCAATTGTTGAGTTTTTATCTTCCATAAGAAATTGCATCTACAACATCCGATTTTTTATTTGATTTGATAGCACAATGTCTACCAACAATAAGGAAATCTTTTTGACCCGTTTTCGGGATAGTAATTAACTCAAAATGCTAAGGAGCATAATACACTAGCAAGTTAGAATAGAAACTGGTTATTTATTATATTTAGTTATGACATTTAGGGCCACTTGCACCAACGATAATGGAGCTTTAACCCTCGGGTTAACCCACCATTTTATATGGAATTTGACAGATGACAGCCCACTGAGTTAAGTGGTTGGTGCAAGTGGGCCTTAAAGTCATTTAGACCTCTAAAGTTATTTTTGATTTATTTTTGTTCTATGTTTGTGCTTTTTAGTTGTAATTCGTCATTTTAGACATTCTATACATCTCCTAGGTAGTAAAACTTTATGTAGTTTATGTTTTAGTTAGAATAATATTTTGACGTGTAAAAGTGTAAAAAAAAAATCGACATATAATTATACACTCCGGTCATCTACATCACATTATCTTTGTATCTCTTCTATCTTGACATTCTTAGTTTCTCAATATGCAATTATTCTTAGTAACTGACTTTAAAATTATTATTTTATTCTTAATCGTATTCCCTTTTTATAATTTTGTTTTCTCTTATTCTAATTGTAATCTATTTCTATTTTAATTATTATTTTGACATTACCAGTGATGTAATGTTCGATACAACTATGTTTGCATGCATTGTATTATGTTTTATCAGCAAATAAAAATTTGATTGATTGATTGATTGATTGAGTGCCTCTGTGGCGTTTTTACTGAAGAAATGTAGGTATTAGTTTTTGTTTGACGCACTACTCTAGTAGTCCAGATCCGCGCGAGCATAGTTCTGTAGACTCTGTAGAGTAAATAACGTATTCAAAAACCCATGGTAGCGGGTGCGAAATGGCGGCGTGCCACAAATACGCTGCGCGTGGGCACCGCAAACAATGCGGGGCTCCGCTTCTAGCAGATATGCGGAAAAATTATACAGCGTATTTATAACTGTCGCGCTTAATTCAATTTACATGAGCGCATAATGACGTTAAGGCAAAGAGGGAGACCATGGCACAGATAATAAAGAGAAGATAAGAGGAGATAAGATATATAATAAAGAGTACTATCGTACAGTATGATCACTCCCGCTCCCCGCTGAAAATGCCGCTCACCCCCTCTCGGTTACCTCATAGTTACCGCCTGTCAAAAACGCGAATAGTCGACCTGTCATATCTCACTCACACAAGCATGGTACGCGTTCACCTACACGAGCTTATGTGCTAGGAACGCGCCTCTATCATATATCTGATCGCCAGTGTCCGAGGTGATGTGACCAAGGAGAGCGTACATAACCCAAATAAAGGAAAGGATCAACGTCGTGTCGTATTACGGAGTCAAAAGGAAGGCAGAAGACCGGTACACGTGAAAGTTGCTCCAACAAGACAACGGGTCCAAGTCTTGAATGAATGATGATGATGATAATGGTGTTACGTGCCAAATTGAACTGACCGCGTTGTCGGGTTACTTACTACCTCGTACGCGTAAAGATATGCGCGTTGGCTTTGGCAATGGCGTTTGTTACGCGAACATTCTTATGACGTATTTTTGGTGTTTCTTTAATATGGAAAATTTTATTGAAATACAAAGGCACGCTAAAAATTTTGAAGAAAACTGATGCAGGATTCAGCGCTTCCGGTAAAATAGGAACTATTCATACTATTCTCTTATACGTTTTATTGTTTTATCACGTGATTTATATATTCTTGATAAAATTTGTGTCTTGTCATCATGACTACTTAGGGTTTCCCAACGGAATCGGCTCTATAGCCGACCAAAAATCGCTTGTTAGTATAAAGACGCTTACGCGTCATCGACGCTGAACGCATCCGTAACGCAAGTTCATTCGGTTGGCGAAAACTGATTCCGCGTTGATGATGTTTGAGGAAGTTCTGTACAATAAGGGTCGTTGTACAGATTTCGGAAAGCATGAAAATTTTACTATCAACATAGCAAACATTACTAGACAAGAATAGTTTATTTCTCAACGTTCCCATGCTAAACCCACGTGCACACCCGGACATTCGATTGCAAATAGCTGAAATCGCACCGCACCCGTTATTGAGGGGCCGCATCAACATTGGATCTATATTTAATCGCGCACTGTAAATATAAATACCCGGCGGATGGATATATATACTCGCGTTGGTTCGGTTATTAATACCGGCGCGGGATCTTTATATATATGCGGGCAAGATGCGGTGGAAGGTCGCGGAAGTCTTTGGACACGTGGCTGAGGTTTGCCCTAATTTTTGAGCGTGAAACATTTAACTTTTTTTGATCAAATTTCTAAATATAACCCGAAAACGAATCATCAGACATCAGAGGGCATTCAGCTTTCTGATGGTTATGCATCTTCATACCAACAAGTGTTTTTCATAATGAGGCTCGATAATGACAGATGTGATTTTAGTTCTATACATTGTGTCAGAAGTGTGAAGTGTGGAGTGGATGTAGATGTGGTGACAAGATTGAGATGGGTATGTTAAGGTGGTTCGGGCATGTAGAGAGGATGGATGAGAGGAGAGTAACGAAGAAAGTATATGAAAAAAGAGTGGAAGGGTCAGTTGGAAGTGGAAGACCTAGGTGAACTTTTCTTGTTCAAATCGGGGAAATATTGAAAAAGGCCAGGTCAGAAGTACTCGAAACCGACGAGCGTGTATGAGAAACGTTATGAAAGTGTGTGAAGCGAAAGTGATTTGTCAGGATCGTAGTAAATGGAAATCCGTGATCTCTGCCTACCCCTCTGTATGTATGTACATTGTGTCAGTTAGCTTAACCTGATTTTATTTGACAAACCAAGTATTAAGGCTTAAGTTTTATATAAGAGGTGAAAGTTGTTTTAGAATTTGAGAATGACCGAAAGGCCTATGCCATAAATCCACTTTCTAAATTTTGGAAACAGCTTTTTAAAAATGTTTATCATTAAGATAAGCTCTTTGGACAATGATATGTAAATCTCATCCAAAATTGGGACGACGAGTTTTTTATTTACATGTTTTTGCGTTTACGACATTAATTTTCTTAATTAAAGTTTTGGAATGAATAATTTGATTGTGATTCATTTGTTTTGCACAACTAGCAAACGGAGTATTGAAAGAATCGGATTAAATCTTGAGTATATTTAGGTAAAACCATCTTTACTTTACATTTAGCTACACAATTTTTTAGGCACGTATGTTTTGAGAAACTGATATTCCGATAAGGTAGAGTTGAAAAGTCATGTCAAAAGAGAGACGATTGTATAAACTTTAAAAGTCACCACAAACTGTCCAGAAGTCAATCATGTAAATATAATACAACTAGGTACTAGACATTATGACTAATCTTCAGGTCACTTAAATTAACCCCTTTGTTACTTATTCAACTTAGTTTTCAGCTAAAGCACAATTTGGGAAAGGTGAATGTAGAAAAGACCGGCTACAAAGCTCGTCTATCAGTGGCGGGGCGTGAAAATTTTCGTTGGTAAAGCCGGATGGGTTTTTGGAATCTGTTTTGTATGGACTTCCACAGATACTAGAGAATTTTAGGGAACCCGTTGGGAATCGAGTTGTAGCGACGCTCCGCCACTGGCGTCTATACATATAAGTATACTCTACAAGTATAAAACAAACGCGCGCTTTTAACAGTTGTTGCCTTCTGGCGGCCTAGACCGACTGGTGATTTCTCTACATTGAGCTGAGTGCCTCCAAAGTAGTGAGTTGAGCAGTAGGGATGTTCTTGTACCTGCATGATCTGAGAATGGAAGCTGGCCTCGGCGGCGGGCAGCCGCGGCGCGTGCGGCGGCGACGGCGTCGGCTGCGGGGAGCTCTCCGCCGCGCCGGCGCCCTCGTGCGCCATCTCTGCAACAACAATAACGGCTGGTTAGCAAAGTCATGAGAAGATGGAAGGCAGAGGATTTCATACAATGATTTCAGCGTGTCTATTTTACGTTTTTTTTTATATACTAACAAGCACACGGTCCGCCTGATGGACGCCTGCAGCTCAAGGAGTGTCACATGCGCGTTGCCAACCCATTAGAAACTTGTACACTCCCTTTTGCTATGTTAAGTACACAGCAAAAAGAAGTGTACAAGCTCGAAGGTGGGTTGGGATTGCCGACGACACATGCCGTTTTGGCATAGTATTAGTGAGATTTATAAAAAGTTATGTGTAATGCTCTCAATACTGGTATCTCTAGTACTTTAGTTGGATTCTTATTTTATTACATACAATGTAATCATGGTAGCCCTTCGTGTCAAGAGCGCGTAAATCACCAAGTCCTGTAGTGCACCCTCTATTCAACCACACGTTCACACAGCATTACCCCTGTGGTCTTCATAATTATTCACAAACCAAAATTGACTCGACGAAAAACTTGACTTCAGAAGTGTAAAGCATGATAAAACTTGATGAGTAAACTCAGAATGTATTGTACATATTGTAAGGACGATATATAAATAAAAAAATAAAAAAATAAATATTGGGGACACTTTACACAGATCAACTTAGCCCCAAACTAAGCAAAGCTTGTACTATGGGTGCTAAGCGACGATATACAATACTTAAATAGATAAATACATACTTATATACATAGAAAACATCCATGACTCAGGAACAAGTATCTGTGCTCATCACACAAATAAATGCCCTTACCGGGATTCGAACCCAGGACCGCGGCTTAGCAGGCAGGGTTACTACCGACTGAGCCAGACCGGTCGTATACCTACACGTTACGTACGACAGTAAAAGTTATAATTTTCGTTTGGTTTGCCCCAGTTAATATTTAAGTACTTTGTGTTTATGTGTTACCTAATCAATGATAAAAAAGTATAACTTATGCTGACCCGCTTGGATTGACTTTCAATAGGTCAACTATTTATATACCCTTCATTTTGAATTATAATTGACGTACGAGACAGTTTTGAATATTTCAAAGCTGTCTGCATATTTTCGTCTCTAAGTAACCCAACCCTATTATTTGAATATTTTAAAACTACTATTTACCATCTAAATATAAAACCGGCCAAGAGCGTATTACCAGTTTTCGTATTTTTCTCAAAAACTATGAAACTAAAGTTCAAAACAATTTTCCTAGAAAGTCTTTATAAAGTTCTACTTTTGTGATTTTTTTCATATTTTTTAAACATATGGTTCAAAAAGAGGGGGGGGAACCTTAGGAGCGATTATTTCCGAAAATATTAATATTATCAAAAAACGATCTTAGTAAACCCTTATTCATTTTTAAATACCTATCCAACAATATATCACATGTTGGGGTTAGAATGAAAAAAAATATTAGCCCCCACTTTACATGTAGGGGGGTACCCTAATTAAACATTTTTTTCCATTTTTTATTTTTGCACTTTGTTGGCGTGATTGATATACATATTGGCACCAAATTTCAGCTTTCTAGTGCTAATGGTTACTGAGATTATCCGCGGACGGACGGACGGACGGACGGACGGACGGACGGACGGACGGACGGACAGTATGGCGAAACTATATTAAAAAGCCTAAAAAGGGTTCATAAAGAAACCTCCAAAATATTGTTTCATCAATTTTTTTAATATTTTATAGCAGTCAATAGTCCCGATAACTCAAAAACCAAAATTATTTTTGACGTCTCGATACAAGTACTTAAATAAATGTGTTGACAGTCGCTCAGTACAACTTGTGAGAAAAGATAACAAAATTAGCACCCGGTAAAAACTATTCAGTGTTCAAAATGCAAAAGTTTTAAAGCCTCGAAAAACAAAATCTGAATTCCAATCGGAAAAAAAACCAGCAACAGAGATAGGTCCCCCGCATGTAGGTCGGCAGGAGAGGGGGTAAGGGGTGGGGGTGCTCCAGGTCTATTTCGGGCAGGCTATATTTGGCGCCAGGGCCGGCCGGGGCCGCCCTTCGGCGGGGTAACCTTAGGCCTAAGACTAAGTGGCTCGGGCTTTGCTGGGACAGGTCGATTGTGGGGTATTTAGGGGGCATCAACACACATCAATCTAGCCTCAAACTGAGCAAAACTTTCTTAATTATGAGAACTATTAGGCAACGATATACTCATACTTTAGATAAACAAACGCGTATACAATACTGTAAAATAAATGTGATCATCACATTCATTATACAAATATCACATGCTGAATAGGCTTAGCAAGTTGGGCTACCCACTAACGCCGTGGCTTGCGTGGGCGACGGTCGCGGGATGGTCGCGCGACCGTCGCTCAAACCTTATCGATATGGAAGTATGAGACGCGACGGCGACGGTCGCGCGACCGTCGCCCACGCAAGACACGGAGTAAGCCTTATTGGTTGTCACAATAGTTCACATAAGAAAGAAAGAAAGAAAGAAAAGACGTTTATTAGCACAACAAATATGACACAATAACAACTGTCAACTAATTAGGTTAGGTTCTCAAAAATAAAAGCATCCGTCAAACCGCATCAAGACAAATTGCCGGCCATAAAATATTCACAAAATATGCTAAAATAACCTCCATTAGGGACTTAATTCAAATACTTCATTAAACGTATTTCTGGTGACCCACTTATTGAGAGTCTAAGTGATGTGGATTTGGAACAACTCATTTGAAATTGAAATAAGCTAGCTTTAGTGCCAATTAATATGGCGAAAATAGGATGTGACGATTAATAAAAAAGTTTATTTTTAAGTAGGCTAGGTAGAATCTCAGGCAAACTGTATGGCAGTTAGAAAATACAAGATGATTGGAAATATAAGATTTGAGAGGACCCAGGACGAACCGGCTAGGCGACGAGTGATTAAGGCCGACCCAGAGTAAATGGAAAGGAGCAAAAGAAGTTAATTTTTTCAAATAGGCATATTACTCGTACTTAGGCTTATTAAAATAGAGCTATGCCTTTTGCTGCAAAATAGAGCTACGTACACCTACGTACGCAGTACACCTTACACCGTTGTAGAGACGATGTATTCCACTCTCAAAAGGACACATTTTTTTCAAAATGTTACACATGTTCTTATAATTTACAACCAATAACAGCCCGATTCGAGCCTTAATTTAAGTGAAAAAATAACTCTTAATACTATATTGATTGTAACTAACCTTTATTTAAACAAACGCCATTTTTGACGTTGCTATACCCGATTCATATCGTATCTAAGTATAGAAAATATTTGACGCATTTTAAGTTCTAATCGGGTCGGAAATGACACTACACGACAATTTACTAGAAAATTCCTTAAGTCATTTGATACACTGATAAACTAAACCATAACCTCACCTATCCTAACCTTACACAATATTATTATTTCTCGGAATAGGCAGTTTATTCTAACCGATAAGGTTATCTGTATATTCGGAGGCCTTGAAACTCTATTAAAACTTTATCAAACACGAATGTTATCAAAATTCCAACATTGGCGAGTAGGCCTATGTACTCTTTCTGGTTTAAATATATATGTATTTATTTGATACGGAGAACATCAAGGCGAATGGCTAGACTTGGAGATTTTTATGTATAACCTAAACTAAATAACAAGCCCGGACTAGGATGGCCGACTGGCGTAACAGTGCGTAGCGCTACGAACTACGGCGTAGAGGGAGCTACGACGCATGCAGCCTGTGATAGTAATAACGGAATCTATGATGATGAGTTTTTGACATTTTTAACCCCTGATACAAAAACGACAGGGTGTTATAAGTTTTACATGTCTGTCTGTCTGTTTGTGGCATCGTAAATAGCTATCGAACGGAAAACCCGTTTTAGACGTTTTTTAAAGCAGAGTGTAGTCGGTATTGTTCTGAGCCAAGTTTGATGAAAATTGGTCCACTATGTCAGGGGTATTTTCAAAATTATTTTGTTCAGAATGATACGCTATCGAGTAAATATTTAGAATTATGTATGTAGATATAGATGTAACCAGTTAGTGGCAGTGACGTTTCTCCAAATTAAACGTCAACGTTGGAGAAACGTCACTTTGACATTGACGTCATTGACATATCAGATTCTAATCGTATTTAGTTTAGACCTTTACGTTACCTTAGATTTTCCGAATATTAAGGTTACATTTACGCCCGTCTTTCTCAGATGTATGGAGTCGACGAGCGAAATATATTTTCGTATTTAAATTGCTTTTCATAAAAACCTAACGACACCTAATAAATTATGATAATTACATACGTCCTCGGCATTCTTCGCGCCCTAAACCTGCGCAATTTACATAAAAATCCAATACCGATTTAATATTTTTATTAATCGCATATATTATTTTTTTTAGTTGATTAAAATACAGTCGCGAATAGAATTAAAAGTCCCAACGATATAACACGATCCAATCGAAAAATAACTCTCCAATTTTCAAAAAGAAACATGGCCGCCAACGCTTACGTAAAACAAACTTTTTTTTATTCAATACTGTACAATTTGATCCATCAACAATGCCCCCCTCCCCCCGCGGTTTATAAATAGAACATCGGCTTCGGCGCGACAACTGAAGGACGCGCCCCGCCCTTCTCTCCCCTCCTTTTCCCGCCACCTGAACGGCTACGGGTCAGAGTGAAATGGAAAAACAAAACGCGAATTACCGAGAGGTTTAAAAATAGAACACTCACGCGAGCCACGAAATGTGCTGCGTTTAATTTATTCGCGGAAAGAAGCGGGTTTGCGGCGATTTCTCTGTAAGTTGCATGATGAAGCAATTGTTAGTGATGCTAAAGCTGCCACATTGTTGTAGGGACATTAAAAACGTGTGTTATTTATTCACGACAGCGTTTTAGCTTTGACTCTATTGGCATATTTTGAAAAAAACAAGTGCCATCAGACAAACCAAAATAGTGTTTTTTTATACAACGTGGCAAACAAGCGTGCGGTCCGCCTGTTGGAAAGCGGTCACCGTAACCTATGGACATCTGTGTTATGCTGAAACACTTGAAACTTGAATTACAGAATACAGTCTACATATGTCGTGCGAAAATATTTGCCTTCGTATTGTTACGGTAACGTTATTTCAGTCAGTCTCGGTACAAAATATACCGACATTGACTGAACTAGCATGACAAATACGAACGTTTCCGAAAAAATGCGAAGGAAAACCTTCTCGCACTACATCTGTATCATGCATATTTATTAGGGGATTAGATTATACTCTAGATTATTTTTATAATGCTCCAATATATAAAATTTTGAAAAAAACCTTGACCGCGACATAGTGGACCGATTTTCATAAAACATGGCTAAGAACACTCCCGACTAAATCAGCTTTTAAACAAAAAAAAAACTAAATCAAAATCGGTTTATCCGTTCGGGAGCTACGATGCCGCAGACAGACACACACACAGACAGACACGTCAAACTTATAACACCCCGTCGTTTTTGCGTCGGGGGTTAAGAAACGGTCTTGCACACATCTGACTAGACTTTACGCACAGCTGCAACCAGTATTATCTTATCGGTCACTGTCGGAAAAATACAGTAATTCCCATTGAGGTATATGTACTACGTACTAGAGGCGACGTTGCTAAGAGAATTTTTAACACACCCCACTGCGGTCCATGGACCGCAACGTTGTCAGTCGTCTCCAGGCCCTTGCAGTGCAGTGACGTGCCGTGATTCATTTACAATCCACGTGAATAATGCGTTCTTGTGTGCTTAAAAATTGTTCTAATCACTCGAAAAAATCAAATAAAAGTCAAGGTGTGACATTTCATCGGTAAATTAAACAAAAAACTCGTCTTTAATATTTTAAGATTGAATATTCTACAAACACGCGAGCGGGTGCGGACTGCCGCCATTTTGGTGACGCAATCATAGACTAGAAAAAGTTAACCGCGCAGATGTGCCATTTACATTGTTCCTACTAATGTGTTTCACTTCTAATATATTTGCGAAATATATATATTTCTATTTGGAAAATTATTAGGTAACTACTTACTAATTCATGAATTATGTTACTATAATATTTAAAAAGTTTATTTGTTTATAAATTGTTAATATTTTTTGAGTGAAATTGTATTTGTAGCACGCTCACTTTTTGCAGTTTTCTTTGGCCTGGTCATGAAAAAAGGGAACAATGGATACGCTTTATCCAAAAATTGTGCTGAGGAAACTTGGTTACCAACTGACCACACACATATTGTTCATTCATTGTATTTTAAAGAAGAAAATAAGTACAGCACAATTATATTATTTTGTATTGTTTAAGTTGTAAATAAATAAATCATTTTGACTAGAATAGCCGTATTTTAACTAAATGTAAAATTCCCATTAGGCAGAATATAATAATGTGTCACATCTGATGGTAGACCTACTCTATGCGTAAATGGCCGCTCCCCCCACCCCGCGCATTTGTCAGCATGTGCAGTGTTTTCGCTTGGCAACGTCGCCTCTAGTACGTTAGTACATATACCTCAATGGTAATTCCATAAGTATTTACCATTGACGGAAACTTCCTCTAATCTATAACCTATATCTACTGCACGCACTCAACGCTCTGGCAATGTTTTTAAATTGTTTTTTTTTTTCATTAAATCTTAAAGTTAGACGACTGCAGATGAGTTTCATATGAATACATTTCGTTCAACACAAGATGGTCGGACGACCTATGCAAAATAGCCACAAATTGGCCAACTGTGGCAAAAACCAGAGACAGATGGCTAGAGCTGGGTCCAAACCAAATTAGTTTTTTTAAGTATTTTTAATTTATTTTTTATATTTTTAAGGTCTTTGGTTTCGGAATAAACAGGCTTTTTATTTTATTTATTTTATTATTTACATTTCGTAGCAAGCAACAGACATGTGTGTTTATTTGAGTGGCGACGTTGTGCAACGCGCGACCGGCCTAAGACACCCATACTACTGCAAGCACTGCAAGCCTCGATGCTAAGTGCAATGGTAATGCGACCGATGGCGCGCGCTCAACTCACTTTCGGTACAAAGCCAGAGAATACCAAGTTACGACGAATGTAAATGACATGAGGAAGATCATTTTGTCGCTAGCAACGGAATATGTGTGTTTGCATAAGCGCTAAAGTTGTGCAACGTGCGACCGGGCTAAGATACCCATACGACTGCAAGCACTGCAAGCTTCGATGCTAAGTGATCGCTTAAGAAGTAGTAGTAGAATAAAGCATGTGCGGTGATGACATGAGGAATAACACCTTGTAGCAAGCTAAAGATCTGTTTAAGTATATGACTGGTAACGTTGTGCAACGCGCGACCGGCATAAGATAACCATGGCCCTGCGAGCACGGTAAACCTCGAGGCTAAGTGCAAATGCAAGCGCCACTGGCTTCCGCGGGTTTCGCTACAAAACTAGATCATACTTATAACGACTACAGATGACGTGAGGAACATCTCATAGCAAGCCAAAGATGTGTTTATATGAGTGGTAATGTTGTGCAACGCGCGACCGGCCTAAGATAACCATACGATTGCAAGCACTGTAAGCCTCGAGGCGAAATGCGCCACTAATACGCTCGTCCAACTCAGCAGTATGACGACTGCAAATGACATTAAAAATAAAAAATAAACATGAGGAAGAACATCTCGTAGAAAGCCAAAACTGTGTTTAGATGAATGGTAACGTTGTGCAACGCGCGACCGGCCTAAGCTAACCATACCCCTGCGAACACAGTAAGCGTGATGCTAAGTGCATCGCAAATTAGCGCGCCCAGCTCACAAAAATCACAATTATGACGACTGCAAATGACATGAGGAAGAACATTTCGTAGCAAGCAACAGAACATGTGTGTTTAGAATTAGATGAGTGCTAACGTCGTGCAATGTGCGACCGGCCTAAGATACCCATAGGACTGCAAGCACTGCAAGCCTCGATGCTAAGTGATCGCTTCCGCGGGTTTCGGTACAAAACCAGATCATACTTATGACAACTGCAAATGACATGAGGAAGAACCTCTCGTACGAGTAGCAAGCCAAAGCTGTGTTTAGATGAGTGGTAACGTTGTGCAACGTGCGACCGGCCTAAGATAACCATACTACTGCAAGCACGGTATGCCTCGAGGCTACGAGTAAGTGCACCGCTAATGCGCCCGCTGGCTCGCGCCCAACTCGCTCGGTTTCGGTACAAACCGGATCATGTAGTTATGACTACTGATGACATTCTGTAGTACATCAGCGTGTTATTTACAAGTGAATAAAGCAGAATTTGTGCAATACTTATTATATTTATTTTTAAATTAAAGGAAAAATGGAAAAATTCACACCGGCAGGACTCGAACCTGCGACCAACGGCTTTGCCGGAGTCGTCGCTCTCACCAACTGAGCCACGAAGGCCTGCTGGATGTGTGCGAATTTATCCATGCCATCCCTCAATTCTGAAACGCCTTAGGGTAGCGTAAAGCGATATCTACCTGTAAGAATGCATTTTATAAAGCTTAATGCATGTTAACTTATTATATTGTGTTTACTTTAGTCCCTTACTCATTCCACAACTACTCGTAATTTAGATCCAGAAGTTCCCGAACTGACCCTTGACCTTAGTAAAATTGTATACCGTTTTACGTAAACGTTGGGTATCTGTTTACTCAAATACAAATATACTATTTAGATCGCCTATCCGGCATTGTCCCTCCCTACAAAGTGTTCTGGTATGTACTGTAAGCCAAAATCCCGGTAAGGCATGTTTGTATGCGCAATAGTTTGTGTGTTTACGAGTTATATTATTCATATTTAATATTATAAATGGGAAAATGTGTGTGTCTGTTTGTTTGTCTTTCACGGAAAAACCGAGCGAAGGGATGGAGAGTGACATAGGGCTACGTTTAATCTCCTTCTAAATCCCCTCTTCTCTAAAATGGGAGGGAGGGGGGAGTAGTAGTCTTGCTAAGTTCATAATAGCATCGTAGGTTGATCTGTGTGGTTCTGTGGTTGTTCCCAAATATTGATTGTTCTCCTTACGTGTCCAAGAACATCTCCAGAAATATCGTCTATTTCGGCTATGAAAGCCGTTCCATTTCCAACTTCTATTTCAGTGGGCGATGCGTCCGCTATTTCTACCGAGCTAAGAGTATAAGCATCCGCGGCAAGAAATATTCTTCATTTGGAACAGTTTTATTTGATTTCTGACTTCGTAAATGGACGTAGTAGCGAACAGTATCCTCAATAAATTGCCATTGAAATGAATTAGTTTTCGTTTTGACAGAATTGTTCAGTTTAGGTTTTGTGGATTGGATGGAAAAAGTCCAATAACTTCTAATGTGTTATCAACTTATCAATTCAGCAAAACCGTCAATCCACTGTTAATTTTTTCTTTGCAATAGATTTCTGCATTTACAGTTTATAAATGTGGAACGTCCCAAAATAACCTTAATTTCTGAATTGCTATGGGCTTTGCCCGTGAGTTTGTGCGCGTAATTATTACCTAAGTTAACTCTTTCCGTGTTCAAGCACACATCCTTCAAATCTTTTGGACTGTTCGTTCCATTTCCTAGTTCTATTTTAGTGGGCGATGCGTCTGCTCTCCGCTATTTCCATCCAGCTATATGCAGCCGTGGTGGGAAGCAATCTGCGTTTGGAAACGTTTTATTTCGTTTTTAACTAACTAGGCTCCCTTTTAATGTTTTTTTACGCAAATACGTAAAAAGTAGGCTTGTCATACGTTACTAGATATTATTGGTAAAAAAATGAATACTCAAACCCAGACAGTGAGACCCAGCACTGCACAAAGCATTACCTCTTCGTACATCGGTTGATAGTGGGAGATAGTGTGGGGTCGCCCTAAACATGCACGTTGGAAGTTGAAAGCAGCTCAAACTTCAAAACACGTGACACTAATTATTTCAAACATGCGCTCTGATTTGATGAAATAACTTTGGTTCGTGGAATGTTGGAGGAGATAACTTTCAGCTACTATTCTAGTAAGAGTAGATCATCCATGGACGAAGATGCGTGTTTTATCTACCACGATTTGATGTTTGATGTGTGTTATCACGACGCGTGTTCATGAAGAATAGTTTTCACAAATTTAAGCGCCATCATGAATCGACACACACCTGATATCGTGAACGATATTGAAACCTAAATGATAACATATAACCCTATTTATCACTTTCTTCACACGAGTCAGGTTACATGTTATTGTTTCTTATTATAAATTCGACTGTTCTTTAACTTCCTTTAATACAGCTTGAGGATGGCGATATAAGCGATTAGTATCATGAGTCTCATCCCAGTTTGGTTTATGCTCCCACCAGTCAGCAAAGCTGCGTCGAGGTCGTCCTGGCCCCTATTTCAAAAAGGCTACAATTGTCAGTGACATATGTCGAGCGACAATTGTCGATGACAGGTGACAAATTACAATTTTATAAAATATTTTCTATAGAATATCTTACAAACATGACAGGCATTTTGCTACAATTGTATGTATTACAATTATGTTGTGAAACAATAATTATTATTTCTAGGCGACATATTTGTAGAATTGTCGGTGAATCTCGACAGGAGGATTAAGATGTGTCGAATTGTGTGACAATTGTAGTAATTTGTGGTTGACATACGCGTTGTTCAAAATGGCTGCCCATGCGAGTGGTAGTGACACTATTAGTGATAGTGACAGTAATTCCTACCTATATACTTAGGTTTTCGTACTTAGTTAGGAGTTCCTGTTACTTCGCCGTCGATATAAGTTTCAATAATGCTACGTAAATATGAAATTAAATTTGTAGCAAACTACGGATATCTCAATTTATTTTTATCATTGTACCTACCATCGGCAGCAATGTTAGTACCTTATTACAAGGGCATAAAGCCTACCGATGATTAGTTAAGAGTGTTGCTGTTAGTAAACGCTATTGGCCCCTTCGTAACATTATTAGTACTTAGGTATATTTTTGAGATTTCTCTGCGTTAATACATATTATTATACTAAATTGTGTTTTTAAACTTATGTATCATAAAAAATACTACATACCTATGTACCTAAATAGCTATCATTAATATTATTTTATACAAATACCCTCAAATTAATTTAAGCGTTTTTAAATGAACGAGTTACCTTCGTATTTAGGTACACCGAATTCCAAATTCAAATATTTTTAGTTTAGTTAAGCATTTTAACTATTAGTTTAGAATAGTTTTAATTTGTTTAATTTGTTATTTGAATATTTTTATTGTAGTACCTAATGGTCAATGTTTTTACTTCTTCTTTTATCCACGTTTATAAGAAATAAATTTTATATATCTTAATAATTCAAACTTATTAAATACTTAGTATAGTGCCAAATTAGGTATATATCTTAGATATTTCTATTTCTTTGCCAATTTGCCATACACCCGTTTCAATCAAACGTTGAGCTATTCCTTTATATTTAAGTATTAACTTTCATTGCGGATATTAATTTGTTATCAAATTTATCAAATAACACGAATTTGCGGTCGGAAATCAATTTTAAGATAGTCATCTTTCTTATTATATCCATACTGCAATATTGTTTTTGAAACAAAATACTAACACATAACCAATGCCTACTTGATACACATAAATAATGTTACCGAAGAAAATTATATAATGGTGGGAGAGGATTTAGGTAATGAATAGTTTTAAATAAGTTTTATCGAAGTTAACAAAGGCATTTATATTTATAGCCAGCCAATAAACATAAAAATATCCATTAAATAAATTTACTTATTGCCATTTGAGTCAACTACTATTCATAATTTGATACAATTATCCCTATGGTTAGTCGTGACAATTGTATTCTACAATTGTCGCACCTGTCAGCGTGGTGAAACCAATAATTCTACATATGTAATATTTTGTGACAATTGTCGCACCTGTCACCTATATGAAATTGGGGCCAGGTCTTTTTACTATTTCAGTGTAAGTACAAACATTGTCCAATATTGTTTGATCGGACGTGAGAGCTCTTGATTGCAGGAAAGCGTTGGGAATAGGCACGCCAACGGTTTTATGGGCTTGACTGTAATTTAGCGGTTTTTAGCTTGACGACATTAGTATTACCAGCTGATCTCAATACGGGTGTAGCAAGATCTTAACTGCGTCAAGATCTTTTTTGCATCTATTTCAGTGTAAGTACAGACAGTGTTCAATATTGTTTGATCGGACGTGAGAGTTCTTGATTGCAGGAAAGCGTTGGGAATAGGCACGCCAACGGTTTTATGGTCTTGACTGTAATTTAGCGGTTTTTTGCTTGAAGACATTAGTATCACCAGCTGATCTCATTACGGGTGTAGCAAGATCTTAACTGCGTCAAGATCTTTTTTGCATCTATTTCAGTGTAAGTACAGACAGTGTTCAATATTGTTTGATCGGACGTGAGAGTTCTTGATTGCAGGAAAGCGTTGGAAATAGGCACGCCAACGGTTTTATGGTCTTGACTGTAATTTAGCGGTTTTTTGCTTGAAGATATTAGTATCACCAGCTGGTCTCATCACGGGTGTAGCAAGACCCTAACTGCGTCAAGATCTTTTTAACCCTCGTCGCAAAAACGACGAGGTGTTATAAGTTCTTCGATCTGTGGCATCGTAGCTCCCGAACGGATGAACCGATTTAGATTTTTTTTTTTAGTTGAAAGCTGAATTAGTCGCGAGTGTTCTTAGCCATGTTTCATGAATATCGGTCCACTATGCCGCGGTCGGGGTTTTTAAAATTTTTATTTTGTGGTTATTTCCATTTATTTCAGTGTAAGTACAGACAGTGTTCAATATTGTTTGATCGGACGCCACGTGGGAGTCCTTGATCGCAGGAAGGCGCCGGGAATAGGCACGCCAACGGTTTTATGGGCTCCGAAATAGCGCGCCCGACTTAGAACGCCGGCGGAGGCGGGCTGCTATTGCTGCTGCGTTTTTACTAACACAAAACAAGGCGGAACTTACTCTATGTACGTTGCTTTTATAAAGATTTTTGCAAACATTTATGTCAAACTATGAAGTTATTACATTATCACTGCCTATGACAATATGACTTCTTCACCTTGTCCGCTTTAAATCGCTATAAAAGCTTAGGCGGATATCGGATATATAAAATCTTCATGAAGTGATGAGATCTTAATTGAAGTGTTTTCGTAAATTTGTTTTTATGACCGCTGTGATATTAAGAAAGGTGAAAAAGAGGATGCACGCCAATGGAATTTCGCAGATGTTTAAAAATTCGCCTCCATTTGATTTTTCGTATTCTTCATTGCATGTTAGTGTGAGTAAGACCAAGAACCCAGTTTATTTGTATATTATTCTCAAATGTGAGTTTCTTCACTTGTTACATACATTTAAATGATACGTGTCATCATCATTCGCTTGCCCTTATCCCGATTACTTGCGGGGTCGTCGCAGAATGTCTTTTTCATGTGAATCATCTCTCACAGTCTATCCACCTTCTGTTCGGCTTTCCTCTCCCGCTTCCTCATTCCACATCCCTCATCCGTAATACTTGTCTCGTAACATGACTTAATGATACGTTTATGACATATTAACGTTAATTGCTTAAAAATTGCTACATTTACTGCTTGATAAACTATAATTATTTCGTGCATTATTCATATTCAACTATTGTTAATATCAGTTTTTGTTTATGGTGAGAAATAAACATAAACGTAATTTTTAAAGCAAATCCGGTTAGTTCTGAATTCGACGGTAATTATCGAATCCACCACTAAATTAGGCATGTAAATACAGTAATATATGAGTGGCTTATGCAAATTCGCGTTTCCGCGGTCAGGTTGTTATCGTACCTTTCATCGGCGATTATTTATGTACTAGTATACGATCTTAGTAATATTTAGATTATTGGACGTTTGATTTGTTCAGTTGCTCATTTTGGTTTCCTTTTTGGTTTTCCAGAATTATAACGCATGTAACTGCGGCGAAATATCGGGAGCTCAACAAAAATAAAAAAGATAACCACTATATATATCCCTGTCGATGTAAGTCTAATCACACAAGACTCGAAAAGGTCTTAAATATAGTTACCAAGAATAGCCCGAGAAAGTATCGACCATCTATTATTGTCGGCCTATTAGGCTCCAGCAAATGGACTCTTTGTCCGCGTATTTTTAGACCGGGTCTCCGGTTATTTCCATGCATTATGCATGGCCTGCTGCGGCTAAAATTAAAGCGCCTAAAGGGGATCGGCTGCAGTAGGAAATCGTGTTATATTGGTAGCGCGTTAGCTGTTCGAGAGGTTTATACATAGACTGGCTTCTGTAAGGTTTCTTACAAGAAAATGTGGCGTTCTCCTTCTGTCCTCCGTCTTTTTCTTTCTGGGTCCTTTAAGAATAGCTCGATTACAGGTAATAAATAATTATTCATATTTATTATTTTTCTTATTATCTATTTCATTTCCTTCTCTTCCATCAGATTGTTGATTTATAAAGTCGTTTACAACCCTAACTAGCTATTTCCGTTGCAATAATCTTCAATTGCCCGTAATTATAACGGTATTCTAACAATGCTTTCAAGATTTAAGATGTCACCGCGACATGATTCTCATCTGTCAGTGGCATAAAGTAACTTCTTGAAACAAAAACGTTAGTGACTCTTAGTGTACAAAAGTAACATTTCACTCAAGACCGCCACTTACAAGTCTTACACAATTGTCAAATATCGTAAATGCTCTGGCATCTTACGGGCCCATTTACACGGTGCCAGAACTCGCTTGCAAGTTTCATTACATTTCAGTATTTGATTGGTAGGAGGGCATTTTCGCGAAAAAAGATTCAAAAACTTTTTTTTCTAAATTAGGTAAATTTTATGTTTTTCCTACTCAGAATCACGAGCCCTACTCTAGACGACTAGACCTACTCTAGACTAGGCGGAAAAAAGCGTCCTAAATTAAATTTTTCCCTTTTGTACAGCGGTTACTAAGTGGAAAGTATGCAAAATAATAGAAAATCTTGGGACCATTTTTTTTGTCTCTTTTTTTATCCTAGATCGAAAGGGCTCGTGATTTTGAGTAGGAAAAACATAAAATTTACCTACCTTAAAAAAAAATTTTGTGATTGTTCTCGCGAAAATGCCCAGGTACACTATATCATTTGTACCCTCAATAGTGCGCAATGTAACATCGCAAGTGAGTTCGCTCGCCGCCCGATGGCCTACCGGTATGTATCGAGATTCGAGCGGCGATCAGCGCGCGCGCACTGCGATTTGTTTACCCCGCGCCGCACTATTCACAAAAACCACCGGGGCAAGTGTCGGCTCCCGATTTAGGCGGCTATATTTAGCCGGAATGCGCGCCGGTTATAGACCGGGCGGGGGACTATTCGCAGCAGGTTCAACAGAAGGGGTAACCCAAGTTGGGAACAAGTGTAAAAACGGAGGGGAGCTATTTTTGAGGAGCACTTGTTTAGATGTGGCTTTTATTGGTGATCTGTATCTGTTTCGTCTAAATATTTATTCCGGTGTATAGTAATCGAGCAATTTGGAAAAAAGTAAAAGGTTTAGGAGTTTCTTGACTGTGCGTTCTTTATAGCCGCACACGCACATTTGTTAAATTTATCCTTGAATAGTATGACATAACGAAACAGTAGATGCCGCTTTGGTATAGGACTTTTTAGCCAGCGTAAACGTTGCATTGAACCTTGATTTTACTCGACGCTGCAACAGTCATCTGCAATAGACGACGTGGCCAATGATGATGATGATGACAACGAAACAGCAGGCGTCTTCGTGAATGAAATGATCAATACTGATACGGTCACTAGAATATGAAACAGGGCAGGTATACCTACAGAATTGTATGATAGTACTTAAAGCAGCTAAAATCCATTATCAAAAGTGGATGCATAATTTCGTAAATGATAATACATAATATAATGTACCTATGTGATAAAGATAATAATAACATCGGTGTGTTGCAACAATTGTAACTTGCAATCTGCTATCTTTGACGCTAAATATAAATTCAATCAAATCATGACTAAAGCATGGCACACATGCCGTTGATATTGTGTTGATAAACCACAGAATACATAATAGTACAAGTACAGAAGGCCCACTGCTTTGATGTTCACGAAATGCCGCCTTTTTAAATGCCTACAAAATTATTACAAAGAAACGAGCCGCACGTGCGCAGCGTCGGACGATAGGGTTGACTACGGATTAAAAAAAATTAATACCTATTCAATTATATTCAAGTCTTGGGTCCTTTCTAGGTATATATACAGTATTTATATTATTTTTGTTTAAGTCCCAACGTCACAAGCCTTATTGAACGTTTCCGTGGGACATAAATTACTTAATCGATAGTAGAAAGTGTAATATTGTCCTATTTTATTCATGATGTTTATTTAACTAAGCATTATTAGACATTCCACCCGCGGATATCGCATATGAACCTTTAAAAAAACTCGCGACATATAGTAACAATAGAAAGTGCGAACGTGCGTTCCGTGGGAATGCGAGCCACCCCTGATTAGGCCGCGAACTCGCGGCCGCCCGCATGTACTTGTAGCGCGGCGATAGAATCGCAGAGTGAGCCGCCCCTGGATAAACGCATTTTTTTTTTCAATTGCATAACTAACGTGCGTTACTAGATTTTTTTTGGACGGAGAGCATCAATTTTCAGCCCACTTTACTAACCAAACCTTAAGAAATTGTATCAACCTTTTTACTTTATGTCAAGCAACTCATATTTAATTATAGAAAGGGGGTACATGGGGTCCTAGTGCGAACAACTTGTTCACAGAAATCGCGAAGCGTCTGGTTGAGGTAACTGGTGACCGAAGAGCTGGCGACTTCCTCGCACAACGTATCAGCATTGCGATACAGCGAGGAAATGTCGCCAGTATCCTTGGTACAATGCCTCAAGGGCCTATTTTAGACATTAGCTAGCTTTTAAGTTTAGTCTTAGTTTCTTATATAATTATGTAAATATGTTCATGTAAATTAAGATCCTATTTTATTATAGACACAGCCACAACAGACATTTCATACTTTACTGCCACAGTTAGTTAATTTACCATTAGAAATTCCAACGAGCTTCGGATATAAATAAACAGATAGTTCATCAACAACCAACAACATACTACGTGCAATCGCGTGCACATAAACTACATATATTTAACACGAAGCAGAGTATAGGTATGGCAGGTGCGAAAATAACTTCCATTTTCCTTATATTTTATCTCCTGTTGTTTTACACGAGCTAAATATAACTGTGCGCAATATTTATTACACAAATGTCGTCTTTATTCCTTAATTATTTATGTTGGGTTTGAACGTTATTAAACGACTAAATTCCTTTATTTCTTTATTTGTAAATTAGTAAACTTGTTTTGTTCGTAGGTACTTACGCACTGGTCCGATAGATGTTTTTTTAGACAAAAACTGCTCATTTATAAAAGAGTTTACTCGTTTTCGTTTTCATAGAAGCTGCCATTGTGTTGGTAAAAACAAATATTGACTTTTCAACGTATCAAGACTGTGACAAGACTTACTAAAATATATGTAGAATCTGTTTATGGGCCCGGGCCACGTGTTCCAAAAGCCAGCTTTGTGTGTATTTTTAGCGATCTATTCCGGGCCGTGATTCACGCCGCTAATTGCCGTCATACAAAGGACGTGCCACTCCTTTGTACGTGAACTTCTCTGTGGTTGCTACTAGTGGCTTCTGTTGTGTCCGTGGGAGTTTCATGATGTCCCTTGGTACTATAATTTATTTATTTACTGCACAAAACACTCATTAGATAATGACGATAGAAAACATAAGGCATTCATATTCGTCAGCCTATGCTATCTCTCAGCAATTTAAGATACGATGAGCGTATTGATAACGGTTACGTACGACACCTATTGTTTACGTTATAGATTGTGAGCTCTATCTAATCTGAGCTAAACACGATCTAATCCTGCAAAAAAAAAACAATTTTGTTTTATTTTCAATCCTGTCCAGTGGAAAATCAGTAGCTAGCAACTCCTTTATTTTTAAACCCTATACTTACTGTTGTAAGTGTATTTTGGCTACTTCACAGGTGCAGTTGGATGAAATTCCTCTGAAGCGGTATATTACCAAACATAATGTCAAACATTTAACAATGCCGAAGTCGAAGCGGCCGTTGGCATCTTGTTCAACAAATTCAAGTTGTAAAAACAAAACATTTGAAAGAACTTTTCCATACAAGGAGCGTGCCTGTTAACGATTTTTTGGTCTGCCAAATGACCATAACATAACAAACAATAAACATAAACTGGACAGCCATAAAACCTTCTGCTTTTATTTATTAGTAGCTTTTTATTAGATTTATTTACTTTTTCACATCAGATAACGTAATTACATTAAATTACGTAAACAAAACAAAGCACATTAGAAAAAATAGTAATGAAGATTAATTATGTCACCTAAGAAAAAACATATATGTAATTCGATAATGAAGCTAATAACTAGTTTTTCCAAAGCTGTTATTATCGAATTATCGGGAAAGACAATAGGCGGAGTGCTTCGGAAAATTACCAACACTTACAGGCGAGTCTCAGGCCCATTCGAACTTACACTGACAACGGAGTGATATTTCAATCATGTTATGTACTCTGTATTTTTAGGCATTCAAAAACGTAAACAAATAATTTGTTCATTTTCGGATATAGGTGAAAAACTTAAGAAAGTCACCTATTGTATGTGTGAGTGACGTGTTCGAATAGAGAACACATATTTAAAATTAGTAACACAAACAAAACAAACGCCTATTCGAACACGTCACTCACACATACAACAGGTGACTTCCTTAAGTTTTTCACCTATAGTTACATTTGTCGGTTAACCAATCAAATACAAAACCAAGGGGATCTGTCACTGAGCGGCCTCTCTTTAACCTTCTTATTTGGCCGTGTAACGTTTTCAGTTAGGTATCCTCCACCCTCAAGTAGCTTAAAGAGCCTCTTGAGGGTAGTTGTTGTTTACATTTTTTTAAATACCTAAAGATACAGACTATAGGTACGAACAAGTACAAACGACGGGGACAGACATACAGTTTTAAATCTCAGTGTGTCGTTATTGTCCCGGATTTGTAAGTTTACCTTTTTGACACATTGGTTTTGAAGTATGTTGCGATGTGGCTAAGACGTATCGTTTGCCAAATCTAACGATTAATTTCGAATTGGTTGAATCGATTAGGCCCAATGTACAAGGAGGCGCTTAAACAAATATACGATTTCTGTCAACTTACTGAAATGTCATTTGAATCGAAATGACAGACTCTGCCACAGCACTAGTTTAAAAATAAAAATGAATGATAAATGACATAATAAGTAAATCCTGCGTGATAAATTAATATCGTAAAATACTCACTAACGAAGATCCGCAAAAATGTAACATGTGGTAGATTATGTTTAAAGTAAGCGAAACGTACTTGATTTTTTTTATATTATTACAGGATTTTATTTAAAATTTCATTAGGTTGCGCGAGTTTGTTTTGTGGACGCTGTCATGTGTCAAAAAGAGGTTCTTACAGCTCTGGGACAATAGTTTTCGGTCGAATTGCCCTGTCTGTTATTCTATTTATAGCTTGTTGTTTTTGTTATTATGATTAACTGTTCTTTTCCATGTGCAGAATAATTAGCTGATTTGACGTAATGCAAGAAACAATAGAGACACATATGTCTCACTACTAAAAATAACAGTAACATTAAACGTATGTAACAATGTAAACAACATTGAATGTGTACCTAATAAGTGCATCACGCATACCTAAATGCTGTAATAAGCATTTTAAGTTGGAAGACGATAGAAAGACATTAAAGCGTTGTAACAAACAATATATGTAATCACAATCAGAAATGCCACAGATCAAACTAAATTATATAGACAAAAACATCATTTCAGGCTTTTTTTAACCCCCGACGCAAAAACGACGGGGTGTTATAAGTTTGACGTGTCTGTCTGTCTGTCTGTTTGTTTGTCTGTCTGTCTGTGTGTGTGTCTGTCTGTGGCATCGTAGCTCCCGAACGGATGAACCGATTTAGATTTCGTTTGTTTTTGTCTGAAAGCTGAGTCAGTCGGGAGTGTTCTTAGCCATGTTTCATGAAAATCGGTCTACTATGTCGCGGTCGGGGTTTTGTTCAAATTTTTTTAGCCAAGATGTGAATACTATTTCTCAGCTCCACTAAGTTCAGAAGCGGCGACATTTTAAAGCAAGCTAATCGAAAGCTCGGCCTGTACCGAAGCCGAGAGTACAATCGTCCATGTACATCGCTTGGACATACTTACGACTCGCATGCGACTTGGTACGACACAAGACAGTTGCATATCGTTCGCCAAGGAGCGTAATCGACCCTTGGCTACAGGCACTGAGTCGTAAAGGGTTTGTTTCTATAGACCTCTAGCCTTAGGGTTTGTTTCCTTATCTCTGTGCTCCAGCCTCGTCTGTAAACTCTATAACCATGTTATTGAGAGCATATAAGACATACAATCCTAAACTGCGAAAAGCTTCCTCTAAAGCCTCCGCCACACATAAAGCGTTTTGATAGCGTAGCGTCAGCGGAGCTTTAGCGGAGCGCAATGATAGCGGTGCGCCGGACGAACGCTGGCGTTCCGCTCGCAATCCGCGCGCATTCCGCTCGCAATCCGCGCTCGTTAGTTCCTCGTTAGTCCGCTGGGCGAAACGCCAGCGTTCGTCCGGCGCACCGCTATCATTGCGCTTCGCTGACGCTCCGCTGAAGGTTTGATTTCGTATGCGTCGCATCGCCGCCGCGCGACCATCGCGCGACCGTCGCCCACGCAAGCCACGACGTAACGCTCCACCTACGTTCTCAAAACGCGCAAGTGTGGCCGAGCTTTAAGACCGTTTTCAAATTATCCGATCCGATATCGGATGTCGGAAGGATTTCGATAGAAAAAATCCAAGATGGCGCCTGTAATGTATGGGATATCGGTCCGACATCCGATATCGGATCGGATAATGTGAAAACGCACTAAGAGTCTTAAGCCATACATCAAACAACATACAATTAGCTCCCATAATAACTGAACAGAGTAACGTTAGCAGTAATTGGCATAAATACACTTCCGTCGACTATTCTGGGCGCAGGAAAACGACCAAAACAATAACGCGTTATCGCCGCTAAAAATACTTGTCCTGGTTTCCGCCGCGTGTGATGGTGCTATAAATCCTGTCTGGACTGAACTGGTTTTAAACTTTTTGAGAGAGAATTTTCACATTTTTGTAATTTTTGTCATGTCACAGTTGGTGCAGGGTTAGGTTAGAGATGGGCTACGTGGATGTGTTTGATATCCACAGATCATGTTCATTGTTCCACAAAGCATGGCGCTAGTGGGAGCTGGGATCATTTAATGGTTCAACTATACGCCGCGCACCGGCCGCGTCACCGCGGCGGATCGGTTAATAGGTTAGGGACGTAAGGTACCGGCCACACCAGAGCGTCGCGTGTCTCGGGGCGCGGACGGACGTCCGCGCCACGCCACCTGAGTGTAATTCAAAAATCGTCTCCTCAGTACATTTTGTATAGGAAGGACGTAAGACGCGCCCCAGGCGGCGTGGCGGCGGCGTGGCGCGCGCCGCGCCGCCTGGGACTTGGTGCCAATAGGACCATCTCGGGGTTATACCCGTTCGATTAAAAAAATAATTTGAAAATCGGTCCACGATTCTCGGAGATATCGAGTAACAAAAAACCGACCAAGAGCGTGTCGGTCCACGCTCAGTGTAGGGTTCCGTAGTTTATCGTATTTTTCTCAAAACAATTTTCCTAGAAAGTCTTTATAAAGTTCTACTTTTTTGATCTTTTTTCATATTTTTTTAAACATAAGGTTCAAAATATAGAGGGGGGGGGGGGACGCACTTTTTTTCCTTTAGGAGCGATTATTTCCGAAAATATTAATATGATCAAAAACCGGCCAAGAGCGTGTCGGGCCACGCTCAGTGTAGGGTTCCGTAGTTTTCAGTATTTTTCTCAAAAACTACTGAACCTATCAAGTTCAAAACAATTTTCCTAGAAAGTCTTTATAAAGTTCTACTTTTGTGATTTTTTTCATATTTTTTAAACATATGGTTCAAAAGTTAGAGGGGTGGGGACGCACTTTTTTTTTCTTTAGGAGCGATTATTTCCGAAAATATTAATATTATCAAAAAACGATCTTAGTAAACCCTTATTCATTTTTAAATACCTATCCAACAATATATCATACGTTGGGGTTGGAATGAAAAAAAAATCAGCCCCCACTTTACATGTAGGGGGTACCCTAATAAAACATTTTTTCCATTTTTTATTTTTGCACTTTGTTGGCGTGATTGATACATTGGTACCAAATTTCAGCTTTCTAGTGCTTACGGTTACTGAGATTATCCGCGGACGGACGGACAGACAGACAGACAGGGGGAAACTATAAGGATTCCTAGTTGACTACGGAACCCTAAAAAACATTCAGTCGAATTGAGAACCTCCTACTTTTTTTGAAGTCGGTTAAAAAAACAACCTTTATTGCCGGCCGGCAAACGGCTAACCGATTGAAACAGAAACATAAATGAAAAGAGAGGGCGAACGGCGACACCTGTGTGTCGGCGATTTCAAAGGTAAGCGCACGTGCACCCGATCTCGCTACCTACGCCCAGGTGCGGGCGCGGCTTTCGACCTTCGCGCCGTGCAATAGAATTTAATGTCGGCTGCTCGTGTGCGGTCTGTTTGTTTTATAGAGTGGCGGCATTTTCAACATCAAAGGGCAAAATTCTGCAAAATTTTGTGCAAAATTCTGTTATATCAATAACTTCTCACGTCACTAAATTATCGACTTTGAATGTCGAGTATATTTATAGTATCATCACTTTATTTCAGTGTACGAATTTCGTATGTGTTAAAAATCATTGTTCTAGCTTCATAAACCAGGGAGGAAATAATGGAGAGCGTTTATATGTCTTGTTTTGCCTTAATTCAATATCATCACATATTTTTGTTGCTGATAAAATAATACATCCTATATATCAAGGCCTTGTAGCTCGGCGAAAGAATCGTGATCGCGGAGTGCGCCGGCACTGATTATAATTATTTTGTCCAGTTATTATAATAACCTATACAAAAAGTACCGATAGAATAGGTATTCTAATCTATATCTGCATAGAACTATTTAAAACAAACCACAAAAGTTCATAGTTGATCGTTATTGGTACAGTCAGCAACTCAGCTGTGAATACAGATAAAGTGCCAAATATATGTATAAACATACCTTAATGTACCAAGTACCAACACTTGTACAGGAAATAAAATACTCTATACATATTTTTGGCACTTTGTCTTGCCAGCTGTGTTGTTGACTGTACACGATCTAAAAAGGAGCCGAACGGTTATTATAATTACGCGGCGACTTGCGTAGTCGGCGGCCGCGCGATACATAGTGCTGTCTCTGTTCAGGCCCCGTAGCCGAATGCCATTTCTCCGACGCGAAACGAAAACGAAACGCAGTCTGGCTCTGTCGCGCCAATACGCAAGAGCGATAGAGATAGATATCTACTAGCGTTTCGTTTCGTGAGCGTTTGTGCCGTTCTCACTACCACGAATTTGAAGAACAATATTGCTGTCTCTCTCAATCTTTAGGCGTCATTCATATATTACGTCATACTAAATGTGACAATTCATGTTAAAGGATTAAAAAAGCGTGACATTGGGGGGTCCAAATAGTAGTCCATAAACCACGTCTTTGACCAACGTGAGTGATATCTCTGTCACTCTTTACGTCTTTACTAACAGAAATTTAAATAACAATAGTGCTATCTCTGTCACTCTTTACTAACAGAAATTTAAATAACAAAAATGCTATCTCTGTCACTCTTTACTACCAGGAACTTAAATTATTATAGTGCTATCTCTATTCTCTGTCACTCTTTACTATCAGGAACTTAAATTGTTATAGTGCTATCTCTGTCACTCTTTACTACCAGGACCTTAAATTATTATAGTGCTATCTCTGTCACTCTTTACTGTGTGCGGGAAGTGCACATACCACGAGTTTGACTAACATGAGTGCTATCTCTATCACTCTTTACTACCAGGAACTTTAATTATGATAGTGCTATCTCTGTCACTCTTTACTACCAGGAACATAAATTTTATTATTACAGTGCTATCTCTGTCACTCTTTACTACCAGGAACTTAAATGATTATAGTGCTATCTCTGTCACTCTTTACTGTGTACGGGAAGTGCACATACCACGAGTTTGACTAACATGAGTGCTATCTCTGTCACTCTTTACTACCAGGAACTTAAATGATTATAGTGCTATCTCTGTCACTCTTTACTTCTAGGAACTTAAATATTTTTTTCGGTTTCGGTTTTGGTCTTGGTTTCGGTGTCGGTTTTGGTGTAGGTTTCGGTGTCGGTTTCGGTTTCGATTTCGGTTTTCGTTTCCATTCCCGTTTCGGTTTCCGTTTTCGTTTTCAGTTTTGTTTTTGTTTAAACTAACAGAACTAAAACTAAAACCAAAACCAAACCAGAAACGGGAAACCGAACACGGGAAACCGGATATCGGATACCGTATATCGGATGCTGGTTACCGGTTACTGTCTACCGTTTACCGGATACCGGTTACCGTCTACCGGTTACCGGTCACCGTTTACCGGATACCGGTTAACGGTCATTGGTTACTGGTTACCGGTCACCGAATACCGGAGACCCGTCACCGGTTACCGGTTACCGGATACCGGTTACCGGATACCGGTTACCGGATACCGGTTACCGGATACCGGTTACCGGATACCGGTTACCGGATACCGGTTACCGGATACCGGTTACCGGATACCGGTTACCGGATACCGGATACCGGATACAGGATACAGGATACCGGATACCGGTTACCGGTTACCGGTTACCGGTTACCGGGTACTAGATACCAGAAACCAGGTTTTGATTTCTGGTTTCTCATGTTACAACGTGTATAGATTAGTCGATACCAAGTCGGACACTTCCGATTAGGCGATTTCGGCTCGCATTGTTACGCAGCATTCGAGTGTTGAGTTTCTCACACATGAGGCCCCCTAATAAAATTTGTACCACTCATATTATTGATTTGACTCTCGCAACACAAACACCTCATGCCCACACAAATACACACAAAATAAAATCATTCACAAACTTCAAATCATTCAAAAACTCAACAGTCACACGCGCTCCTCGCGGTCCTCTAAGAACTCCCTCGCGAGAGTCGACACTTCAAAATGAAGCGACATCGCATCGGCTCATCATCCACAAATCCGAAAAGATCCACCGATAAATTTGTACCGGAAAGACCTCACCGCGACAATGTCATATTACCCAAATTACTTCAAAAATCCTCTGAAAGTGAAACAGTTCATTAGGTTTACCGTAAGAGTGAGTGAGACAGACACGCACTGTGCTTCAAATTTGCCTCGCCAAAATACGTTACACACGACTCGAAAGAATACAGTCTTAAGCGCCGCAAGCTTTCATACATATTACGTTGTTGTGATCCAAGCATCTCGTCAAGCTCGATAGGTACTATTATTGAGCTAACGACTTGACCAGTTTAACGTGACCTATCGGACTAATTGATTTGTATGACTTTTGTCACTTGTAATAAGGAGCTCTCTTATACTGGACGGTGAAATATTTGTTATCGAAGCGTTTTGAAAACGCGGCGCCCTTGATATGAAACACGTGTTGACGACTCGCCGCCCGTTCCCGCTACTACTATACTAGCTATACCTACTCTGTGCACGACCTTATTCTGCAGGTAATAACGTTCATATTAAAGCGCAAGTAAGAAAAATATCAATTAAGTAATGAATCTTACATATTTGTTGTTTAATTGATTTCGTATAGTACTAAGAATATATTAACGGCAAAATTTACCATCTTTCAATTTAGTTAGGTATTTTTCCTTTCGTAAAATTATCAATATTTAAGATTTTGAACAAGCGCCAAAAGTATTGGTATAAGTTTTAATAATTTATCAACACACGTAATATTATATTCATAATAAATTGCAGGATTACGGTTAACAATATTTTCTAGTGAAATACGCCTGAAAATGTGTAACTTACTAAACCTTCTTTATAAATGATAGTTCTGTATGAATTATTTATAAAAATTAGATGTTTTTATATGAAATGCAGGTGTCACAACATAATACAAGCACTTTTTCCGGATTACATTTAATACTTTAGTTATAAAATCAAAAAATATTCAAAGTTCGTTTTTATTTTTTTTTAAATTGAATCAGAACCCTAATTTGATTAATAATTTGTATTTTAACTATCACTAATGATACTTTATACGACAGAAAAAGAAAATTACGGTTATCGAATTATGTCCAGGTCAAGCTATTTTTCCTGGTCTATAAGTTGATTGGTGTATATCAGACGCATCCATAGCAATTAGCAACGTATAGCACATCTCTGGTGGACACGTCACCTTAAGTGGGTTTTACACTATAAGCGAACACGGTCTTATTCATGCATTTGTATTATTTATGCGGTGAAGTGATAGTGTTAGTTATAAGTTGTAAGTATGTACTAAATTGCTTTACCCTACCCGGGTCCATGTAACATAGTCATAAGTCCTAGACGTAATGCATGTACATGACTGCAATAAACCAATATGAATATGAATATGAATAGTATGCAGTTTAATATTGAGTCCGCTCCGCTCCGCTCGCAGTAGGAACTCGACATTAGTTCACATTAAAATCTAGGCTTTAAGATATCAAAGTCAGACCCGAATAGCTTTTCTCCATATCCATCGTTTCCATGCAGCATAGCCAACGAAATATTTTACATTAGCATGTCTAGCCAACATTGTTATTTAGCTAGTTTAGCCTCTGTAGAGATCATTCTCTACCATTCTCCCATATAGTGCGTCAGGGAGCTGGACACATGTAGTGGGGACGTTTATCGACAAAAAGAGGCCAAACCTTCTTTTTCTTGACCAAAGCATGAAACTTGGCACAGTTGTTCCTTATATCAAAATAAGCCGATTAAGATCGGGAGCCTTCGGGAGCCTCCCCCTGGGGCTCGGGAGGGGGTCAAAGTACCGCTTCACCCGGCTTGCTTTGAAAAATTCTAACATAGCCCGTTTAGTTCATAGGTCATGTTTGGTATCGTTTTCGAGTAAATCAATAACGTAGAATTCATTTTTGGTACTAAAATTATGATTTAATGGTAAATAAAATAAATAAAAATTTAAAGTTTGAAATTTTCATCTACGATTTACAAATTCAAGTCATCATAAATGTCAAACTGTTTGCTTTTTCTACAAATAAAAAATATGATATGAAAGCCTATTTAATATAGGTTATGAATAATATAACTTTTACCCACCTTTACTAACGTTAAGTTTCATAAAAAAAACTTTAAGCCGCGCGGCGTCGGGACGCCGCGAGCGTAATTTTAAAATACCTTTATTTTAAAAAACTCTATTAGAACCCGTGTAGCTATTAGGTCATATTTAGTACCGTTTTCGAGTAAATTAATAACGTAGAAATTAGTTTTGGTACTAAAATGACCATTTAATGTTAAATGAAATAAAAATAAAAATAAATCATTTTCTGTGAGTTGCAAATTCAAGTCACGATAAATGTCAAACGGTTTGCTTTTTCTATAAATATAAAAATATGATATTAAAGCCTATTCACAAAGGATAGTACGCGTTCACCTACGCGAGCTTAGACTGTGTGCGGGGAACGCGCCTCTTTCATATATTTGATCGCCAGTGTCAGAGGTATGTAAATGCATAAATAGAAAAAGATTCATTATTATTGACGTGTCGACAACGGCAACACTCGGGTCGGACCACACGATCTAAAGACCGACTGTACCTGTTATTTATTCATTGTAGTCAATCCTGAAAGAAATTTATATAATAGTATTTTATACAATCGTGATATAATACAAAACTTTTCAGTCGAGTACCATGTGTAGTACGGTACGAGAGTGAAAAGCTTAATTATATTACTATTGTATACAATACTTTTTCTACGAGTCATCATCTTCATCATCAATGGACGGAAATATCACCATTCATGCAAGTTAAAATTAATGTCAATAGAGTCGTTCACCGTTGTATCAACATCGAATTACCTAGCAACCAATTGTTTGTAATAACCGTCTCTGATTGGCCTATAACGCGATAGATAAAAAAAATGTGTTTCAGATGCAGGAAAATTTGCCAGGTATCGCAAATTAGTATAGAAATTGTATGAAGTTCTATTTTTGAAATTATTATAGTTAACTAAAGTCAATTATAATGAGCTTATTATAATTGAGTCGGAACTGCCATAGAGTATCCAACACTGAAAAGTTAGCACTTATAGTTTAGTCTGTGGTGTCCTAATTGACAGATTACTCATACTGACAGATTACTCATACTCATACTATACATTCCCTTCACAAAAACATAGCTGGGTACATATGGAACTGCATAAAAAAGGCTCTACCCTCTTTATGCAGTTGCATCGGTTTTTGCAACCTGATTTACATTTACATCTTGTAACTTCTAAGCATATACTGGCCACTTCAGTGTTGTCTGACCAGTGTGGTACCCATTCGTCTCCTTCTTCCTTCCATCCCCAAGAAGACGGACTTGGCAAATTTTGGTGTGGCACCAACGCCAACGCCTGACTCCAAACAAGAACGCCCTGAGTCCCATTTCTCAAAACTGAAAGTTACAAGTTACAAGCGGAAGTCTCTTTCCAACTTGTCATATTAGACATTGACAACCAGTTGAAAACTGTAACTTGTAGCTTCGAGAAATGGGCCCCTGGTACACTGTGCGCAGTATATGCTGATCCAAGGCAGCCTCTGAAGGAGGTATGTTCTCCAATTGTCGATCTTTTTTGGTACCTAAAGAGGTAGGTACTTCGACCACTCATTCACCGTTGCGCAACGACTTGGTCTGAAACAATATGTGCATTATCATTTTAGAGTCTACAACTATCAAATTACAACTTTTTGGTGGATCACGTAACCTTCAGTATTACCCACTTACGTTACGTATCATAGAAAATTATTACAAACTTTAGTAGAATCTGATTTGCCTCTGATATTGCTCCATCTTGTAATAGTTTGACACCTTGAGTGGCCTGGCTAAGCTTCAAAGCCAAAAGAAAACGTTTCTAGATTAGACATAGTATGGGATAGGTACGATAAACGCAGCTTGAAACGATCAACAAGGGAGAAACATGGCCACCCAAGGCTTCAAACTATTACGAGATGGAGCAATATCATAGATAGGCTAATCAGATTCTACTAAAGTTTGTAATTATTTTGTATGATAGGTAAGTGTGTAATAGTGAAGGTGATCCACCAAAATGTTGTAATTTGATAGTTGCAGAATCTGTTTAAATAAAATGACAATGCACATATTGTTTCAGATCAAGGGTCCTTACGCAACAGTGAATGAGTGCCGGAAGAACCTCTTTACTAGAAAAGATCGACACTTGGAGAACATACCTCCTTCCGAGGCTGCCTTACTTCATCATATACTGCCATTTGTCTAAGACTGGGGCTAAAGACATGCCAACCACACCCTTGCTGCCGACGCATTAGGACACCACGGACTCCACTGTCAGTCTATTGCTGGCCGAATTTTGTGACACACTGCACTTAATGATTTAATCCGCAAGGCTCTCGGCACAGCGAACATGCCGACAACCCTCGAACCTGTCGGCTTGTCAGCAGCAGACGGAAAGCGGCCTGATGGTTGCTTGCTTTTGCCTTGGTTTCTGGGACGACCCTTGGCGTGGGGCGTGACCTGTGTGGATACCTTGGCTCCGTCCAACGTCTAACGCTCGGCCCAGAAACCAGAGACTGCTGCTGCAAAACGCCCAGTTTAAACGTGCAAATATGCATTTTTAAAAAACAACTACATATTTGCGGCAATTGCATTTGAAACATTTGGACCATGGTCATCAGACACCAAGCAGTTCGTGAAGGAAGTTTCCACCAAACTTGTCTGGGTGTTTGGTGACATAAGAGAAAAAGCAAACGGTTGACATTTTTGTTGACTTGAATTTGCAAATTATAGATGATTTTTTTTTAATTTATTTACAATTAAATTATAATTGTAGTACCAAAAATAAATTCTTTGTTATTAATTTACTCGAAAACTATATCAAACATGACCTAATAGCTAAACCGGGTCTAATAGAGTTTTTAAAATAGAGGTATTTTAAAATTACGCTCGCGGCGTCCCGACGCCGCGCGTCTTAAAGTAATTTTTTAGTGGAACTTAACGTTTGTGAAGGTGAATAAAAGTTATATTTTTTATAATCTATATTAAATAGGCTTTCTTATCATATTTTTTATTTATAGAAAAAGCAAACAGTTTGTCATTTATGATGACTTGAATTTGTAAATCATGGATGGAAATTTCAATTTTTTTAATTTTTTTTATTTTATTTACCATTAAATGATAATTTTAGTACTGAAAACGAATTTTACGTTATTGATTTACTCGAAAACGATACCAAACATGACCTATTAACTAAACGGGGTAAGTTAGAATTTTTCAAACCAAGCCGGGTGAAGCGGTACTTTGACCCCCCCTCCCGGGCCCCAGGGGGGAGGCTCCCGAAGGCTCCCGATCTTAATCGGCTTATTTTGATATAAGGAACAACTGTGCCAAGTTTCATGCTTTGGTCAAAAAATTTAAGGTTTTTCAATAAACTCCCCAACTAATGCCCCATATTTGAACATATCGTCACTACTTTTAAAAAAACTTGTATCTTCGTCTGTCAAAGAAAAGAAAATTGTAGTAAGTATGTATGGAATTCATGTAGACTTACTGCGTTTTAACTTTGAGGAACAGCGTGAGATACGAGATTTTTTAAAAGTAGTGACGATATATTTTTAGAAGCTATTTTAAAAACATTCCGCTATCGCTCATACCGCGTTGATAAATCAAACAGTCGATTAAGCGATGTTTACAGACTCAGATAACTGCAGTTACACGTGAGCCACCCGGACTCTTCTATTTATAGATATAATCTGCATGAATCTGCATAGTGATGTTCACGTGTCAGTTGAAACAAGTCGTAAATAATGACTATTTCTATAAATAAAGCTTGTGTTTAGGCATTAACGAGGGAATCACCTGAGGCACATGTTATTGAGCTATAAATTACAATACGATTACTTGAACACGCGTGATAGAAAAGTATTAATATCCGTCTTCAAAATCTTAGAATACAGATCTGGAGATGAGAGAATATGCGAAGTGTAGTGTCGATGGCCTGAAACAGCGCAGTACTTAAGTAACTAAGCAAAATATCAAAAAGTCATGGTAGTAGCAGTGGCTCTTATGAATGAATACTTTTACAGTTAATTTACGTTTCTACACTTTCAGTTAGTTTGATTGAGTTGCCATGAGCAAACATTTATGTTATATCACTGGATATTTATAGAATATCACCAACGATTAGATAACGAGGCAATTTCGATTCCCTTATCTTACGTAAATGTCCTATTTTAGTATATTTGAACATTAGTTGGGGAGTTTATTGAAAAACCTTAAATTTTTTGACCAAAGCATGAAACTTGGCACAGTTGTTCCTTATATCAAAATAAGCCGATTAAGATCGGGAGCCTTCGGGAGCCTCCCCCTGGGGCCCGGGAGGGGGTCAAAGTACCGCTTCACCCGGCTTGGTTTGAAAAATTCTAACTTACCCCGTTTAGTTAATAGGTCATGTTTGGTATCGTTTTCGAGTAAATCAATAACGTAAAATTCGTTTTCAGTACTAAAATTATCATTTAATGGTAAATAAAATAAAAAAAATTAAAAAAATTGAAATTTCCATCCATGATTTACAAATTCAAGTCATCATAAATGACAAACTGTTTGCTTTTTCTATAAATAAAATATGATAAGAAAGCCTATTTAATATAGATTATAAAAAATATAACTTTTATTCACCTTCACAAACGTTAAGTTCCACTAAAAAATTACTTTAAGACGCGCGGCGTCGGGACGCCGCGAGCGTAATTTTAAAATACCTCTATTTTAAAAACTCTATTAGACCCGGTTTAGCTATTAGGTCATGTTTGATATAGTTTTCGAGTAAATTAATAACAAAGAATTTATTTTTGGTACTACAATTATAATTTAATTGTAAATAAATTAAAAAAAAATCATCTATAATTTGCAAATTCAAGTCAACAAAAATGTCAACCGTTTGCTTTTTCTCTTATGTCACCAAACACCCAGACAAGTTTGGTGGAAACTTCCTTCACGAACTGCTTGGTGTCTGATGACCATGGTCCAAATGTTTCAAATGCAATTGCCGCAAATATGTAGTTGTTTTTTAAAAATGCATATTTGCACGTTTAAACTGGGCGTTTTGCAGCAGCAGTCTCTGGTTTCTGGGCCGAGCGTTAGACGTTGGACGGAGCCAAGGTATCCACACAGGTCACGCCCCACGCCAAGGGTCGTCCCAGAAACCAAGGCAAAAGCAAGCAACCATCAGGCCGCTTTCCGTCTGCTGCTGACAAGCCGACAGGTTCGAGGGTTGTCGGCATGTTCGCTGTGCCGAGAGCCTTGCGGATTAAATCATTAAGTGCAGTGTGTCACAAAATTCGGCCAGCAATAGACTGACAGTGGAGTCCGTGGTGTCCTAATGCGTCGGCAGCAAGGGTGTGGTTGGCATGTCTTTAGCCCCAGTCTTAGACAAATGGCAGTATATGATGAAGTAAGGCAGCCTCGGAAGGAGGTATGTTCTCCAAGTGTCGATCTTTTCTAGTAAAGAGGTTCTTCCGGCACTCATTCACTGTTGCGTAAGGACCCTTGATCTGAAACAATATGTGCATTGTCATTTTATTTAAACAGATTCTGCAACTATCAAATTACAACATTTTGGTGGATCACCTTCACTATTACACACTTACCTATCATACAAAATAATTACAAACTTTAGTAGAATCTGATTAGCCTATCTATGATATTGCTCCATCTCGTAATAGTTTGAAGCCTTGGGTGGCCATGTTTCTCCCTTGTTGATCGTTTCAAGCTGCGTTTATCGTACCTATCCCATACTATGTCTAATCTAGAAACGTTTTCTTTTGGCTTTGAAGCTTAGCCAGGCCACTCAAGGTGTCAAACTATTACAAGATGGAGCAATATCAGAGGCAAATCAGATTCTACTAAAGTTTGTAATAATTTTCTATGATACGTAACGTAAGTGGGTAATACTGAAGGTTACGTGATCCACCAAAAAGTTGTAATTTGATAGTTGTAGACTCTAAAATGATAATGCACATATTGTTTCAGACCAAGTCGTTGCGCAACGGTGAATGAGTGGTCGAAGTACCTACCTCTTTAGGTACCAAAAAAGATCGACAATTGGAGAACATACCTCCTTCAGAGGCTGCCTTGGATCAGCATATACTGCGCACAGTGTACCAGGGGCCCATTTCTCGAAGCTACAAGTTACAGTTTTCAACTGGTTGTCAATGTCTAATATGACAAGTTGGAAAGAGACTTCCGCTTGTAACTTGTAACTTTCAGTTTTGAGAAATGGGACTCAGGGCGTTCTTGTTTGGAGTCAGGCGTTGGCGTTGGTGCCACACCAAAATTTGCCAAGTCCGTCTTCTTGGTCTTCTTGTAAATTATATAGAACACATTTATAAATTTTATAATTTAATTCTTAGAGTAATAAGAATTATGTACTTAGTAATAATGAATGTTTATGTTTCTGACGTGTAATGTATAAATATGCAATATCAATAAATATGAATATGAATATGAATATGAAGGAAGAAGGAGACGAATGGGTACCACACTGGTCAGACAACACTGAAGTGGCCAGTATATGCTTAGAAGTTACAAGATGTAAATGTAAATCAGGTTGCAAAAACCGATGCAACTGCATAAAGAGGGTAGAGCCTTTTTTATGCAGTTCCATATGTACCCAGCTATGTTTTTGTGAAGGGAATGTATAGTATGAGTATGAGTAATCTGTCAGTATGAGTAATCTGTCAATTAGGACACCACAGACTAAACTATAAGTGCTAACTTTTCAGTGTTGGATACTCTATGGCAGTTCCGACTCAATTATAATAAGCTCATTATAATTGACTTTAGTTAACTATAATAATTTCAAAAATAGAACTTCATACAATTTCTATACTAATTTGCGATACCTGGCAAATTTTCCTGCATCTGAAACACATTTTTTTTATCTATCGCGTTATAGGCCAATCAGAGACGGTTATTACAAACAATTGGTTGCTAGGTAATTCGATGTTGATACAACGGTGAACGACTCTATTGACATTAATTTTAACTTGCATGAATGGTGATATTTCCGTCCATTGATGATGAAGATGATGACTCGTAGAAAAAGTATTGTATACAATAGTAATATAATTAAGCTTTTCACTCTCGTACCGTACTACACATGGTACTCGACTGAAAAGTTTTGTATTATATCACGATTGTATAAAATACTATTATATAAATTTCTTTCAGGATTGACTACAATGAATAAATAACAGGTACAGTCGGTCTTTAGATCGTGTGGTCCGACCCGAGTGTTGCCGTTGTCGACACGTCAATAATAATGAATCTTTTTCTATTTATGCATTTACATACCTCTGACACTGGCGATCAAATATATGAAAGAGGCGCGTTCCCCGCACACAGTCTAAGCTCGCGTAGGTGAACGCGTACTATCCTTTGTGAATAGGCTTTAATATCATATTTTTATATTTATAGAAAAAGCAAACCGTTTGACATTTATCGTGACTTGAATTTGCAACTCACAGAAAATGATTTATTTTTATTTTTATTTCATTTAACATTAAATGGTCATTTTAGTACCAAAACTAATTTCTACGTTATTAATTTACTCGAAAACGGTACTAAATATGACCTAATAGCTACACGGGTTCTAATAGAGTTTTTTAAAATAAAGGTATTTTAAAATTACGCTCGCGGCGTCCCGACGCCGCGCGGCTTAAAGTTTTTTTTATGAAACTTAACGTTAGTAAAGGTGGGTAAAAGTTATATTATTCATAACCTATATTAAATAGGCTTTCATATCATATTTTTTATTTGTAGAAAAAGCAAACAGTTTGACATTTATGATGACTTGAATTTGTAAATCGTAGATGAAAATTTCAAACTTTAAATTTTTATTTATTTTATTTACCATTAAATCATAATTTTAGTACCAAAAATGAATTCTACGTTATTGATTTACTCGAAAACGATACCAAACATGACCTATGAACTAAACGGGCTATGTTAGAATTTTTCAAAGCAAGCCGGGTGAAGCGGTACTTTGACCCCCCCTCCCGAGCCCCAGGGGGGAGGCTCCCGAAGGCTCCCGATCTTAATCGGCTTATTTTGATATAAGGAACAACTGTGCCAAGTTTCATGCTTTGGTCAAGAAAAAGAAGGTTTGGCCTCTTTTTGTCGATAAACGTCCCCACTACATGAAAAACACGTTTATAAATATATTCCTAATCATATTATTGATGAAGGTATTTTTTATTTATTTATAAATATGTGTAGTTAATAATCTGAACTAAAGGTCACCTTTTAAAGACAGTGGTTTGGTGATAAATCTTGAAACAAGAATTATGTATTTTCCTGCATATTTTTCCAAACTATTGTCACACTTATTTTTAAATACATAATATAAAAATCAATACTGACTAAGAGCCATATATATGCACAGACTTAATAAAATTTAAACAACAACAACGGGGCTAACATGTCATATTACTTTTAGTATACTTACAATGCTGATTAAAACAATGAACGTTTACTTTCTCAAAAGAACAAAAGTCAATCCAAAGTTGTCGTAAAACTTCACCGACTAAATGTCAAAGGTTAAATTCAAAGGAGCAAAAAGAGTTTATTTTTAGTCCTAATCAACATACAGTCAGTATTTTGTTTAACCAGTTCCTGTTACAAGTTAAATATAGCTGTCGACGCCCATTGGCTGCCCGACGCATTTTATATGGCAATTGGTTGGTATGACCTGGGACGAGCTAGTTAATAACCACGGGCAATGCTTTTATACTTAATGTAAAAAGGTTACTGCAATTTGATTCCAAAAGTGCTTATAATTCTTAAGATTTTAAGAATACTTTGTGTATGTGGTCAGAGGGAACCAGGGCCAAGACGGACAAACCAACGAATGTTACAGGTCGTAGGTCTATCTAACAAAAAATGTGATAACTATTTTTAAGGGCATATACAGCTTATGAATTACCATGTTTAAATTAAAGATACATACATTTTTTTTAAAGTAGTGACGATACAATAATCTACAAGATAGGAGAATGACAAAACGCTGTTGGAGCAGTCTTTATTCTTGGTCGTCTAGTACAACTCAATTATCAAGAGGATTGGTCACCTCTAAATATAGAACGTTAATTTGTTAGATAGCAACTATGTGGACCAACCAGACGATACGACTCGCGGTTCAACAATAAAACAATCTAAATTAATCGACAAATGGGCCATTTCTTTTTTCAAAGTTATCCCTCCCACTTTTTTTGAATTTGAAAAGTTTTATGTGGTTCCACTCAGAATCGCGAGCTCTTTCAATCCTCGCGCGCAATTCAAAGAGCTCGCGATTCTGAGTGGAAACCACATAAAACTTTTCAAATTCAAAAAAAGTGGGAGGGATAACTTTGAAAAAAAAAATGGCCCATTTGTCGATTAATTTAGATTGTTTTATTGTTGAACCGCGAGTCGTATCTTATGAATCGCGTAAAAAATACCCATGTTACAAAAACGTGGGGTGGACAACTTTGAAAAAAAAAAAATGGCTAAACTGTGAGTGGTAATAATTAAAGAAATTGCCAGGAAAATCACAATTTCAGTTTTCTCTCTATTCACCTAGTCATTTGTTCCTATTCACCCGTCTTTACATCCACCTGGTCTCGATTATAAACAGGATGATAATCTAAATATAGAATGTAAATTTGTTCGATGGCAACTTTATTGAGTAACCAAAACTCTGAAACTCTATAAATAATAAGTTAATGCCTAGTTAATATAAATAGTTATAGGAACTAGCACTACTTATAGTTCAACCCCGTACGGAAGAATTTCAACAACCACTTTCCTCTTGTGGGAGTAGTGGGTGTCGTAAAAGTCGATTGTGGGATATTGATTTAACTGTTGTGTGGGCGATAGGGACATGGCAGCCTTTAAAATCGACTACCAAAACTGGGAGAAGCTTGCGGAGGGGCGGACGGAGTGGCGAAAGTGCGTTGGGGATGGTCGCAAGTTCGTCGATGAGACCAGGTTGGCGGCACTTGCTGACAAAAGGGAAAGAAGACACCATAGCGAAACGTTGCAATCGGTTGCAAGCTTCCCTTGTCAGCTATGTGGCAAAATGTGTCGCTCTCGCATAGGTCTCTTTAGTCATCAAAAGCGATGTCTCTCGGACATTGCACCATAAATCGTCTGATTTAACTGTGGTGTGGGCGATAGGGACATGGCAGCCTTTAAAATCGACTACCAAAACTGGGAGAAGCTTGCGGAGGGGCGGACGGAGTGGCGAAAGTGCGTTGGGGATGGTCGCAAGTTCGTCGATGAGACCTGGTTTGCGGCACTTGCTGACAAAAGGGAAAGAAGACACCATAGCGAAACGTTGCAATCGGTTGCAAGCTTCCCTTGTCAGCTATGTGGCAAAATGTGTCGCTCTCGCATAGGTCTCTTTAGTCATCAAAAGCGATGTCTCTCGGACATTGCACCATAAATCGTCTGATTTAACTGTGGTGTGGGCGATAGGGACATGGCAGCCTTTAAAATCGACTACCAAAACTGGGAGAAGCTTGCGGAGGGGCGGACGGAGTGGCGAAAGTGCGTTGGGGATGGTCGCAAGTTCGTCGATGAGACCTGGTTTGCGGCACTTGCTGACAAAAGGGAAAGAAGACACCATAGCGAAACGTCGCAATCGGTTGCAAGCTTCCCTTGTCAGCTATGTGGCAAAATGTGTCGCTCTCGCATAGGTCTCTTTAGTCATCAAAAGCGATGTCTCTCGGACATTGCACCATAAATCGTCTGAAATAGACGCTAAGGCCAGTATGGGCGATAGACTAATAACTTGTCACTAAATGATCACAATTTAATTTTCTATTAACACCCTTTAATTGCTAAAAGTGACACATGAATAAATTGAATCACTTATCCCTTTTGGGAAACAGTCGTAAGTTGACGTACCTATGTATGTAACTTATAATAAAGTCGTCTAGTACATTTTTATTATCAACAGTATGACGGTCACCTCTATTTATAGAACGTTAATTTGTTGGAAGTCTCGCGGTTTAATCAATCTGCTATTAACACAATCTCGGTTATATCTAAAAATAGTTAATTAACTAGTTTTATAATGACATGGAGTTACATATTAGTAGTAGTAGTAACTCTTTATTGTACAAAACACATTAAAAAAAAATAGCATACATTGAGATGTGAAGTACAAAGGCGAACTTATCCCTTTGAGGGATCTCTTCCAGTTAACCTTTGAGTAAAAAAACAGTGAGATATATATATAAGGTCCTAATTTATTAGTTGCAGATATTTTAACACATGATACTTTACATTAAAATAATTAACTTTATATATAAATTAAGAAATCTTTTCATGTAACTTTTTTGATTTCATTTTCCTAACAAAAAAATTAATTATAATTTCGTCTAAAAAAAATCATCATGTGCATTATCACATGTCACAATAACACTGTCTGCCATGTCAACAATTGTTTGTTGTAAATGTCGTAAAGGTTCGGCGGGAAAATTGCACATGTCATTGAAGTGGCCAGTTACAGTTAAGTGGTACGTAAAAGAGGTACTAGAATCTGTTCAATGAGTTTTCATTTAATAATCACATAAACAGAGTCTTTTTACGTAGCAAATTTGTTTTTCCGCACTGAAAGAAATAATTAACTGAACTAATTCAGTTGTTTCAGAAATAATTGAACTCAAGTTATAGCGAAACAAATTTTAGTTAAATTTACATAACTAATTTTGTGGTGTAATACAATACTAGTCATGTTATTTTGTATTTGATGTGCAGTAATTTAATATTAGGCTGTTATTAACTTAATCAACTTAAACGAAGTAGTAGAGCTGCTGCAACAGAACTGTCTTTTTATAATTAACTTAAATGTATCCTTAATTATTATCAGTACGTTAGACTACGTTTTACCAAACTATGTATTGTTGTTCCAACAAAACTGTATATGTTTGCAGACTGTTAAAGTGTTTGATTGATTTTAACCAAATCTAATAGCATACTAATAATTTTACCTTACATAACTACCAGGTAACAATTTCATTCAAATATTAGACAAACAATTATGTTGTCTTTAATTTACTACTCTATTTATTAACAAAAAATAGTTTTGTAACAAATAAGTGATTTTACTTCTTTGTTGCTTACTTAAGCAAATGTACGAATTAAGGAAAACTATAGTTATAAAGTACGTAATGTTTAGTAAAACACTACAAAACTTTTGTTATCTGTAGCTCGAACGATTGTTTATAACATGAAACAGAATGACGCGACGCGCACAGTCGCACAGTAAATGGACCGGACCCACACCGGACCCAAGCAAACCTGTTCGTTCCCGTTTGTGTTTCCTCGAGACGAGAGTCTCAGCATTTCAGCACGCATCACAGTTTGTTCAGTCCGGTTGTTATTAATAAAATTCATGGTATTTGTGAAGAAAACCTTGGAGGCAAGGGCGGGTGCACAATATGAGTGAACTTGAGGAGGCGGCGGCGGCGGAGTCAGCCAGAACCTCCGAGTGTGAGATGCCTCGTGTACTAGTACCACTACGATGGAGGAGTACCTAGCGTCGTGGCTCTCCCTATGTAAATATTTAGATGTTTAAAGGTAAGTAACAACATTTAATAACAATAATGAATTGCATGATATGGGAGCTGTAGTTGTAGCGTAAGTAGATATCTACCAAACGTGCTTAATGCCCATAAGTAGGATTGAATACGCAATTAATTAGGTGGAAGTTTTCTTAATTCCTAAGTTTAATACGTAGGTTTACAGGGGGCAATTTACAGGTAGGTAAACACAGCAGGTAGGTTTGTAGGTCAGAAATTAATTCTACTACTAATTTCCAGTAACATAGTAAACGAGTGGTCAATACCATTACCTATATTCCTTTCACTGCGGCGTTTTCAGTTCACCTTGGTTATGGGGTTACAATTTTATTGTTATTCGTTGGAATAGTTGGAAAGTTCTATTGTATGTTCTATTATCCTTTATCAGTGAATGTTGGTATTCTGACATTTGTGTACGTTTTAATTTCAGAACACAGAAAACATATTGATATTTTGCAGTTATTATCAGAAGAGGAAATATAAGAAATTATTACAAGGCGAAACTGATTACCCAAACAGCCATGCTACAAAACATAATTAGTATAATTACGGACGCATTTTCCAAAAAAGTAAGTACCTATAGAGTCTGTTCGGAAAGAGAAGAGTAGTGAAATGTATGGGGTTGGGGTCCAATACATTCCACGACTCTTCTCTTTCCGAACAGACTAACATCACCACAACCTTTGATTTCATATGTATCTTTTAATATTAACGATTGTTTTGTTTTTGTATTTAGAACCCTTTTTTACACGATAAAAGTTCAAAATGGTTTTGTAATATGTACAAAAATAAAACATTATTAAAAAGTATACGAGGACTGAGGAAGGTACATATTAAATTGAATGTTTCAGAACATTGTGAAGAAGTCCTGGACCTGGCAGCATTTATGGCGACCCCTTTTTTGGTGACTACTTCGAACGTAGGCAAGAGTAAGAATTAAACCAGGTCTACTCTAAACTTCTCTGGTGGCCGTCTAAGCTGATTGTGCCGGAAGGATTTTTTTTATGCATGTGAAATGTGCTGCGCAAATAGAAGAGACCATCGCACGCAGAGCGGAAAGACGGTGCGAAATGGAATTAACGTTGCCGCCGTCTAAATTGTAAGATATTCTATCAAAGCTCTAATAAACCTAATTGTAAATAATGTTCGTTACGAAATGCAGTTGATGCGTGATTTAAAATAAAATTTGTTCTTAATGCACTGGGTAGCTCTTGGGCTAAAGTAAAAGCGAAACATAAGCATAAGTTAGTATTTCCATTGTTTCTATTTTTTGATGATTACGAAATCAGAAAGTAAATAATGTTATAGTGTCATAATTTTATTATAATATTTCGGAAATACAGGAATTATTTGAATAAAACTGTACTTAGCATTTAAATGAAGAGTTTTACTATGCTACCTACCTAAAATTTGAATATTCGTATCAAGACGCTTTACGTTAATTATTTATGAAAATAATGGAATTTAATTATTGTTGTTTTTAATGTAAGTAACACCAATTCAAGTAAAACCCCGTCTTAATATGAATATTTATCAGAATTCAGTCAAATAATAAATATTTTAAATATACTGTAATTCCACTATATTTTGTTAGTTAAACGTCGGATCAAATAGCTACCAGTCCATCCGGCAAATAACTTAGTACAAAAAGGGACGATATCAATGAATCCGTCCTTAAATTAATCAACGAGAGTATAGTAAAATCACATTGTATTGAAATGAATTGTAACAATACCTTCTAGTAGCATTACCTGATCACTTATTACGAATATTATCTAAGATTCAGTTTAGGACCTAAACGGAATTGCTACAGGACGGAGCTAAAAACTTAAACTGAATCGTAATAAGTGATCGGGTAAGGCTACTAAAAGGTGTTGTTACAATTCATTTCAATACAATGTGATTTTACTATACTCTCGTTGATTAATTTAAGGACGGATTCATTGATATCGTCCCTTTTGGTACTAAGTTAATTGCCGGATGGACTGGTAGCTATTTGATCCGACGTTTAACTAACAAAATATAGTGGAATTACCATTTTAATTATAGATTACTAAATTGGTCGAGCTACTTGTAGCTAAACAGTTTTGTTATTAGTTACCAGACTAAACTTTCTGATTAACAACCTAAGTACTGTAACACGTCAACAAATTAAATTAGTTACCAGTTGATGAACAGTTTGACTACTAATAAATAAATCAATTCAGAAAATAATTGAACAGTTTAATTACTAAGTAAATGTAGGATTATTTAATTATTACAAAACATTTTTGTGTTTGCAACCAACTAGATGTTATAGATTCGTAAGCAATTTGGTTGTGAAATAGTTAAATTATTTGTTCCATAGTAACAAAATGGCGCTTGTACTTTTGTTGCAAATCACAAAATGTTATAATTATTACTAGACTATTACCATTGTTATAAGTAGAACATACAATTTAAAACAGTAACATAAATAGTTAAGTTGTTCATAACTCAACACAAATAACAAAACACGGTTTGGTAATGGGTAACACGTAGTTCGCAAGTCACAATTTTTAGGTAAGCAGTAACCTAAAATTTGGTTACAGTTATGCAAACATTTCTTTCAGTGCGTTTTCTCCAAAAAAACATCGTAAAAGCTATAATGTTTCACGGTTTAATATACTCCAGAGACCGAGTACTATCAGCTGTAAAAATATCTGCATCTAATAAATTAGGACCTTATATATATTGCTATATTGCTATTGATGATATATTGCTTTGAGTGATATTGTATGTATAAAAAAAATTAGGACTATTTCGAAGCGATCATTAAAGGAATGTTGATATCAGACCTAAGGTTGAACTTTAAGTTAATATTAGGTAATATGTAGTACGGAAAATCATATAGGTAGTTATATTTCACGAATTATCTTACTCACTCTCACTTAATAGCAATCAAGCAACGCGCCTAGACCTAGAGACACATAATGGTTGAGACATGTGTTGAAATGTGTAGGTATAGTCAACCAATTGGAACCCTAGGCCAACCTACAACCATGTCAAAATGACAAGCAGTAAGAGATTTCTTTCACTATGACATAGTTCTATAGGGGTTAGGGGTGGTTGACTGTCCACATTTAAGTCTTTAGACACGGTCGGTTACACTAAACCGTCTGTTCCTCAATTTAGCATTCGTAATTTATTTTGTATCCGAATTTCCATAGACTAGATGTGGCAAACAAATGTATTCAACAAGTATAGGTACTTATTCATAGAAGTAAATGTACGCAGTTAGTGCGACGGTAAATATTTACGCGTATTTGTAGTAAGTCGTAAATAAATGACACGAATGGCGTAATACCTTTATGTTGCGAGTAGAGTACGGCTAGCGGCTTACCTGGAAAAATAAAAACATGTCAATATACACGTCTTTTTAATATAAATAGCAGTGGCGGCTGATGAAAATTTCTGCTAGGCAACACTGAGCAAAAAGAAACCTACCTTAACATTAGGTACTTTACTAGTAATCAATTTTAGGCAAGCCGATGGGAATCGGCTTGTACGGATACGGACCAGTCGCTGCTGATAAATAGACAAAGTTTTGAATTATTCATGGTTATTTTCATTAGACTTATATTGACCAGGATATAGACCGTGATTACCTTTTTGATTTTTGCCGAGCTCCCGATATTTCGACTCAGTTGCATGATGTTGATGCACAGAAAACTCCGTTTCCGATCATGGTCTATGTCCCGGTCAATGTAATTCTAATAAATAGACGGTTCAGATTTTGCATGTGTTTTTGATACATAGCATTTGGTGGATTGAATAACATGGGCGTGGTAACGTGGTAGTGCCAGATAAGTATGTTTTTATGAGTCACATCACATCCTCCTGCCCGTGGACATCTAACTTAACCACCTGCCACTAGCCATTTTAATGGTGACACAATGACAACGCAAAACGACTATTTCTAAGATACTACACTTGACCCTGCCTTTCTGGGGAAACTCAACAGACAGAGATTTAGCATTTATAAGTCAAAAGAAATGTATACGTTCAATGTGTGGCAGAAACAAATTTGAACCATGTAAAGATTTATTCACTGAATTAAGAATTTTAACTCTTCCATCCCTATATATATATGAAACAGCATTATATGTCAAAACGAATATAGGACAATACACAAAATTTAACAGTGCTCGCAAAGTTGACAATATAAAAAACAAAATGTATAAGACAGCACTTCTATCAAAAAGTATATTTGGAATGGAACCTCGAATTTATAATAATTTACCAGATAACATACGAAGACTACAGGACGTGAATATATTCAAAAAAGATCTTTTTAATTTTCTTGTTAATAAGGCTTATTATTCCATAAAAGAATATCTAGATGATTGTGACATACAAAATATCAATTAGAAAGTAATGTATAATGACTATTTTTTGTATTTAATTGTAAATCTTTATTTAATTTTAATTGTGTCTATTTATTTGAATTGTAATTTTAATTCTGACTAATTGTAATTTATTAATTTTATATTATTCATTTGCTCTCGTGCCTCTCGTCCTTTTTGACATTTGTATGCCAACCGGCAAAACATAGTTTGTTCAGACCATTCATAGACCTAAGACCTAATTATGTACCTATGTTTTACAAATAAAGCATTCTGATTCTGATTCCTTGTCATTGTCGTGTCATAAAATGTCTATTTTGTATAAACATTACTTTCTAATTCAAGATATAAAAACAGTTTGAAGAACTCTGACGTTCTCATACCATTAGTATAAAACTGTTTTTAAAATTTGTATATAATACATACAACTAAAGCTTGGTCGCATGGTCGCGCGATAAACGATAAAACATCAGGCCGGGGATATCGCACTTACAAATGGTGCGAAATGGGCGGCCTGATGTTTTATCATTTATCGCGCGGCCATGCTTGCCGGCCAGGAATATATGAGCATTGTCAAGAAGGGGCTGTTAAGTTCATGTACGGTCACATTAGTCACATTTTAATATACTACCTATGAAGAAATATGTTCTCCTGAAATTCCGTAATAACGAGCGTCGTCAGATATTTCTGGTTACCCGGCCTAGCCAAAATGACAATCGCTGACGCTAGACACCGATCCCAAAAGCATTCTTGCTCTGTCGTGCCAATACGGAAGAACCCGAAGAACTTTAGCCTCTTGCCGCCCAATGTGCAATTTCTTTTGTCTCTAAATTTTTTCGAACAAATGAAACTCAACTCAATTTAAAATGCAACTAGGATCCAAAACTCTAGTTTTGTATGGTAGCTATACGGTAACGATATACGTTCCCTGGCTTTAGATCCTATAGACTCTCCCAGACTTAGATAAGTCTAACTCAGTTTACAAGATACAAGGAACCACGAGCCCTTAGAGCAGGGAAAAGAGTACGATTGTGTATCGGTCAGTTATCGCATCCGGCGGGGTCATCGGCCTTCCGGCGCAATCGGTCAGCTGCTCGAGGGCCGCCACTGTTTACATGTTGTGTTCAAACATCAAAACATACATGTTTTGTTGTAGCTTGTGACATCTCGGAGGAAAATAAGAAGATTTACATTCCTAAGAATATGAAAGATGTTACGGGCACAGTTACAACAGTTTTTCAGGTTTGGAAAATGTATAAACGAGGAGGAGTCTAATAAAGAATTGAATGAATCTTTACTGAAGATTGGAGGAAAAGAGATCATAAATCATAAATCAATCATTTATTCGTGATAAACAACATACAACACATATAAAACAATAAAAGCACATTCAAAAGTTAAAAGAAAAAATAATAAGTAAAAAACAAAGAAAAATAAAACACATTCATATAATTGTTTACCACGAAATGGTCCCGCCTCAGCGTAATGCTAACCACAGGGTCAGCGCTGATCTTCCGGCGAGACCATTTGTGTGCCACGGACGCATTAAACGTGCAACACGGCCTTAAGAGGGCATTCAACGAAAACGTCGTAATAATGTAAAATTGATAGTTTTAGTCGGCAAAATGCTACACTTTCCGTCAATTAAAAGACTTATTAAGTTCAGGATTCGATTAGGACATCTTCTTAACTTACATGTTATGAGACTGGATTTTTAAAAACTAACTCACTTAATTAATTATGATTTTTTTTCTGGTGCATGTTTAGGAAAACCCGCGAAAAGTGCTGACTTAGTCCGTCTAATTTGTAAAATTTGGATAGTTTTGAATGCTTCAAGTGGTAAATTTGTATTATGTATATCCTGTACTACAATCTTCTGAGACTACTTCTTTGTTATAAGGCTTTAGAATAGAGTAAATGAGGATATGATGAATCCAATTTGTTTCAGAAATCACCTCAGAATAAGTGTCAATTTCTTCGAAAACTTACGTTTTTTGAAGTAGTTTTAATATAAAAATAATCTGCAACGCTTACTCAAACAGATTTTATGCAAAAGTTTTCTATTAATTGCAATTTAATATTTTTGACGATTTTTTAAAAATGCCTCCTTATTACCGGTTACGCGCGCTTGCGATGTCAGTACCGCGGCAGAGCTTGTAGAGGCAGGACGTATGTTAGTCCGCTCCGCACGCGGCTCGACGATCGCGAAGTTATTTTGTCATTGTGTGCGGCACCCGCCGTGTCCAAAACCGCACTTGTGTGCGTGTTTGGCTGTACTGTTGCATGTATACTGCGACCGAAAACTTTGATCCTTGGGTTGACGACTTTGGTAACTAACTAATTAACTTGACTAATATTTTTAGTAAGTATTACTGACTCGTCTCAACAAAATCTTTGACAATAGATGGTACTCAGGATCTGATGATGAAGTCAGATGGTAGTCATGAGTTCTCATCAACCAGGTCTTGAAACCATTTCGTGTTTGGGCTCGTTTGATTCGCCTCAACAAGATCTTTGACAAGAGGTGATGGTACCCAGGATCTGATGATGAAGCCGGAAGGTAGTCATGAGTTCTCATCAACCAGGTCTTGAAACCATTTCGTGTTTGGGTTCGTTTGATTTGCCTCAACAAGATCTTTGACAAGAGGTGATGGTACCCAGGATCTGATGATGAAGCCGGAAGGTAGTCATGAGTTCTCATCAACCAGGTCTTGAAACCATTTCGTGTTTGGGCTCGTTTGGTTCGTCTCAACAAGATCTTTGACAAGAGATGGTACCCAGGATCTGATGATGAAGCTGGAAGGTAGTCAAGAGAATTCATCAACCAGGTCTTGAAACCACTCCGTGTTTGGGCTCGTTTGGTTCGTCTCAACAAGATCTTTGACAAGAGATGGTACCCAGGATCTGATGGTGAAGCCGAAAGAACCCTGTAATAACCACATCATCTAAGAACACACCAACCCGAGGTATATCCGCAAACATTTGTTCCAAAATCCTCTGGAAAATTCCCGGGCTCGAGGATAGACCATATATAAGACGATTATATTTAAACAAGCCCTTGTGTGTGTTTATAACTGTATACTTGGAGGTGTCATCCAAAACTAGCTGTGCGTATGCCTGGGACAAGTCAATCTTACTAAACTTTTTACCACCATGTAACTTGGCAAACAAATCTTCTACTCTTGGTAAGGGAAAACGGTCCACTTCTAGATATTTGTTCAAACTTATCTTATAATCACCACAAATCCGGAGAGATCCATCTGACTTGACCACCGGGACGATTGGAGTTGCCCAGTCCGCTGTTTCCACGGGTGTGATGACACCCTCTTGCTGCAGCCGCTCGAGCTCCCTCTCCACAGGTCCACGAAGGGCGTATGCTAATGGCCGCGCGCGCAGGAACACCGGCCTGGCGCCGTCTCTCACCCGCAGCGTGACCAGCCCGCCATTGTACCGGCCCAGTCCCTCCGAGAAAACGTCTTTAAATCTGGAACTAAATTCCGACAGATCAAAAACTTCATTAGGTTTCACAAAATACATTAACTCTAATCGTTGCTTTACTCTCTTAATGATACCCAATTCAGTTAACCACTCTCTGCCTAACAAATTCTCCTTGCCATTATCTACTACATATAAGTCTAATTCTTTGTTTAAGTCGCCCAAACGCACTAGACATTTTATTTTTCCTGATGTAGGAACCCCTCCTCCCGTCAGATAAGATAACCTCAAATTGCTGGGCTCTAACTTACAGTCCCTAAAATAAGTTTTATAAAATCGCGTACTAACACATGAAATTCTGCTGCCAGTATCAATTTCCATGAATAAATCCCTATTGTTTACATTTATCATCATTTTATACGGCGGATATTTAGAATCTGTTGTGTTTTGCCTAACCACATTAACACACGAATAGTTTACCTCTAAATCATCTTCCGGGGCCGATTGATCCCCCGTTTCCGTAAATACGTAATGTAGTCCTCCGGAACGTGACAATCGCGGGCACATTTTCTTTAAATGTCCTTGCTGGTTGCACACTCGACACGAATATAACTTGAATTTGCATGTTTCACTGGAATGATCTCGGCCACAAACAGTACAAAGTTGACCCTGACCGTGTCCGTGACCTCCTTTTCGTTTGAAATCAGCTGTCAGTGTCACTTCCGCGCCGGCGCCGCCATATTTGCGTTGCCCGTTCCCTTTCGGCCATGTTCGTCCAATTCCGCTTGACGTCGCGCCGCCTCGTGTGTTGCCTCTCGCTCTCCCCGCCGCTTCACTTATGGCATGGCAGCTTGCCTCTCGCTCGCCGCCGGGATTATTTCGCCGAGCTACCTCCGCCGCATTAAATTCCGCCGCCTCCATTGCAATCGCTAAGTCCGTAGCCGTTTTTAATTTAAGGTCCTTCTCCGTAAATAACCTTAAACGAATGCTCTCACTATGTAAACCGCACACAAACTGATCCCTTACACTTTCGTCTAACCAAGTTCCAAAGTCACAGAACCTACTTAACTTCTTCAGATCCGCTAAGTAATCCGCCACCGATTCACTTTTTGCTTGTTTACGCTGACGAAACTTGTACCTTTCCGCTAAAACACTGGGCGTAGGCTGCAAATGATCGGCTAACAGTTGATTAATTTTGTCGTACTTTAAGGTAGACGGTTTCTCCGGTGTACACAGAGTCACTAAGAGCTCGTACGCCTCCGCACCCATCAAAGTTATCAACAGTGGAACTTTCCTCTCCTCCTTGACCTCGTTAACCACAAAATACTGCTCCACTCGGTCCTTGTAGGCTTCCCAGCTGCCTTTATGGATGTCGAACGGTTCCACTTTGCCCACCGCCATATTGCAGTTTCCCTCCTGTAATTTCTCTTTCCCTCCGTCGTGATAAAAACGTATTCGTGGCTCCGCTGACACTGCTCGCGCGAAGTTCGAAGGATCTCGTCGCCAGTTGATAGATATGTAGTCTATACTTGGTGAGGGATGATGCGGAATAGTTCTGGGGTGGAGCCAATAGAAAAACAGGCGTTCAGACACAGGTTTATTTCCGGACTGACGAAACGTTACAAGAACAAGTCGGCGCCAGAGGGCGCGCGTGTAGATTAACTCTACCCTACATTTATACATATATAACAGTAGTCAAGAGTATTCAACAACCAGGTCTTGAAACTCTTCTGTGTTTGGGCTCGTTTGATTCGTCTCAACAAGATCTTTGACAGGAGATGGTACCCAGGATCTGATGATGAAGCTGGAAGGTAGTCAAGAGAATTCATCAACCAGGTCTTGAAACCACTCCGTGTTTGGGCTCGTTTGGTTCGTCTCAACAAGATCTTTGACAAGAGATGGTACCCAGGATCTGATGGTGAAGCCGAAAGGTAGTCAAGAGTATTCAACAACCAGGTCTTGAAACTCTTCTGTGTTTGGGCTCGTTTGATTCGTCTCAACAAGATCTTTGACAGGAGATGGTACCCAGGATCTGATGGTGAAGCCGAAAGGTAGTCAAGAGTATTCAACAACCAGGTCTTGAAACTCTTCTGTGTTTGGGCTCGTTTGATTCGTCTCAACAAGATCTTTGACAGGAGATGGTACCCAGGATCTGATGATGAAGCTGGAAGGTAGTCAAGAGTATTCCACGACCAGGTCTTGAAACCACTTCATGTTTGGGTTCGTTTGATTCGTCTCAACAAGATCTTTGACAAGAGATGGTAATCACTCTTTTATACTCTGGCGCATCCACTGTCTCAGTGTGTCAACAGTCAACTAAAGCAGGTAGGCGTAGTCCACTGTCTCAGTGTGTCAACAGTCAACTAAAGCAGGTAGGCGTAGCGTAGAGTTGTATTTCCTTACAAAAACCTAATACATAGATGTGGACCTTCCTGTGCTCCATGCAATTAAAACAACATAATATTTAAAAACCGGCCGAGAGCGTGTCGGGTCACGCTCAGTGCCTACACTGAGCGTGGCCCGACACGCTCTCGGCCGGTTTTTAAAGCCGCGTTGGTAAATAGCCGCTCGGCTTTTCCGTAGTTTTCCATATTTTTCAAAAACTACAGAACCTATCAAGTTCAAAACAGTTTTCCTAGAAGTTTATAAAGTTCTACTTTTGTGATTTTTAATAGAGTTAGAGGGGGGGGGGGGCACACTTTTTTTTTCTTTAGGAGTGATTATTCCCGAAAATATTAATATTATCAAAAAACGATTTCAGTAATTCATTTTTAAATACCTATCTAACAATAAATCATACGTTAGGGTTGAAATGAAAAAAAAAATCACTCCCCACTTTACGTGTAGGGGGGGTACCCTAATAAAACATTTTTTCCACTTTTTATTTTTGCACTTTGTCGGCGTGACTGATATACATATTGGTACCAAATTTCAGCTCTCTAGTTCTAACGGTCACTGAGATTATCCGCGGACGGACGGACGGAGGGACGGACGGAGGGACAGACAGACGGACATGGCGAAACTATAAGGGTTCCTAGTTGACTGCGAAACCCTAAAAACACATTTTAAATATAAAAAAAACTACTTAAAATTAAAGAAAACCGATCTTAGTTCCATTATATATATGTACCTAGAAAACATCATCAACTTCCTTGCGTTATCCCGGCATTTGCCACGGCTCATGGGAGCCTGCGGTCCACTTTGACAACTAATCCCAAGATTTGGCCTAGGCACTAGTTTTTACGAAAGCGACTGCCATCTGACCTTTCAACCCAAAGGGTAAACTAGACCTTATTGGAATAAGTCCGGTTTCCTCACGATGTTTTCCTTCACCGAAAAGAACCTAGAAAACATATCATACAAAAATGAAATAAAACTAAGAAAACGGATTATATTCATTATACGCGATATAATCTGATTCCATAAATTTATTTCATAAGTAACTATCGCGGTGACAGAAGACAATTTAATTTATTTCTTCCTAGGCTACACACGTTTTAATAAAAAAAACCGGCCAAGAGCGTGTCGGGCCACGCTCAGTGTAGGGTTCCGTAGTTTTTCGTATTTTTCTCAAAAACTACTGAACCTATCAAGTTCAAAACAATTTTCCAAGTTTTTATAAAGTTCTACTTTTGTTATTTTTTTCATATTTTTTAAACATATGGTTCAAAAGTTAGAGGGGGGGGGGACGCACTTTTTTTTCCTTTAGGAGCGATTATTTCCGAAAATATTAATGTTATCAAAAAACGATCTTAGTAAACCCTTATTCATTTTTAAATACCTATCCAACAATATATCACACGTTGGGGTTGGAATGAAAAAAAATATTTTTGCACTTTGTTGGCGTGATTGATATACATATTGGTACCAAATTTCAGCTTTCTAGTGCTTACGGTTACTGAGATTATCCGCGGACGGACGGACGGACGGACAGACAGACATGGCGAAACTATAAGGGTTCCTAGTTGACTACGGAACCCTAAAAACTGTGATAAGTTTAATAATTAAACTAAAAGGTCAAGTATTTATGCACGAAATCATGTATGCAAATATGTAATATATATATGGTGGTGTTTTTACGCAAGTATCAATAATGGTTAGTCCGCAACGCTACTGACGGCGTGGCGGTACCGACCATGAATGCTATCCCTTTCGCTCTAGCCGCACGTAAGGTTGGTTCGAAGAGGATCGCACGCTATGTCTGTACCGCAGGCTACAATCGTTATGCTTCTGGTTATAGTGTGCGTCTGCACACAGGCGCACGCCAGCGCCGCCGGCGTCGAAATGCGAGCAAGCAGATTTTTTGAAAGCGCTCTTAACAGCCTGAACGCGTCCATTTGTCGTTGGTCACAATCGGCGCCATCTTGCGCCTGCGCCATGAAGATCAAGAAGGCCTATACGAATATGTTTCAGTATTTCAGTATGTTGTAAATATATAAAAGAAGAAACTGACTGAATGACATAACAACACACAGCCGAAATCGCTGGTCCTAGAGATTCCAAATTTAGCACGTAGGTTCCTTATAAGGAGCACTAAGAAAGGATCTTTCAAAATTCACCTCCTAAGGGGATGAAATGGGGGTCCAAAATTTGTTGAATGAATTTGGCGATGCCGCGGGAAAAGGCTAGTATCTAATAAATATACCTAACACACCGTAATCAGAAATACACAAGTTTGACATTATTGGGTTGAGACTTTTCAATAACCATCACAAGCGAGAAATAATAGGACAACACAAATACACTTAACAGCATTTTACCGGGTTCAAAAACCGATGCAGGCCATCAAAAACTAACTTCTAAGTAACCTTATTCCAATGGCATAGGTGCTAAAAGTCAGGCCACAAGCTCGTCATCAGATCTGTGCCGGTGATCTCGTGCACTAGATGCGCTTGCACTTCCCGCTGGCCCGCATATCGGGCCAGTTGGCGCTAGCGCTGATTGGTATTGGCAGGTCGTTTCTCATAGTCTGACATCTGCGTTGTGGACACGACAATCACTTTGCGACGTCATGTTGTTAGGAATGTGAATCCCTTGCCCTTCGGTACCTACAGTCGACATCAGATATATATGAACACGCCTTATCTCCTTGACAATAAAGGCGTGTTCAGATATTTGTGAGCACCTCGACCGCTCCGATAGGTATATCTAATAGCGACTGTACCACTAAGTCGCATCAATCCTGACTTAAGTCGAAAATTGGAACTAAATTCGTCCAAAGGGGCCCGTTCTATTTTCAGTTTGTGCCAAAAACCTGTTCTTGAAACGTTGAATACCTTAATTAATAAAGTTC